>NC_135095.1:18567500-18880000 GCF_051107435.1 Chaetodon auriga | reverse complement strand
GTTAGTATACATTCACACACAGTCACAGTGGACAGTTTGACAACGAGCTGGTGTAGTTTCTGTTAGCGCTGGTGTAGTCTGAGTTAGCGCTGGTGTAGTCTGAGTTAGCGCTGGTGTAGTTGATGTTAGCGCTGGTGTAGTTGATGTTAGCGCTGGTGTAGTTTATGTTAGTACTGGTGTAGTTTATGTTAGCGCTGGTGTAGTTTATGTTAGTGCTGGTGTAGTCTGAGTTAGCGCTGGTGTAGTTGATGTTAGCGCTGGTGTAGTTTATGTTAGCGCTGGTGTAGTTTATGTTGGTTCTGGTGTAGTTTATGTTAGCGCTGGTGTAGTTTATGTTAGCACTGGTGTAGTTTATGTTAGCGCTGGTGTAGTTTATGTTGGTACTGGTGTAGTTGATGTTAGTACTGGTGTAGTTTATGTTGGTACTGGTGTAGTTGATGTTAGTGCTGGTGTAGTTTGAGTAAGCGCTGGTGTAGTTTATGTTAGCGCTGGTGTAGTTTATATTAGCACTGGTGTAGTTGATGTTAGTGCTGGTGTAGTCTGAGTTAGTGCTGGTGTAGTTTATGTTGGTACCGGTGTAGTTGATGTTAGTGCTGGTGTAGTTTGAGTAAGCGCTGGTGTAGTTTATGTTAGCACTGGTGTAGTTTATGTTAGTGCTGGTGTAGTTTATGTTAGCACTGGTGAAGTTGATGTTAGTGCTGGTGTAGTTTATGTTGGTACTGGTGTAGTTTGAGTTAGCACTAGTGTAGTTTATGTTAGCACTGGTGTAGTTGATGTTAGTGCTGGTGTAGTTTATGTTGGTACTGGTGTAGTTTATGTTAGTACTGGTGTAGTTTATGTTGGTACTGGTGTAGTTTATGTTGGTTCTGGTGTAGTTGATGTTAGTGCTGGTGTAGTTTATGTTGGTACTGGTGTAGTTTATGTTAGTACTGGTGTAGCTGACATCAGTACTGGTGCAGCTGGCAGGACTACTGGTGATGTCATGGCGACAGCCTTGGAGTTAAACCAGTGTCCCTCTCTAACCTGTCTGTCTCTCTGCAGTCCGAGTGGTGGAGGCCATGTGGAGACCAGCCCGCCGGCCTCCCCTCCACTGACCCCCCAGATGAGGAAGAGGAGGCTGTACAGCGCCGTACCAGGACGCACCTTCATCGCCACCCGGTCCCACGTCCCCCAGGGGACCGGAGAGATCCAGCTGCACCGAGGAGAGAGGGTCAAAGGTCAGACAGAGGAGCCCGTTGTCAGAATCGAGCCGTGTTGAGTGTTTGTGAGGACAGGTGGTCCTGACCGAGTGTGCTGTGGATCCACAGTTCTGTCAATCGGTGAAGGAGGATTCTGGGAAGGAAGCGTTAAAGGAAGAACCGGCTGGTTTCCTGCTGACTGTGTGGAGGAAGTCCAGATGAGACAGTACGACCCACGGCTGGGTAAAGCATTACTCAGAAACACGCACTGGACGCACAGATAGATGGTTTAACCTTCAGTATGTGACATACTACAGTCAAAGATGAGGTACTTTCATCCTGTACACTGTTTTTATCTCCTGTACTTCTACATACGTCCATGTTTGTTTCAGAGACGAGGGAGGACCGCACGAAGAGACTGTTCAGACATTACACCGTAGGATCGTATGACAACTACACCTCCTACAGGTAATACACCATCATTACACCTTCTGCAGGTACGCACCGCGACACTACTCCTCTTCAGGTGATGTGCTGATGTCACACACTTCTGGTCAGGTTAAACAACAAAACACACACATATAAAACAACATGTGGAAAAAACATGAGGTAAAAAATGTTTGAATGAATGAAACTTTGATTTAGATGCTGAATCAGTCACCACGTTAAATACTTGTATTAATTATCTAATATTTCTTCATGATGTGGAGACAAAACATCACATAAAACTAAGATTATTATCATTAACGTGACGTCAGTAAACACACAGTGCATCTTTACAGGAATACTGTAAAGTACTGTACTACTGTAATACTAAATATTATCTTTGGTACAAATTCAAGGTACTTGTACGTAACTTCAGTATTTACATCTCGGAGGTAAATATTGTACTTTTACTCCATTACGTTGGTCTGTCAGCTTTAGTGTGATTTTGCGTTTTCTCTGTTCGTCAGCGACTATGTGATCGAGGAGAAGACGGCCGTGCTGCAGAAGAGAGAGAGCGAGGGATTCGGCTTCGTCCTCAGAGGAGCTAAAGGTAGAAAGACGGATGGATGGATGATGGAGGAGTGGTGGGTGTTTGGAGGTGTTGGGAAAGAAAAAAGAGCTTTAAAACTCCTCGCTGCGTTGTTTCATAATGATGACAGAATCCACTGAGCGTCATCCCTGAAAGGATTATTACCACAGAGTTAAACTGGGAACCAGCAGAGCTCTGATGGTTCTAAACGTTCCCTCACTGATCTCCTCGATGTAGAACCAGAGCTTCCTGTTCGATCCCGCAGTCCTGTAGGTTCATATAAACATGTTTTCCTCCTCTTCTCCTCTCAAGCTGAGACCCCCATCGAGGAGTTTGCCCCCACCCCGGCGTTCCCCGCCCTGCAGTACCTGGAGTCCGTCGACCAAGGGGGAGTGGCCTGGAGGGCGGGGCTACGGACCGGAGACTTCCTCATTGAGGTATCAGCTGTCCGCTAAAGTGAGGCATCATTAGATCGCTGAAGCTCTGTGAGACGTTCACTGTCCGTCCGTCCGTCCGCTCTCCAGGTGAACGGCGCCGACGTGGTGAAGGTGGGTCACCGACAGGTCGTCTCTCTGATCCGTCAGGGTGGAAGTCGGCTGCTGATGAAGGTCGTATCTGTTTCCAGAAAATCAGAATCCAACCTGATCAGGAAGAAAGGTTTCCTCACTGCATTTCTTCACCTCCTCGTGCAGCAGCTGCTTTTATTAACGCTTTCTTCTTTTATTCACTTACACTGATGCCTGTTTTAAGTTTATCACCTCGACACAGATTTAGTCAGTTTTCTCATTTAAAACTCATATTAACTCTCATATAAATATGACTATCACACAATAATGATACAGTGATAATATTAATACAAAAACAGCATAAAGACACAAGCTGAAACAATTATTTGATTCGTCAGTTAACAGAAAAATATGTTTTCATTGTTTTGGTCACTTCAGAAAAAACCTTCACGTTTCTGTTTCCTGTCAGTTTAAACTGAACATTTCTGAGTTCTGCTTGAACAAAATGAGACGTTTTATTCGTGTTTTCTCTGGTTGAAATGACAAATAAACTGAACTTCAATCATGTGACTTTGCTCTGCCATAAATGATAAAATAACAAAAAAGGTGACTATTGTGCAAACTACACACTAACTACACACAAACTACACACCGTGTTTCCATCCCCAACTGTGATCTGATTGACTCTTGTCTTGTAGCTCCACCCCCTCCAAAACGAGCCCCGAGCACCTCGTTGACACTCCGATCCAAGTCCATGACCGCTGACCTGGAGGAGATAGGTAAAACAAACACACACACACACACACACACACACACACACACACACACAGTTCAGTCAAACTGTAGGAGTGTGTGTTGGTGACCTTTGCTCTGTCTGCAGCCAGGAGGAGGCGCATCGGTGAGTCTCATGGACCTGATGTGTCGTCGTTGTCGTGGATCCTGTTTTCATGTGTTTTATCTGTTGTGATGTCACACTGCACTGATGATGATGATGATGATGATGATGATGATGATAAAGATGATGATGGTGGTGTTGGTCTGTTGGCATGATGTTGGACGGATGTTATGATGTCACAGTGATGTCACAGGGCCGTAGCTGAGGAGGAAGTATTCAGATCCTTTACTAAAGTACTGATACCACAGTGTAAAAATACTCTGTAACAAGTAAAAGTCCTGCAGTGAAAATGAAGTATGTGAGTAACCATCAGGAAAATGTACTTCAGGTATTCAAAGTAAAAGTACTCAAAGCAGTAAAATGTCCCTTGTGACTGTTGTGGAATCTCGTCCTCCTTGTCCTCATGTCTGCACCTGTTGATCTTTATTCGTAACACGCCGGTGACTTGAACTGAACTACAGGTGTGAACACACCTTCAGCCCGTCAGGCAGGGACATCAAATTCACAGAAAATGTAGCAGAACCGAAAAGTGAAATTTGTCTCTTTCTGATTTGGAGTTTGGTCGATGGCTCAGACTCAAAAACGGGATCTGAAACAGGAAACGAAGCTTTAAACCAGATTCAGTTCGGACCCTCGGCGCTCTGACAGCGACGGCCCGCTGACCTCACTGACGTCACGTTGTCGTTGTGGTCCTGCTGTGATGTCACGAGGCCGTTTCCTCATTTCTGTTGGTTTATCTCCTTTTGATCGCGTCTCCTCCCTCCAGAGAAACTGGACGAGATGTTGGCCGGGGGTCAACAGGAAGTCGTTCTGAGGGGCCGCCCGTCAGACGACTTCAGAGCGGCGACGGTGAAACAGAGACCGACCAGCCGACGCATCACGCAGGCCGAGATCAATGTGAGTCTTTAACGGTCATAAACATCGACCCGACTCTTCAACACACGATGACATTTGTGGTGTGAGTAGTGTTGACCAATCACGTTTGAGCAGGCTTTGGTAGAAGGCAGGTGAGTCCGTATGGAGAGAAAAAGAAAAAAACAGGTAATCTCAGGACTCACCAGTTATCTATAATCTGGATATCTGCTGGTTACACTGGAGGCCGAATCATCGTCACACGACAGCTGATGAGGTCAGAGAGCGCAGCAGGTGACGAAGGCTGGTTTTGTTTTAAGGGGTCACAAACCAAAAAGGTCGGGAGCTCTGCGGTGCCCTGTGATTGGTCAGCTTCTGTCTCTGTAGTTACCTCCGCCGGTGGAGACTGAGGGTGAAAACATGTTCAACAGGTGAAACACATCCAACGAAACCTGCTGAGAGTCTATGATTTCAGACTGAATGTGTGTGTGTGTGTGTGTGTGTGTGTGTGTGCGTGTGCGTGTGCGTGTGTGTGTGCGTGTGTGTGTGTGCGTGTGCAGTCCCTGTTTGAGCGTCAGGGTCTGGTGCCCCCCACAGCTCCAGAGAAGAGCACCATGGCTTTACCTCGAGGAATGTCCAGAACCAAGAGCTTCGGTGAGACACACACACACACACACACACACACACACACGCACACGCGCGCACACACCCACACACACACACACACGGGTTCATACAGTACACACATACATGTTACTACAGATGGCACCTCAAGTACTCGATGACAGACGATGAAATATTGATTTTACTTCTCCATGGTTACGGCGGCAGGCACACCTGAGGACGACAGGATCTCGGCTCTGATCAATGAAAGCCGCTTTCCACGGAGCTCCTCGCTGACGGACAGCTTCATCCCTCCTCCTCCTCAAACAGCTCCGCCCCCTCCTCCCTCCGCCTCCTCCACCTCCTCGCTCTTCCTCCTCGACTCTGGTCCTCCCCCCTCCTTCCTCCCCCCTCCTCCTCCGGCCAGAGGGGAGGGGCTAACCCGCTCCAGCTTCAAGCCCGGGGCGGAGCCGAGGCTCCAGGAGCTCTCCGACTCACCGACGAGGAGCCACGCCCACGCCGAGCGCCAGAGGAAGGCGAGGTCGATGATCATCCTGCAGGACACGCCGCCGCCGCTGCAGCCCGACGCACACGCCGCTGCCACGCACACGCTGCACACTGCCACACACACTGCCACACACACGCTTCACACCGCCACACACACCTCCACGCTGTCTCTCCACAGCACCAGCCCCGCCCTCGGTCACTCACCGCTGTCACGCCGCCGGGGGCGACCAATAGAAAACCCTTATGCTAACGTGGGACAACAGGCTCCGCCCTCCAAGCCGCAGAGGAGAAAGTCACCTTTGTTGAAACAACTTCCTGTTGAGGAGCAGGGTTAGGATTGTTCAGACCTGTTATCTTTCTGATTCTATGGAGTTACATTTGTGCCTCATTTCCTGAGAGCATTATGGGATGTTTGTCACAGTTTCAAGTTACACCTTCATTAAATTCCATTAACCAACTACTTACATTGGTTGGTAGCTGCCAACATTAATAGTTACAATGTGTTTGCTGTCAATTAACCGAGTTAACTACTGGTTAGCTAGCTACCAACCAAGATACCTAACTGATGAATGGAATGTCATCAGGGTTTCTGGATCTGCACTAACAGCTTCGTACGCGGTGGTTTATCGACCATTCTCGCATTTGTACCCTTGTGACTGATGACCTACTTAATGATCGACCTGCAGACAAAACAGCCAATCAGAAATGACCTGCCGAAACTCCAGCACGCTGTAAAATGTGTCAGCTTGAGCGAGTCTGCAGGAAAAACTCAAAAGTGCATTCGAGCCAAAGAGTGACACTAATTAAATGGTTCTCCGTTTGTGCTTGCAGAAAACATTTTTGTCAAACATCCCACTAAGTGGTTTGGACTCCTCACTCAGTCTGACATCTTGTTTTTTTTGTCCCTCCAGGACTTGGAATGAAAGATCATGATTCGTCCAAATTAGAGCTACCCGGCAGCCCCAGCCGGGCGGAGCTGTACCAGCAGCAGGTTCTTTCGGAGCGTGCTCGGGTTCAGGGCCGCAGGTCGTCTCTCTTCCTGTCTGTGGAGGGAGCCGGGTCAGAAAACCAGGTGCCACCCCTCCTGACCCAGAGCCACTCAATGGACGACCTTGGCGAGCTTCCTCCTCCGGCGCCGGTCCTGTCGCCCTCACCAACTCCTCACACCTTCCTCCACCCGCTGACAGGAAAACCTTTAGGTCAGTCTGACACAATGTATTCTGCATTAGTTGATGACAATAATCGAATTGCAGTGATCAATTCAGATCAACCTTCTCCTGCTGAAAACAGGACTGTACCATTTTGTTGGCATCAAGCAAGCATTCTGCTTAAAGATGGGTTCCAGGGTATCAAATTTATCATTAAATTATAATCCATGAGACACAGAAGGGGACCTAGAACGCAGCCTTGAGGTACTCCACAGAACAGAATAGGACTCAGGACAGAGTTGAGGTACTGCACAGGGAGGGGCAGTGGATAATGTGAAACTACCACAATCAATAGTAAACTGTAGAAAATTCACTCGAGCGCAGCGTCCCAACAGTTTCATGACGCCTGAAAATCCATCCATACTAAAGCTGACACCTTTTCTCTTCTCTCCTCAGACCCCTCATCTCCACTCGCCCTGGCCCTTGCTGCTCGAGAACGAGCGCTCACTGCTCGCACGCCGAGCCCAGAGCCTCGACTAAAGCATGCGTCTGCCTCCACCACACCCATCCCCACCCCTGCTGCCAGCCCAGAGGGCAGACATAAGCGCACCCCTATTACCACCCCGCAGAGCAGCCCTGAGCCACGATCCAAACGCACCACCCCTCAGACAAGTCCTGAGCAGCGAACCAAGCGCACCACTCCCCAGACCAGTCCTGAGCTGAGGCACAAACGCATAACCCCGCCCTTGTTCCCTGATGGACAGGTGGAGCGTCCTGAAACAGAGGGAGGAGTGACATCACCTGCCGGCCCCTCACCTGAGCGCTGGAGACCCACCCCCTTGCCAGCGCTGGCCAATGAGACTCACCCTGCTCTGATTGACAGGCGCAGAAGCCTCACTGTGGGCAGCTCAGAGGAGGAGGGCGGGGCTTACACGGTCACACTTCCACCAGCGCTGCTGTCATCCAGTGACGAGGAGACAAGGGAGGAGCTCCGCAGAATTGGTCTGGTAACTCCACCCCCTGCATTTGCTGCTACTCCTGCCCCTCCTCCCCCATCTTCCCTCACCTTGTTGCCACGGCGAGGTGGGGAAGGAGGGGGAGGAGAGAGTGGTCCTGATTCCCTGGGTAGACGAGGAGACGAGGAAGAAGGAGGTGACGAACGGCTCCACGACAGCTCCTCCTCTCCCAGCTCGCTCCCTCCCTCCATCACCTTGGCCTCCCCTCCTGCTCCAACTTCCCCTTCCTCCCCTCCTGCGGCTCACCCTTCCCCTTCCTCCCCCTCCACCTCCCCGATTGCTCTGAAGCCACGCCTCCGTTCACCTATTGGTCGGGGCCGCTCTGCACTCCGGGACCCTCTGCTGAAGCAATCCTCAGACAGTGAGCTCCTCCCGTCTGCTGCATCCTCCTCCTCCCCCTCCTCCCCACTCTGTTCCTCCCCCACCGGTGGCGGTGGCCGACAGCCGCGCTACCTGTTCCAGAGGAGGTCCAAGCTGTGGGGAGGCGGGGACGACCGTGGGGACGACCGGCGAGGCCTCAGCCCGGAGGAAGGCCGTCCGGCAGCACTGGGAGGTCAGGGGTCAGGGTCGGCCGTGGATCTGACCAGCCGCTCAGCATCAGCACTGGAGCTGAGTGGCAGGGCGGGTTCTGGTCTGGATCTGGCTAATCGGCTCCAGCTGCTCAACAAAGACAGTCACTCTCTGGGGGAGGAGCCGAGTCCCCTCGATCCGGGCCGGAGATCACCAGTAGGAGGCGCCAGGTACATCAAAATGCCTTCTATTGTAAATACTGTAGTATTGTTAACCCAGTAGTACTACTATGTGTGTGTGTGTGTGTGTGTGTGTGTGTGTGTGTGTGTACGCACGTATTGTAACAGAATCTGTTGTTTGTGTTGTTCCAGATGTGTGGACAGTGGACAGAGTAAATCGTATGTTTTTGTCTCTGGTAAACATTTCTCGTTATCGCTAAGAGATGATTTTCATTCGCTAACAGCTAACTAACATGCACCTTCTTCGCAGATGACTAACTACTAAATGTCTGCAACTACTATCCAACCCGTGTTTGGAATAAAAACTAGGAATTGACCTTTTGCTAAAGACCTCCCCGAAAATCAAATATCCAAATTGGCAAACGCAGCAAAGGCTGTCGAGCTTTGTATGTCTCAACATGTGGTATCTATGTGAAAGGTGCCTTTTCTAAACCAAATCACAAAAGAGCAGGAAATAGATTAAACAGTGTTTATCTGCTCAAATGTGTGCCACAAATATTAGCATATCTGACATAGGTGTTAGCATAGCATTGGCTTTTATAAATCCCTCGTCCTTGTCACTTGTTCTGTAGGAAATCAAAAATCCAGAAAGGGTTACGTTAGTGTTGTATCACGCTGGTGATAACTAGATCCACATGGATCGTTAGCTAGTGACGATTAATAACTTTCGCGTGGGGCATGCTAGCTTTAGCCTTATGGTGTATGGACATAACCATCAAAGGCATATTACTGACCTTTTTTACGGGCTTCTCATTTTAAAATGAGTCAGCAGTAGACAGAGTTTAATTAGCACTGGTTAGCGAGCTAGCTAAAGCTCATGAAGTCCGCCAACAACAGTTATCTCAGGCAGCAATATCCACTGCTGTTTTAAATCAAGAAGCTTGTTTGTCAAATTAGCAAGAATTTTGAGGTAAATCTGCCGCGGTCATCACTGTAAACTCAGTATGTGCCGTAACGACAGTAACTAACGGGAGCAGGGCTTTACAAACGGTCAATTAGCACCTCCATGTTTATTCATATACTGCTTAATGTGTTGCAGGTTGTTCTCTAGTCTTGGTGAACTCCACACGATCTCCCAGCGAGGATACGGCGCCAGTTATACAGTCCGACCAGGAAGCCGCTACCCCGTCACTCGCCGGAGCCCCTCCCCCTCGCCCTCCCCATCTGATAGGTCAATAGGTATTGCCTCCTCCTCCTGCTCTGAAAGGCCAGACCTGAGTTCGGGTCGCGGTCTAACCATCTTGAAGTCGTCCAGTCTAAGTCTCCCCTCAGAACCGAAGGAGGTTCGGTTTGTGATGCGAAGTGCCAGTGCACGAACCAGGTCCCGTTCACCCTCACCTTCACCCCACGCCTCTCCCTGCCCCTCCCCGGTCCTCAGCGGGCCCCTTTTGGCCCTTCGGCCATGGAGGCAGCGGCCCCTCAACTTGTGGAATAAATATGACGTGGGTGACTGGCTGGAGAGCGTGGGCCTGGCCGAGCACCGCCAGCGCTTCCAGGAGCACGAGATCGAAGGCTCCCATCTCCCTGCCCTCACCAAAGACGACTACGTGGAGCTGGGCGTCACCAGACTGGGACACCGAATCAACATCGAGAGGGCACTCAGACAGCTGCTGGATGGTTCCACTTGACCCCTCACCTCTGACCACTAACTCTAGACATCCTGAACTGTGACCTCATAACCCCTGACCTCTGGTCAGACACTAGGCCATCTCTTTGACTAGGATATCTTAGCAGTGACTGAATCTTTAGACCTTTTTACCAACGTGGAGCCCAGCTCTCTGAGTGATCTCGGTGACATTTTGGCTTATCAGCTCTTTGATCAACCCAAAAGGACTGGCAGCACCAAGGTCTGTGTCTGGCATTTGGTTTTAGTGTAGTTTTAGACCTCCAAGATTTAGCTTGGCCTCTGTCTTCTGATGCCTCGAGTTTATGCCGTAAAAACCCTCGACCAAATTTGTCGTTTCAGAGTAAAAAGAGAACATTGAATGAAACGTCCAGTCAGCGTTATGTTAGTTGCTGCTGGAGTCGACCAGGCGGAAGCTGAAGCTAATGCTAATGCTAATTTTGGCTGATTACCTTTCAGTCTCAGGCTGCCGTGGACTAAAAAAAACAAGCATATTTTCATATTTGAGAAGCTGTACGCAGCGAGTTTTTGAAATGTTTGCCTTAAAAAGACAACTGATCGATTATTAAAATTATTTTCAAATTCATCTTTCTTTGGCTAATCAATGAGCTAATCTGTTAGATGGAGTTGATAAACTCCATCTAACAGATTACGAGGGTCTGCACCATAAACGTTTGCCTTGCTAACATTCTGTGCTGGCTAGTGAAATAGCTGTCTCAAATAATGATGTAACGTAGCTGCTAAACAAATAACTTTCTTTTTCTGTTTGTTTTCTGTATATTTTGATGTAAATCATCACAAAACACTGAGGGACATCGTGTTCTGCAGCGTTACGTTAGCATGTGGCTTACCGAGCTAACTGGCGCTGGACACGGAGCTTTACTGCCAGTCTGGGCAGGTGGCGGGTCATTGATCAAAGAGCTGATCTGACAAACTGATTAATGAGACGGGTTGTTGTCCTCGTGCCATTCTGCGTCCCCAGATGAGTTTAGCTGGACTTTTGCTAGCAGAGCTGGACGATTAGCGAGCTACTGGGAGTCTCTACCTTAACAACAGGAGATTAGCTGAGGATATTTCTCCGACCTTTCACAGAAAGTTCTTGTGACTTTTTTTGTTTGTTTTGTTTTTCCAAATATCACTCATGAAGAATTTGTGTTTATTTTGAGTTCATATCTTAATACCGATCATTTAGAATTTATGAATAACAAGTAATAACGTGGTGGTGACGACTTAACAGAGTTTCTAATAGTTTGGAAAATGATTTTGAGTTCCTTATGATTTGACAATGAGTTGAATTTCAAGGTCGTTTCGGTGATGTTTTGGAATTCATAATGATTTGTCAATGAGTGTGACTTTGTGCTGATGTGCTGTGTGTTTCAGGGAGAGCTGCAGCAGAGCTCCAACTGTAAACCTCTCTGGTTTCTAACCTGCTTACTGAGGGCTTACTGTACATGGTGCTATCTGTTTAAAGCCATTTGTACAGAAAATACCTTTCTCCTTCCCCCCTACACCTTCCTCACACTGACACCTGGATCTCTTCGGTCAACCCTTCAACTCCACTGAGTTCATCCTAAATCAGTCAAGTGCGGCTCTACCTGCCATAAACATCCTGCAGTAAAGGTAACTCGCCAGGAACAGGCCATATATGGAGTTTCCTCCCTGCCATATTGGGGATCTCTTCCCTGCCATACATGGAGTTTCCTCCAGACCATATATGGAGTTTACAGCAGGCTATAAAAGGAGTTGCCCAAATACAGTTTACATGTGAAGTCAACAAAATTTGTCTTTATGAGTTAAGATGCGGTCAAACCGAAATTCCTTCCTCGTTCGTTTCAATAAAGACGACTGATCGGCCTCGCAAAGAGGTCAGTGTGACTGAACTTTGAACTTACAACTTCCTCCAGTGTCCAGTCTGATAGGAAGGCCGGAAATGACAGCTGCTTTAGGAAACATAATTCATATCCTTTAAATATCACTGCACACAGTCAAGTACTACAAGTGTCAGAAGAGCGATGCTGCTTGACTCTAAGAACAATTAAACGGGTTAATGACAGTAAAGTCGGGCTGGATGATAAAGCAAAGAAAGACCAATAATATATTTTATAGGTCTTGAAGACACAACTCTGATTCCAGAACAGTCTGGACTCTGTGAAACCATCAATAAAACAGAATGTGATCTTTTTAATCCTTTTTAACATAAACTACCTGAAAACAGCACAAAGTCAATACATTTAATGTTTTTCCTCATCAGCTTCACTGATTTTTGTAAATATCTGCTTCTTCAGAATCTGAATCTCAGTAAACAGTTTGATTATTGATGATTGGTTCAACACAGAGTTCAGACTGTTCTGGGATCAGAGGTTTAATTAAACGAGTATTATAAAAGAACTGAAAGGCTCAATATGACAATCACAGATTCATGTCTAGGTGTTTTATAATCTGTGCAGCACACGACGGCCTCGATCACAGACCGTCAAAGCAGCTTCTCACCACAGTTATCGAGTAAATGTCTTCTTGAAGAATCCGGTCTGACCGCAGCGTTAACAGCTTCACTGAACATAACTCTTAAAGAAACTCTCGGAGACAAATACAAAGATTTCTCTCTGTGCATGCAGCCCAGCTGTAGCCTAGCTTAGCACAAAGACTGAAAGCAGCTTTATCAGCAGTGTAAAAATACACCTTCCAACAGGGAAGTCTGACTGACATGTCGAGTCTTGTCCCGCTGACCTTTGTTGACGGTAGATTAAGAGTTCAAACCCAACACGAAGACGACGCTAACTGCTGCTAAAACCACGGTGTCTCGTTTGTATCTCATCACCTTTCTATACCTGTCCATCAAACAAGAGACAGCATGTAAGTGAGACACCTGTGGCATCACTGGAAGGTGTATTTCCTTCACGTTTTTCCTTTAATTGGGACGTTGAGCGCTTTCAGTCTTTGTCCAGTGGAGGGAACTGTCCGTCATTACTGCTAAGACTCCCTCTTTTCTTAATAACTTCACACGATGAACTTTCACGATTTGACACAACAACACTCCGACACGTTAGTCTGTCCCCTTGATTCCCTTCTGAAGCACAATCAATGTTCCAGTGCCTGTTTCCTCATCAAATACTGCGTTTCTCCAGCGTTTCCTCCCACTGACGTACCTGAACACAAGCCGAGCCACAATCATGAATCCCAAAGTTGTACAAGTTCTACGACCTGCCAATGGCAGAGCACAGGGGTGTCGAATGTATAGTCTATGTACAGCACATGACAGTAGACTTCATAGTCTGTATAATATATATTACCATAGAATAATGTAGCTATAGTGTAAAATATAAAGTATAGCAGACAAGAAAATGTATACAGTAATATTTTGGTAGACCGTAGTCTATAAAGTCTTTATCCACATGTGATATTCAGTCTTTGTAAGCAGCTACACATCATGTTTGAAAGCTGTTTTAGCACAAAATGAAAAAAGATCACGACGGGTTTTAAAGCTTCAGTGAGCTGAAAGAGATTTCAACAACAAAAGACAGCAGTGAATCTTTGAAGAGTAACACTAAATAAACTCGCATGAAGTCAGAAAGTCACTTATTCATCATAGTTATTCATCCTATCAGTGACCTCTAGTCTGAGTCTGCAGTGCTAAGGAGCAGTTATTGATCCCCCATCAAGACATACGAACAAAAAACCAGCAGTGAGAATCTGGATCCTTTCAGATCCCTTACTGGATCTGGTTTGGTTAAGTTTTCACTGGTGGGTTTCATTCTCCCAGACCACCTCAGTCCAGGTGTTCTGAACTGTCTCTAATGCTCATCACAATTCTTAGAAACAGAGTTACATATATAACCATCATATCCATCTGGAGCTGCTTGAAAAGCATCCATCAAACCTCTTAATTCATCTTTAAAGCAGCGTCACAGACAGACAGACAAGTGTGCGTGCGGCTGTTTGCACTGACTGAACGTCACATGTCTCAGCTGTACACTGTATGTATAGTATATATTATAATGGACTATAGTCTACTGTACAGTCATCCACAGAGTGAGACGGGCTGTCGCTTTCTCTGCAGTGTAACAATAAAAATCAGTGATGGAGAGGTCATGTGACCTCTTAACCTCTGACCTCAGGTCCCCACTGGGAATCCCTCTGTACACTAAAATAGACGTGAGGTCATTCACTTGTAGGATTTCTCAGCCAATCAGAAACTCAACCAGCAAACTTGCTGCTAAAACTGTCATCAGTGACATGAAGTGTTCCTCCGCTGGCAAAAGTATTTCCTTCTTTATTTTTCCTGCAGTTCTACCTTCCGTCCATCACCAGTCAAATCACTGTCAGCTAGCAGGTCACTTAGATCAAGATCCCAACTTTCAAGGTAACCACATGATGCTAAGACCAGTTTCAGCCTGATTCTGGATCCATGAATCACGTCTAAAGAGTGAAACTCCTACAAACTGCAGCCCTGTTGTCCAGATTCCTTCAGGTTTACTAACAAAACTGTTCCACTCCTCAAAAACAGTTTGTGATTAGGGGCAACAACTGCTACCACAACCAGACCCTTACTGTTATTAACATGGCGGCCAGTGATGCCTTCATGCAGACTCTTATGTTGTGAAAAGGGAGTTTTTTTTCTTATAAACAATGTTCAACAAATGACTGTGAGGTGTTGTCAGCGCAAAAACAACAAAAACTATGAACAGCTGTGTTTGAAAATATCTGATTGTTTGGTAAAAAGTCAAAGATACGACTCAGAGAAGTCAACTCAGATTCCCACGAAGCAAACCAAGTTTAAGACTCTCTGCTGTGGCGCTAATGACGGCTAAAGATTTAGCTTTGTAAAAAAATCTACAATGCTTGTGCTTCAATGCTGCACAACACTGAGGTTAGCATTAAAAGACAGAATGTGGAAAACTTCGTCAGATAAACGCAGTAATGCAGAGGCGTCCTGATACAGAAGAAAACGTTCTGTTCGAGGAACATCTGGTTCCACGTTAACTGACGGCTTGTTTCTTTAGGCTGATTTTGTCTCCTGAAGGAACACGTCCCCAAAACAGCAGCAAAGCTCTAAAGCGCTGCATTAGCATGTATGCTAGTTGATAACGTTACCAGATGAAGGTCTGCGAGCTATTTTTCTGCTAAAAGACTGAAAAAATGATTAAGACCATTCAAATCTATAAACTTGCACCGAGAACAGAAAGTATTATTTTCACACAACACCAAAAAAATGCTAATGCTAATCAAGCTTACTGCTAGCAGTCTGCTAACCATACTGGCCAATGGTTTGTCTTTTTCTTTTTTTAAAAATTTGATTCTGTTGTAGAAAACTTTGCCAAACATGGTCCGAGAAAACCGAATCTGGTCTCAGTTACAAAGAACCAGACGGACCCATGAAGACCTCTTTAGCCTTTAGCATCCTCTAAACCTTCATCTCAAACTTGTCCATGATGCTCCTTTGCTGGGACACTTTATGCTGCAGTGTTCTTTGTTTTTCTTCCTTAACAACACAAATTCTCAAAATCAACCAAACTTCCCGCTCTAACTTAAGCTACATGTTATGCTAGCTAACACGACGGCTGAAAATGACATTGAGACAAATCCTTGGTGATTGGTTCAGGAAATTCTCCCAAGAAAAGAAACGTGTGACTAATTAGCAGTGGTTGAAAGTAACTGAGTACATTTACTCAAGTACAGTATTTTACAGTATACAGTACAGTATGATTTTGAGGTACTTGTACTTTACATGATGCTAGTTCACTCCACCACATTTCAGAAAGAGATATTCGACTTTTCACTACTGCGTTATCACGTGACTTCCTGCCTAATAATGACCGCCGCTGAACCAACATCCTGTTATCATACGAAAGCTAAAGTCAGGCTGCTTCAGACTCTGACATAAATTCTTTTTATCGTTCGTTCTTTTTCTTCTCTTCACAAAGTAAATTCACTTTCTAACGATTCACGGTTTAAAGTCGACTGTTAAAGACGTTTTTTATGTCAACTACAACCAAGACCAACACACATATGAAAGTACTTTTACTTTTGATACTTTAATTTGTTGCTAATACTTAAGTTATGAATGCAGAGTATTTTTCTACTGTGGTATTAGTACATGATTTCTTCCACCACTGCTAATTATCAACCATAGACTGACAGATGGAGTCAACATGGCGACAGCAGACACCAGAATGATCATTTAAAGAGACGGAATAAAGAGCCAAGATGGCTGCCACTGCAAATCTGATAGTGTTGACTGACTTCACCATGGTAACGCCTCAGCTTCCCGCTGATTGGCTGAGAATCCTGGCTTTCTAACCTGCGTGTGAAACCTTCCTCCTCCTGATATTTACCTGGTTATAATGGTTTTATGGTTACCCTCCTCCTCCTCCTTTCTAGCTTCCTCTTTTTACAGGATGTTTGTAGTTTCTTCTGGAGTGAGTGGCGTGTGTGTACTTGTAGTTTTTTTCTTCCCTTTTCTAAAAACTAAAGAGCACACGATGACAACTGATGAGCTCTGCAACGCAACAGATTGTAATCTTTATAATAAACTGTCATTTATTACAAAGTTACTCTGGCTTCAGGTGTCGTCCTTTCACATTAAGAGCTGTGAGGTCCTTTCACATTAAGAGCTGTGAGGTCCTTTCACATTAAGAGCTGTCAGTTTACTACAAAGTCAACGGGTTTATGACCTCTGACTTTGTTTGAACACTGGATTTTTTAGAGTTAATGACTGACGACGAGTTTGGCTTCATCTCGGAGGACCTTGAAATGATCACACAGTCCTGAATCACTGAATAACCGGTGATACCTCCAGATAATATATCACGTTTTCATATCTGAACAGGGTGTTTAAGAAGCGAACTGAAGCTGAACTGTTCAACAGTTTGAGTGTTCGACACTTTATTCAGTGAGCTCACACCTGCAGACGTTCGACAGTCCTCGTCTTACATTCGTTCATATTCTTTTGGAGATATGTGAGCACCCACATGGGGCTTCTGTGTTGACCGACACCCACTTATTTTGGGATGATGCCCAGTCAGAATCATTTACAACGGCTCACATTAGTTCACTTTCGGCCGTTTCCTCACATGGTGTTAAGGCACATTACCAATACTTTCCTGTTTTTTACCCACGGCCACCACATTTGGTGGGACATGGACTCTCAGGTATCCTGCTATTGTCGGTTAAATATCCTGTTATTGTAAAGGTATCAGGTGATCACAACCTTCCACAAACTGTCAGGATACTGCACTAACAAAATCTACCACAAGAGAAGATAAAAACATCCCGATCAGGTTCAAAGGGATCGTTGGATGAGATGATTCATGTCTGCACAGTCAATCTGAGGCTGCAGCCGGTTAGCTTAGCACAAAGACTGGAAACAAAGGGAAACAGCTAGCCTAGCGCTGTTCAGAGCTCACAAAATCCACGTACCAGCACCTCCAAAGCTCGCTGATCAATGACTGATCAGAGGAAATGACTGACATGCGTACAGGAGTATTACAGAATTCAGGCTCGTGTCACTGCAGTCGTCGTCCTCCATACTTGTTCTAAAAAGCCACAGCTTTGGTGAACATTCACAAATAATCCACGAAGGATCGATCAGATCAGGGACCATCGAACTCCACATCCACGAGGACGGATTTCCACTGACTGACGAACAACACGAGCGCTTTCTGCTAAACTACTGGAAATGTGGAGAAACACAGCGAGTCAGGACACGTCAACATTTATTTTCATGAACATCCGGCTGTGACGAACCGAGCATCTGAGTCACAAACATCACTGCAGCACATGAGCTCGACTAGAGAGTTAAACAGGATCGGAACACTGAGAAAACCAGAGCTGAATCCTAATTGGCTGTGCACCTCCTCCTCCCTGCGCTCCCATTGGTCAGCGGACAGTTAACCCGAGGCTGCTTTATGATGAGCTGCAGGGTGGAGGTCACTTTATGGACCGAAGGCACCAGAACAGGTACGCTCCTCTGTGTGTGTGTGTGTGTGTGTGTGTGTGTGTGTGTGTGTGTGTGTGTGTTTGTGCAGAAAGTAACAGTCCATACTGCAGTACTGCATTTAAGTACAAATTTGAGGTACTTGTACAATGTAGATTATTTCCTTCGATATCCTCTTCTAAAGGTAAATGTGTTCTATTTTACTCCATTACACTGTCTGTCAGTCTTAGTTACTACTTTCAGTAGTTACTTAGTTACTTTCAGATTCCTTTCTGTCCAGTGAAAAGCTCGTACCTCCAGATGTTTGTGCTCAGGGTTCTAAATTAACTTTTTTGATCACCAGCCAATGTGGCTAAAGTTACCAGCCAATCAGAATTTCCACTAGCCAAACTTTTTCCTGGTGAAAATAAGAGATTATGAGTGCCACTGAATACATTTGATCATTTTATTTACATTGTTGGCATGAAAAATGCACAGAAAGTACAACACATGAAACAAAATATACACAGAAAGTGCAAACATTTAATTTATACAAACAAAAAATGCTGTCAGATTTATTATTTTCTAAAAGACATTTTTCCAGTATTTAGTATCATTACATTCCTAATAAAATGTATTTTTCCTTTCAACTTAAAGTGTTTCTGCTTCCCTTCTTTAATAAGAAATATATATAAGTAACAGCCATGACTTAAACACTTGCAAAAAATTGCATTGGTAATAAATTGAATTATGTATGTACAACTAGAAAACACAAACAGTGCAGCAGTCAGTACTGCAGACTCCTTCGGCTCTCCTGATGACTTCGGGCACTCATGGTCCTTTACTGCCTCGACTTTAAAATTATTAGTCCCCACCACAAAATTATTCGTCTTGTTTTTTTCTTTCGTGTACATGCGGCAATCCTTACAAAACATGACGGCATTTTCGTGATCAAACACAAGCCATTCACGACCTGTCAGCCATTTAGCGTTAAACTTTCTTTTCTTCGTTTCGCACGCTTCGTCGACATTCTCATCCCCTGCCTCCTTCCTCTTCTCCCCCCAGACGTCTGTCCAACCACCGCAGCATTTAGTTTAACTTTACTTTTTACTTTCAACTAGCTCAGTCTCCTTTTTTACACTTTATACGCCCCCGTTCATTCTTCTTCTTCTTTGTGTTTGCGTTTCCGTGGTTTCTCGCGCCGGTTGCACTACAGACTGTAGTGTGCATTACGACAGTGTTCATGGGAAATGTAGGACGGACTGTCAGGGACAAATGACCAAGAACTGGAGAGCGGCTCTGACTGACATGATTGCCTAATGCATTACCGGCCAAATTGGCAAGTAAGTTTTTATTTACACCCGCCAATATGAATTTTAACCCGCATTTGGGTGTTAATTTAGAACCCTGTTTGTGCTGAACTGAACGATGAAGAGTTCCTTCATGTCTTCTTCACTTCAATAAATTCTTTAAAAGCCTCTTGGATCAGCTGAAAATCATCGTCACAGAGCTGAAAACAGCCTGTTTTTCTGATCCCGTCAAACGTTTGGAGATACGAGGTTCTCACAGGATGGCGTCGTGTTTTGACTTGTACTGGCAGTGAAGTATTTTTACGGTGTGACATTAGTACTTTCATTGAAGTAGAGTGAAGTAACACTGCTTTAAAGTGCTTTAAAGTGTTAATCTTGAGGTATTAAACCTTATTAAACTCTCAGGTTTGTGCCTGAGGTTTGAGTTAAACTCTGTTTTTATCTACTGAAGGTTTTTATGATGTTTTCCACAATAAAACAAAGCAGCATCGAAACCGAAAGCAGGAAGATTTTCGATGTGCTGATGTCGAAGCATCGCGTAGAAAACAACAAACAGCTGAAAATAAAAAAAGGAAACGCCCTTGAGCAGCGACACAGCGGCACACAAACAGAAGAAGAAGAAGGAGCTGATCTGACGGCGGCTAAAAGAACCGTCCACTAAAGACGACCGTCCACCGAGACGACCGTCCACCGAGACGACCGTCCACTGCAGACGACCGTGCACTGAGACGACCGTCCACCGAGACGACCGTCCACTAAAGACGACCGTCCACCGAGACGACCGTCCACCGAGACGACCGTCCACAGCCTGGACCAACAGCGAGCACCAATTACTGTAATATCATAACTTTAAGCACAAAGAATAATCTATATTCTAACAGCACGATGGGATAATATTCATCTGTGATTATGTGGTTTTGGTATATTCACACACAGTATTATGTCAGCTGACTACAACGTTAATGAAAACATGAAAGCAGCTTCAGAAATAAACATTTATCAGTAGTTTTTTGTTCTGTCAGTAATCAGTTGAAGCTGAGAGCGAACGTGTCACGTTCAGCCTGTTGTCTGTCCCACCCATCCAGCCTGTGGTACCAGCATACCACAGCTGCAGACTCCTGCCAGCAGCTGTTTGTGTCTTCAGAAACCAAAGAGTCAAAGACAGAAACTGACAAAGACGAGCTTCTGTCCAAACGCTCATGACACTCCGTCCTGTTCAGAATGGAGGTCACTGCAGAGCCTCTTTGTCTAACTGCCACGTCGCGTCTGAAATATGACAGAAATGCCAATAAAAAGACGCCACCAGTTACTGTCACAAAGAAGATCTGAAACCACAGAAGGAGGAGGAGGAGGAGCTCAGAGGACGATCCGTCTCAGCTGAGCGTGAACATTGAACTTTGAGGACAATGAGCCAGCGACAGCGCTGACCCCGGGTCAGCCGGCGTCTCCTGGACGTTTCAGAATGAGCTGAACAGGTTCGACGAGCTGAAAGGAGTTCAACTCGTTTAGAATCATTCAGAATGTAAAAAATGTCCTGAGCTGATGTGAAGCAGCTCTTCGTCATTCAGCGTCAGGCTGCAGCTCCGCAAACAAACGACGAGCTTCAACCTCCACCTGCTTCACCAGGATCAGCAGAAACCTTCTGGACCAAAGTGACAAAACTGATCATTTACTGTCACTTTATTTTCAGGGTATTTTAAATGTTCGTTTTACGTTTTCAGACTGTTTCCTGCTCATGGTGTCGTTTGTTTTGTGTTACTCTGACCTCAGTAACCTTCTGTAACATCTGTATTTGATTATTGATCGAGTATCTGTGTGATGGGATCATGTTTAACTGTCAGTGTGTTTATGATCTGAGTTTATAAACTATAAGAAAACTCCCATCTTTGACTTTTTGTTGGACTTTAAACTCTTCTTTCGCCTCTTCTTCTGCTGTCTCTCTGGTGTCAAATGTCGGCTGTTTGTCGCTCTGATAAAGTTTTGGGAGTTTGAATCAGACTCTTCTGAGACGTGCAGGTTGTGCTTCCTCCACCTGCAGGCCTCCACCTGTGCTCAGGCTTTAAGGAGAACCAGCTCGCTCCACCTCACAGGACGACGGCGTTTGGTGGAAACGTCCCGCTCGTTTTCCCTCTTTAACGAGGAAACTCAGGGACTCGCTCTGGTTTCGTTTGTGCAGACTAACATGCAGTCGATCCCAGACCTGATCAGGAAGAAGAGAGATGGAGGAGCGCTGAGCGAGGAGGAGATCAAAGCCTTCATCCACACGGTGACCAACAAAACCATCCAAGACTGTCAGACAGGTACAAACCCAGCGACACCTTCCTGACGTCACAGCGTCACCTGCGCTTCACCTGCGCTTCACCTCCTCCTCTGTCTGTCGTTCAGGCGCCATGCTGATGGCGATCTGGCAGAAGGGAATGGTCGATGCCGAGATCCAGACCCTGACCAGGGAGATGATGTCATCGGGGGAAGTGATGTCATGGCCAAAAGAGTGGGAGGGGCTGATGGTTGACAAGCACTCAACGGGAGGGGTGGGAGACAAAGTCAGCCTGGTGTTAGCGCCTGCGCTAGCTGCCTGCGGCTGTAAGGTAAGCGTGGCCGCGCACACACACACACACACACACACACACACACACACACCTGTCACTGAATCTATGATGTCATAACCTCAGGTGTGTGTTTGGCAGGTGCCTATGATCAGTGGGCGGGGCTTGGCTCATACAGGAGGAACTCTGGATAAACTGGAGTCAATTCCAGGATTCAACATCAACCAATCACCAGCACAGGTGCAGCAACAACCTCCACCTGTGGAGGTCGCCATGACAATATCCTGAAAACACACCTTTAAAGCTGTCTGATGTCCCGTTTGAAGGTGTGACACTCGACCTCACCTGTCTGAATGTGCTGACTGTGCAGATTCGGAAGATCCTGGCCTCGGTGGGCTGTTGCATTGTGGGTCAGACGGAGACGTTGGTTCCTGCAGATCGAGTCCTGTACGCTCTGCGGGACGCCACCAGCACCGTGGACAGCCCCCCCCTCATTGCTGGTTCGGACCCGGTTTTCCTGATTTCAGGGTCAGTTCAGCCCGCGGAGCCTCGAGCCGCTCGCACGCTGAACGCCTGTTTGTCGTTTCAGGCTCCATCATCTCAAAGAAGGGAGCCGAGTCTCTGTCCGCTCTGGTGCTCGACGTCAAGTTTGGACGAGCCGCTCTCTACAAAGACCTGCAGAGCGCCAAAGAGCTCGCACAGCTGTTAGTAAGTTCACCTCTGAACGCCAGTGTGATGTGGAGGATGTGAAGGGGCGGAGTCTGACGTCTGACGCTCTGAGATCGTCAGGAAACACACGAGAACCACCCATCGCGCAGAGTTTACTCATTTACTGTAAGACGAGCTGACAGTACTGCACAGGTACACACACGCACCGCCCTGCTGCCACAGAGCGCCACGTGTGGATCAATCCGCCGCTGAAAACAGTCCCAGACACACAGCGAGCCTCTCGTCACACTCCGCCTGTTTACGTACAAAACAGCCACGTTTTAGTTTGGAAAGCTAAGATTCGACTGGTTGAAACCAATCACAGCAGCAGGTACAGTCAACAGCAACACACAAACACACAAACAAACAAACAAACAAACACACAAACAAAGCTGACACGTCTCACTGATCCAGTCCAGTAAAATAATGTTTTCATCATTTCAAATTAGCCTGCAGACGAGCTAACGTGCTAATCTCTGTTAAAACTCCAGTAAACACTGACTGCACGCTGACATTTGATTGACAGTTCACTCGACCAATCAGGATCTTCCATTTAATCGACCAGTCGTTTCAGCTGCTGTCTACGTTTGAGTGTATTAGCTGTAATTTACTGATGACCATGTTCTTTAACTTCACCGTGAACAAACAAACAGTCTGTCAGACGTTTCAGTCGCACTGAGCACAAAACTTCAACGTGTCCTTTGAGCCGTTAATGACGCCGCTGCTCGTGCTCGTGCTGTTGTTTTAGGTGACCGTGGGAAACGGCCTGGGCATGCGCACGGCGGCGGCCCTCAGCTGCATGGACACTACGATTGGTCGATGCGTGGGAAACAGTCTGGAGGTGATCGAATCTCTGGAGACGCTGAAGGGGAAGGGACCCGACGACCTGATGGAGCTGGTCACGACTCTGGGTAACGACGCCACGCTGAGCGCCACGACAAAGTCCAGACTGAAGTCACGAGCTTTCAAGTTTCCAGACGGGAAATTTCAGAAACATGATGTTTTTCTGTTTGTTTATTTTAGTGTTCATGAAACCAGGTGAAACTATAAGTGAGCAGAATTCTTCTTCTCACACATATATTCAGGTCGATCAGATTCAGTCAGACTAAAGATCAAACGTGAACATCGAGCCTACCAGGTGTGCAGAGTCCAGGTGATGCCTTCACGTCTTCAGACGCCTGAAAACAAGACGTTCAGTTTAACTTCACATAAGAAAAACAGAAAATCCTCAAAACCAGAAAATATTTGACATTTTTGCTTGAAAATTGACTCAAATTGATCATCAGAACAACAGTGAGAGCGTTTACTGTTTGACTTTGGCAGAAATTATATTCAGTTAACAGATTTATTTAATCTAATTTTGGACTTTTGGAAAATCTGCTGAAAAACTGAAGAATTCAGGAAACCGTGACACATTTTTCACTAGTTGTTAACGTTTAATAAACCAAATGATCAGTTAGTAGTTAACTAATTGGCTAATCGTTTAAACCGGAAATGTTTGAAATGTAACAGCTGCTAGAATCACGACCAACAGCTGGCGGCCAAAGCTAAAGTTAGCATGAGAGTACAAACACGGTGAGCGTCACTCATTCACCTGCTCACTGATTCATGCAGGTGAATGCGTGACGCTCACTGATTCATGTCAGTGTCGACTGTCGGTTTCATGGAACGTTGTTCAGTTAGCTCGTGAGGCTAACGTTAGCTGCTCACCTGCGTGACGCGGCCTGCAGTCCACTCACGGCACTTCAATCACTACACCTGAAACCAGGGGGAGTTCAGGAAGCCTGGGAAAGTGGACGATCACGGCACTAACACAGGCTGGTGGTCAGTTCAAGGTGCCTGGGAAAGTGGAGCGTCTGCTGGTCATCCAGGCTTCACAGATGCAATGATACCACAAAGTACTAATACCACACTATAAATCCTGCACTGAGAATGTTACTTCAGTAAATGTTATTTAGTTGAATATGTAAAATAATGTAATCATATGAAAACACTCGGAGCCTTGAAAACTTCACGAAGGTCTCATAATGTTTTTGGTTGAAGTTCAGTCTTGTCACCAGTATTGTTGTTTCTCTGTAGGCGGTGTGTTGCTGATGATGACTGGCATGGTGTCTGACCAATCAGAAGGCAGAAGAAAGATATCTGATGCTGTGATTGGTGGAGCTGCTCTGTCCAAGTTCCAAGCCATGATGGAGGCTCAGGGCGTGGCCAATGAGACGGCTCGTTCTCTGTGCTCCGCCCACACAGATTACTACAGTATCCTGAGAAAATCTCAGCACCAGATGGATCTGAAGACACCTGCTGAGGGTAAATCAATCAATCAATCAATCAATCAATCAATCAATCAAAGCACGGGCAGCTTTGCTCTCAGGCTCAGAAATGGCTGCAGGTAGAAAATCGACCAGAATCAACGTTTTATATCAACATGAAGTTCAGTTAATTAATCATCGACAGACCAAAACTCAACGCTGCTGTTGCGTTCATGGACACGCTGAGAATCGATGGAAAGTGCAGCACTGACATATATTTTGACTGTATTTATGTAAATTAATCATCATGTAAATTTCATCATCTCTTGTATAAACAAGGTTTCTGCTCAGATATTAAAGAATCGACATGTTGGTGAAACATTGGTAACATGTAATTGATGAATAATCGATCAGTGATCAATCAATCGGCGCTCAGGCTGAAGTCTCGCTCCGTCTGCGTCTTCCTGTAGGCGTCGTCGTCGACATCGACGGTTTGACTCTGGCTGAAGTTCTTCATAAGCTGGGGGCGGGACGATCGAAGGCCGGAGAACCTGTCAATCACAGCGTAGGGGCGGAGCTCCAGGTGTCACTGGGTCAGAGGGTCAGCAAAGGTAAGATGATGACGACGCTGATGTTGTTGATGATGATGATGATGATGATGATGACGATGATGATTGTTCTGTTGTGTTGTTGCTCAGGTGTCTCCTGGCTGCAGCTCCATTATGAGGATCCGGCTCCGACTCCAGACCAGATCAATCGATTGCAGAAGGCTCTGACTGTGGGAGCGCTCGATGACGCACGAACTCAACGCAAACAGCCTTTGGTCAAAGAGCTGCTGCTTCCTCATTCAGCCTCGTTTTAACTCGTTTATTCAACCTCTCGACAGATCGAGTCGACTGAAGTACTCACATCTTCTTCTTCTGTATTCCCAAGGTTCTTAAAGTAAAAGTACTAACCTATCGGCATGTGATATACTTTGAAGTACTCATCATACTCATACTCAGTACTCATTATAAGTGATGCATTAACGTGCTCAGCTGGTAAAGCTGGAGCTCATTTTTCAAGTCTGATGAATAAAAAGATTTGATAACGAAGTTTTCTGGTTTTATTTTCGTTTGAGTCCTGAAGTGTTCTGGAGTCATTTGAAACTTATCCAAGTAAAATCAGACAAACTGTAGAAGTCAAAAAGGGCATAAAGTAAATAAAACACAAGAATGCAGAAATGCTGTCGCACATTTTCATTCTAAACATAAATGTTTTCATTCTTCTGTTTCTCTGTTGAATCAGAGGAAACTTCAGAAACCTTCAGCATTGTGCTGTTTACACCGCAGCAGGTGTGCTTCACCTGCTGCGTGGAGACAAGATGTCTACTAACAGGCCCGGCGGGCAGATTATTCATGTTGACCTCCAGTCCGCAAAAAAAAAAAAAAAAAAAACCCAAACACCAGCGTTGATTTCCATAAAATCTGAGGAAGTTTTCAGCGCATTTTAAATCTGCTGTCATTCATCTATTGATCACAGTGAAAAGCTGTATTGATTTGACGTGACGTTGATCAGTTGTGCAGGTGAAGTCTGACCAGCAGGGGGCGCTGAGGACACATGAAAGTGTCTGAAAACACCTTCAGAAGATACATTTCATTAATTGATTCACAGAATTAAACTTCAGAAGAATCATTTCTGTCTTAATTTGTGTTTTAAGATGAACTTGATTTTTATCATTATTAATAGAATGAAGCTCATTAAAACTCAGTTTAGTTCAAAGTGTGAATGAGGTGAAGTCAGTCAGTCAGGCTTTGTTTATATTTGAGAAACAAAACTTTATTAAACCTCAATATGACAAAAACTGACTCAAAGCAAAAACATCTAACAACTTCCGGCAATTCAAGTTTTTATTTATAAAAAATACAAACAGAAAAAGTCGCGTCAGGAGTCTGTTTTCATCTTCAATGAACATCAGCTGATCAGAGAACTCAGTGAAGCTGCTCTGCAAACAGCTCCTGAAACACACAACCGGTGCCGAGTCCACATGTACGCGGGTCAGTTTAAAACCGGGATTTTCCTCCTTTGTTCTCAGGAAAACAAACAAACAAACAAAATCCCGTCGACATGAAAACACGTCTTCACCTGAGTTTCCAAAAAGCTTTTCAGTGACCTCAAACTGCGTCCGTGTGGCCGAAACACACAAAAAACTGCTTTTTGAAAAGTACCCGCGTACGCGTGGACGAGGCACGAGTCACGCTGTCATCTGTTGCCATGGAGACACAGCGCAGGGGTGGGGGCGGGGGGGGGGGGGGGTAATGATGAGGTCAGTGGACGACAGAGTTGAGCGGCTCGGCTCTGATGTTTCCTAAATCCAGAGTGGAGTCTGTCTCCTCGTCGATCTCCCCAATCACCGCCCTGAAACACACACACACACACACACACACACACACACACACACACACACGTTAAACAGTGACAGGGGACACTTTACTGCACTGAATACTTCTACTTAAATACTTGATGTACATACTGACATACTTTCACTGCAGTAATGCGGGACTTTTACTTGTAAAAAGTATTTGTAGTATTAGTACTTTTACTGCAGTAAAGGACCTGAATACTTCCTCCACCACTGACTGGATTACATGTCCTTTATTTTCTGCTGCTGAAATAATGCCGACATGACGGACTAACAGTCCAGAGTTTGGTGACTGTGAACAGGTGAAAGGTCAAAGGTCACTCACACGTTGTCTCCTCTGACGATGTAGAGGCCCAGCACCACCTGCTCCACCCCCTGACTGGAGCTGAACACCCGCTCGTGACTCTCATCCAGGATCAGGTTAATGGTCTGATCGAAGCCCTTCAGAGTGCCCTGAACGCACCACACACACACACACACACACACACACACACACACACACCATGTGTTACTGTGATAACTGACTGACGGTGATGTGATTTCTTTCCTTTGCTCAATGGAAAACTTTAAACTGTTCTTTCAAATTACTAATCTAAATACTTCCTGTGAGTTTAAGTTTAACTCTTAAAATACTCAAATGAATATAACCTAAAGAGAAAACAACAGTTCGGCCTTCATTAAGACAAGTTTTACTGCAAGCGGATACTGATGACTTCGAGCTGAAGGAACCAGAAAACAGAGAAACATGTTGACTTGAAACCAAGCAAAAAGACCGAACACCGTTAAATTAATTCATTTACTAATCATTTCACACACATGCAGATGGTTAAAGGTGTTTTTAAACTCACCACAATCATCCTTCCGTCTGAGGTGACGATGGCCACAGTACCTGAACACACGGAGTAGAGGAGCGACACACTTTTTTTTGGACAAAACACTAATTACATTAAATTAACATTATCAAGTTAAACACTCCTGCACAACTAAACGAAGAAGCTACACCGCTGTGAGTTCCCAAACAACTAAACAAATACTGCTCCTAGCTTGAACGCTAAGCTAAGTAGCACCTATGTATTTATTCAGACGGGCAGTTAGCATGTTAGCCAGCTAGCAGCGGCGGCGGCAGGATACGGTTAATGTAGCTCTCCAGGGCGGTGGACATGCTTCCTGCCGGGCTGGGCGGTTATTAATCCAGCAGAGAGGTCGGTTAATGCTTCCACCGGTTGGCTGGTGATGAAACGGTGCAGAAACGTGACGGAGAAACAGCAGCAGATGCTAACAACGACAACACACCGAACAACAGACCGAACTAATCCACCACCGATTCACCAAGCAGACAGGAGAGCAGAGCGCCGAGCGAAGACGTCACATCCGGCAATAAATATTATTTTCTTTAAGTCCAATTAAATACTTGTACTTGAGTATTTCCATTTTGTGCTACTTCATACGTACAAAATATTCTACTTTTTAATCCACAATTTGTATTTAATAATTTCAACTGGATGTTTTAAAAAGAAAAGGCCTTCAATAAACATAACATGGTGTATTTTTAGATGGAGACCATATTTCTTGAAGGCTTTTTAATGGTTAAAACTATTTACGGATCGACTGATTCATTAGTCTGGGCCGATACTAGCTAATCACAGATTTACCTGCATAAATATTTATATCCAAACTATAAATAACAATAAAATACAATACAAAAGTGCCTCTGATAAGAGATAAATTAAAGATAAATGATAGCTATAACCTATAGATGAAATGGTCATTATTGACAGGCTATTGTAACAATTATTATTCAGCAAATATTTAATTAATTTCATGATATGAACTTGTCAACACCACACCAATTTAATATTTACTATAGCTGTGTATAGTTATCATTGTAATTGTCATTAAGATTTTTTCTGTTTGCTATATTTGTGTTGTAAATGTATGATATAAATGTAGTTTGAACAGTGGAGTTCACTGTTCAAACTACATTTCGGTTGAATTACGGTTGGAAAAAATCGGTTGAATTACGGATATGCTTTGCACGTGACCCCCCACAACTTCCTCCCCTGGTGCTGGGGGGACAGGTCGTACCTGTTGTGGAAACAACAAAATATCTGGGATACCACCTGGACCAAAAGCTGACTGGAGATGTACACATTGAGAAGGCAGTAAAAACCGCCTCCAAGCGGCTGCACTATCTCACCGTTATGGCGAGATACGGTCTACCTGCAGATGACCTCATCACCATCTATACCACTCTCATCAGGCCATGCCTTGAATATAGCTCAGTGCTCTTGGTGGGTTGTTCAAAAAAACAACAAGCAGAGCTAGAGCGGGTCCAGACACGTGCCTGCAAAATCATCAGAAGAAGAGCTGGTAATTTTTCACAACCTCTACCATCACTCCAGATCAGGAGGGAGGAGGCTGCAGTGAAGTTAATCAGGGACATGCATGATGAGCAACATCCTCTGTATGACCTGCTTCCTCCAACACGAGGCAACCGCACCACCAAGACACTGAGGAACCAGCACAAACTGGCTGAACCCATGGCCAAGACCAGCAGGCTGAGGAACTCAACGCTGCACACAGCAGTCAGGCTATATAATGACACTATTTAGACTGGAAAAATAAATAAATAAAAACAAAATGACATAGCATGGCCACTATGACTGCTAACTGCTCCCAATTCACTGCCCTGAAATATTTTAGTTATTTATCTATTCTTCTTAATCTTGAAATTGTTTTGTAGTTTCTTTCTCTAACGTTTGTTTTGTAAAGTTCTGCGTTTTTTCAGTGGAGCCCTGGCTCCACTGCAAGCATGAATTAATCAAATCAAATCAAATCAAATCAATACATTTATATTGAACATTCACCTCATATCATCAATGACTATGTTGTGTGTTTATCTTAAAAACAAACATGGAGTCCAGTCCTCCCAGTAGGTCTTCATCTTTATTGTTGCTCAGTAGTCGTCCATATAAAGGGGGGTGGAGGAGAGCAGTGGAGCCCGACAGGACAAACACCAGGAACGTCATGCTACCAAAGTATTAAATTTGTACAAAAATACTTTACAACATCCCTGTTCCTTTAAAGAAAAATACAGTTTGGTTGGTTGGTGAAGCTACATGGAAACTAATCTGACCCACTATTTCAAATGGCAGTGTAATGCATGTGTGTATGTGTGTGTGTGTGTGTGTATGTGTATGTGTGTGCGTGTGTGTGGGCGTGTGTGGGCGGACGTCTTGCTGAGGTGAATCACTAGAGTGCAAATCCCTGCAATGTTACACACTCACACACATACACACAAATATACAAACACACACGCACGCACGCACGCACACACACACACACATACACAGTCAATACATGTGCACAAACACAGTGTGTATGGCTTTAGATCTCACCCATCAAACCCTCCTGAAGCCACGCCCCTCAGCTCGGTGGCTTTTTCCCATTGGTGGAACAGTTTGTCTCAGCTAAGCTCTAAACCGCTAACAGTGCTAAAATCCTCGCTAGGCTCTGTTCTACTTACCTCAATAACAGGATTTTGAGCAGAGCATTTGTGTAATGTTAGCCATAATATGGTGAATGCTAACCATGTGCTAAGTGAATACTAGCTGTGTTAGCCCTATGTTGGCCATGTGCTAAATGAATACCAGTAGTGTTATTTGTGAGCTAAACCAAATGTGTTAGCCCTATGCTAACACCTTGCTGTGTTAACCAGGTGTTAGCTCTGCCTTAGCTGTATGCTTAACAACTATAAGCAATGTTTACCAGAAGCTAGTTCAGTGTTAGCTGTGTGCTAACCAAACATTGGAAATGTTTACCATGTATTAGCCCTGTGTTAGCCGTGCACTGGCAATGTTCTACCATGTGGTAATTTCTCAGATGTTAGCGTTGCCATAGCTGAGTACTTCCTGAATACTAGCTAAGTTCACCAGCTGTAGTACTGTGTTTGCCTTGTCGTAGGTGTGTACTGACCACATATTACCTATGTTAGCCAGTTGTTAGCCCTGTTAGCTGTGTGCTAACAAAATATCTGTTTTCTAGATGCTAGTCTTATGTTAGCCTTTTGCTAGGTGTGTGCTGACCACACACTGGCTGTGTTAATGAGGTATTGGCCCTAGGCTAGCCTTGTGCTAACATCCAGATATGTTGACCTGATGTTATCCTTGTGTTAGCTGTGTGCTCACCATATATTTACCAGATGGTACACATAGGTTTGCTTGGTGGTAACCATAGCCAGTATTAGCCTTGTGCTGTGTGTGTGTTTACCATATGGTAGCCACATTAGGCTAACACTAGCCCTGTGCTTAGTGTCTGCTAGCCACATGCTAACTACATGCTAGCATTGTGCTTCAGATTCAAAACATCACAGTTCACAAAGAATGGGACGGAGTCAAGCAGTCAATCGCAACTATCCACACAGAAACGGCCAATCACAGCTACTGCACAGTCACAGCCAATCAAAGCTCTCCAATCCAAAGCACAGGGCCGTTAGTCAAGGGCTACTGGTTGCTTAACTCGGGGAGCGTTCCTACTGGTGGCTGATGCTGAGGGAGGGCTGATTGGCCAGTTTAAATAGTGAGTTCAGACTGAGGTGAGGGCAGGCAGATGTTGACATCACTCCAAAATAAACACACACACACACACACACACACACACACACACACACACACACGCACGCACGCACACACGCTCACACACACAGGCACACACACACAGGTATTTACTGTCACAGGTTTCCTGTTGTATCAGGATTTTTTTCTCGTGTAACATCGTTGTTTTCGTGGTTATGAGGTGAAGGTTTTCAGGGTTCGATGGTTTCGATGTGAACAGCGACGGGACTGAACTGTTTTTTAATCTATTTTACATCTTTTCACGTTCAGTCGCCATGGAAACAAACAAACAAACAAACAGAGAAAACTGACAACAGTCAATCAAAAAACACACCGATCGATTAGCATAATAGATCACTGTTACTGGGGGGGTGGGGGGGTCAAGGAAGTCAGGGTGGGGGCATGCTTGGCCTCTTCCTGGGAGCTGATTGGTCAGTTTGGGTGTTGAGGAGAACCAATCACAGACAGCCAGGGATTTTTTTTTTCTGATTGGTTCCAGCCAATCAGCTGAATCTCTCAGAACTGCTCTCTGTCCGTCATCCTGGCTGCCTATTGGTCGATGGAAGAAGTGGGGCTGGGACAAAGCCAAGACGAAGAATTGAGGTGGGAGGGGGTTAACTGGCCTTGTGTTGAACACACACACATGTAACATACAAACACACAAACACACACACATACATACACACAGTGTGGCCAGTCCAACAGGTGTAAACAGTAGAAAAAGATTCTTATTGAACTGCTCAGTGTCATCATCATCATCATCATCGTCATTGTCATCATTATTGTTAACATGATTATTATTACTCTTCCAGTCTGCAGCTCGGTCATGGCACAGAACTCAAATGTTAACAGTAAACCTTCTGTCTTTACGTCCATTTCATTAGGGATGCTCCGATCGGTATCGGCTGATAATTATTGGATGTGACTTGACCTTTCTTGAAATCACAGGCTGTATTAAAGAAAGAGTTTGAGGACTATCATTTTGAAGCCTCAAGTTTAGCATTTTGGCCGTCCTAATGTGGGTTTTCGGAGTCAGAAGTGATCATATTTGGGCAAGAGAGCGGAGCTGGGATGGAAACACGTTGTACTAATACAATACAAGTGTCCCATGTGCCAGAAATACAAAATAAACATTGGTTAAATTTACCTTTTTATCGGGCTTTGACTGAATAGCAACCATTATGCTAAAGCACCAGCCCAGCGGGGTCAAGCACCGCATAGCAAAAGCTAACTTACGAGCTATCGCTGTGGTAAATAGCTAGCTTGTTTCGGAAGGTGCATCCACACCTCACAATAACTGTGATATTAACTGGGATGCTAACTTCAGCTAGCAAAAAACAGGCTTAAATCAAAATGGACTTCTAGGAAAATGCTTCCAAGTGAGACATTGTGGGAAACCAGAATGTTACAATTTCATGAAAACACACTGTGAAAGGGTCAAAGTTCAAAGATGAAAACACCAACAGCACCCAAAAACAAATTCACGGCTATTTAAATCTACACAGTGCCTTGGATATGCATTGCTACACCTGTATCATGATGGACAGGTCGCCGTGGTAGCGACTTGTCAATCACAAGGTAGCCATGCCCTAAAGTATACCATGCTTTATCGTCTATTTCACCCTAAATGGTACCATAATTTAAAAATGCTGTATTGAAGAAGACTTGAAACTAGTGATTTATACCACTAACTCATTAGGAAACTGTTTACTGAAATAATAAATAAAGTGAGAATTACTGTCATTTTCTCGTGGATTCGCCCCCTGCTGGCCACCAGAAAGAATGCAGGTTTAAGGCACTTCCGCATTGGCTTCACTTTTCATACCAGGAGGCTTTGTCCATTTCTTTTATACAGTCCCTGCTTAAAATTGACAATAAAATGTCTTTCACACTGTGTTTTCGTTGCTAAAATCCATCATGTCTGCCTGTTTTCCACCAATTGGACTGGTTATTATTTCAAATTTGTCAATGCTGATATTAAAAATATTTGCTTTGTCGTTATTTGGCACGAGCTCTGATGAACATATTGGTATCGTCCATCTGTCACTAAGACAAACTCCAGGTGCTGCTTTGACTTTGTCTTTGTGTTTGGTGCTGCCAGTGGTGCTACTCTGATAACATGCTACAAGCTAATGCATATAGCTAATTATAAATATTTTGGAAGTCTTTAAATCTTTTAAAATTCAGAATTGCCCAGCATGTCAGAATAAGATCAGAGCATTTGCATCTTGCTGTAGTCTAATGGATCCCGTCCCACTAGATTCTTATCCTCACCTGACCCACACCATGTCTAATCATAGACAAACAACCACTTTCAACTTTATACATACACATTTCCATTTCAAGACTGGCATTTAAACATCTTTCATCTTGTACCTAAACCCAACCTTCAGGGCCAATAAAGGTAATGCAGCTGTAACCCTGGTGGGATCCATACTCTACTAATAGTAACTTTCAAAGCGAGCAGTGGCAAAAAATGCCCTAATATATTTTGAACCAGTGAGGTTAAGACTTTGATATAAATTACAGTGGTGGGTTTTAAAAGGGATTTGTGGGCATGAGGCTTTCTTTTAAATGTTTAAGAACAGAAACCAGTCAGTAATGGTTTGGACATACCCAATGACATCAGCCCTAGACAGCCTAATCGGAGCATCCCTAGTCTCCTTGGCAAACTGTCTGTCCATCGGTAGTTTCTGGATTCTGGAGTCCCATCAGTCTTTGTGCTGCTGTAGTTCTTGGCTCGTACAACCAGAAGCCATGGTTCAGGTTCTAGTAAGACCAGATGGACCAGGAGCCACAGCTCTGGATTCGAAGCAGTGGTCATGGCTGTGGCTTTGTACCCACAATTCTCTAACCACTAACACCATGAACAAGAACCATGTCTTAGACCAGTAAGACCACTCTCTGTGGCTCTGGCTTCAGTTGGACCAGTGCCCATGGGTCGGCCTTCACTAAGACGAGAACCCACGTGTCTTGGACCAGTAAGACCATTAGCTGTGGCTTCAGTGGGGCCATATTTCCATGACCACTAAGACCACTAAGACCAGAGCCCATGTGTCTTGGACCAGACCACTGGCTATGGCTCTGTCATAAATGGAATCAGTAGCCATGGTTCTTAAACCACTAGGACAAGAACCCACATCTCTTGAACCAATAAGACCATTGGTTGTGGGCCTGGCTTCAGCAGGACCAATAGCCCTAGTTCTAGGTTTGCAGAACCAGCAACCATTAATCTTACACCAGTAAAACCACTGACTGTGGCTGTGGTTTCAATAGAATCAGTTGCCATGGCACTAGGCTACCTCCTGTGGTTCCAGTCAGATCAGTAGTCATAGTTCTGGTTCCAGTGACACCAGTCGGACCAGTATTCAGAACTGGTTCAGGTGAGAAGGTGAGAAGTCCATCAGTGTGCTTTCAGGCTGCTTTAGCAGTTCAAAGGTCAAACTTTAGTGGTCAAGGATTAGAGTTCATCCAGAGGGTGTGTAGCACCATGGGGGGTCCACTCCGAACCAGTCTGGATGGGTCTAAACCGGTTTGATTCAACTTTGTTGCATTGTTTTCCTTGTTGACCTCTCTAGTCCAGTCTGGTTAGAACTGGTTTAATCCAGTTTCATCCAGATTTTCTCTGCTATAAGGATTTATTATTCACCTGCCCCACCCCAAGCCCTGCCACCAGCCCATCTCCCGGTTGGCTCCACTTGATCGGCCCACCATCGTCTCCTTGGCCAACAGAGAGCTCCGATGGTCCCAGCTCATTGCCAATTGGCTGAGGGGAGTGGCTGCTGTTGGTGGTGTTGTCAGTATGATTGGCCAGCAAGGAGGAGGAGGTGGGGTTTCGGCTGATGACCAGCTCCAGACGGTTTGGAGACTCAGCAATCAGTGGAACAACGAGGCAGCAGTCAAAGTCCCTGGTCCGTACGTGGTTAATCTGGAAGACATGAAACGTAAGTGGACCTGCTTAACATCATGGTAGCACGGTGGGTATTTCAGCATGCTGACATTAACATTTACTTCATATCTGTGCATGTCTTGTGATTTTCTACCTGTAGTATTCGGTCGTAGGCTCGGAGGCCGCCTCGTTCCGCTGGGCCTCCTGGTCGGATGTTGCTAACATAGACACCACGGTCCAACAAACCGTCAGAAACACTGAAACCAAAATCTTCCAGGTCTGAAGCCTTCTCTAGGGTCAACTACAAACAGATACACCGTTAGAATCACAACAAGAAGATTAATGTCCTGTCGTTTTGAAGTGTCAAAGGGTCAATCGTCACCTTGTGGAGTTCCACAGGGTTTTGGTTTAGGATCTCATTGACCTCCTGCCTCATCTTCCTCATGGCAAAGGCTCTACGCTGGGGATCAGAGGGCAAGGTGTTGGACCGAGCTGTCACCTGGGAATAGGCACAGGAATAATTACTCAAAATGTTAAAGATAAAAAACATTAGCTTTTAAGATTTGACATAAAATAACACCAGTATAGTCAAGTGTAACAGTCACTTGTTACTTCAGAGGTCAGCCGTGGTTACCTGTGGTCTGGAGTTGCTGCGTTCCTGGAAACTTGCCTGGCGGCCTAGTGTGCTGCGCAGGGGGGTGGGGTCATGATTCAGACTAAGGCTGGAGCCTGACATGATGGTTGCCTGTAGACAGCCAATCAAAAACATCCAATCACAGACAGCCAGTCAAAAACAGCTAGTTTGATCCATCCAAAACATTGAGGTCAAAGGCATCCTGGGAGTCCGACCTTTGACCCCAGTTGCCATGATCACACCAGAACGGGACAAGTCTCTACTGATAGGATCTACACAGCAGAACATGTTCCATTGTGATGTTACAGTACTGCAGTGATCTACCGTTGCGAATACAAAGAGGATCAACAAATAGAATCTACTGGGATGTTTTTAGTAAAGGCTGCATCTACTGAGGGAATCTAGTCACACTCAAAGGATCTACTGCTGCTTCTACCGACGGAATCAACTGCTTCTTCCTGCAGAACAAACAAAATCAAATGCTGTTTAATGACGTGATCTACTTCTTAGTTACTTCTCCTGGCATGATCTGTTGTTGTTTGTACTGACAGGATCTACTCCTGTAAGGACCAATGACTGCTTCTGTTGCCAGATTTGCTGACAAATTATACTGAGAGTATCTACTGTTGCTTTTGGTCAAAAGGATCTACCAACTACTTTTAGTATTGGCAGATTTACTAATATCTACTGACAGGACCTACTGTCCTTTGACACTAAAAGGACCTTCTACTGTTCATACTGATCTTCTGTTATTTGATCTACTATTGCTTCTATTGACATTTACTGACATGACTGGTATGATTTTAGTTGGACTGACTGGATAAACGACTGTTTCTGTTGACAGATTTACTTACAGGATCTACAGTACCTCACTTTCTACTGGCAGGATCTACTGTCAGCTGGTAGGATCCACTAACCTGATACATTATTATGTCGTCTGAAAGGATCTACTAACAGAATCTACTACGGTTGTTTTAACTTTTACTTATTTATCTTCTACTATTTATATCATTGAGAGGATGTTTTGACAGGATCCATTGCTGTTTTTACTGACAGGATCTTTTGGTGGGATTTACAGCTGTTTTTATTGGCAGGATCTATTGGCAGGACTACTACTGTTTCTGTTGACAGATTTATTGACTCTGCTGTGGTTTGAACTGAATTTGCTGAGATTTATTTTTATAGATCTACTGACTTCTCTGTGTTTTTTTGTACAAAAATCTACTCTTGAATCAAGAATCAATTCTTCTTTCTACTGAGATTACCGAGGTCTTCTCACATCACTCGACAGATGCCCACTTCTCAGCCAATCAGAATCAAGGACTCATCAGACACATGCATGACTTCACAGATTTGCTTCATGACTGGCAAAACAAACTACCCATCAGGCCTTGCACAAGCTCTCCCAGCATGCCTTGCTCAAACCGCCATGCCCAGTGCAACATGACTCTGCCACGTGATTGGTCAGAAGCTGGGTGATGTCACTAAGATGTCACAATGACGTCACCATGGTCTGTAGCTTGCTGCCGGGGTGCAGTTAGAGTCACATTCAAAAACAGCTAACATGTCTGATGTTTCACAACGCTAAGACTCCAGTTACAGAGGAGAGAGAGGAGAGGACAGGAGGAGAGTTAGTAGTGGAGAGGGAGGAGGATACCAGAGTGAGGAGGTGCGTTTCCTTTCCAGACTCCTGGAAGAGAAGGAGTCATTTCTCTTTTCAGCTTAATTACTCCATTTAACAGCTGCATTTCCAACAAGCACGCAGTGAGAAGAATGTATATTATTACTACTAGTACCACCAAACTGCTAATACTACTATGAGTACTGCTTTGAGCTAATAATTCAGTGTCATCATTGACCAGAGCAATCTTATCGTAATATGAAGATACTGATGTGGCCCCTCAGTGAGGTGGGCTTCGTGGGTTCAAATTCAAGAAGTATTGTTCTGCTAATGAAACTCCAGTATCGTGTCAGTACTAGTATCAAAGAATTTCAAATTATACGCAGCCCTACTACTCATACTCGTACTACAACTATTATTACTACTTCCACAACTCCTAATACTTGTACTAATACGTGTAACCATAATACCTGTAACGGTTCTACTCACCTCCAGCTCTCTGAGGATGCCACTCTGGCCGCAGGTCTCCAGATCCTCCAGAGCCTGAGACCAGAAGTTCTCCTCCTGGTCCGGTTCTGTCCCATCGTGCCCCACAGTGAACCTGAGGAAAAGGTCAACGGCCATCCAATCAGAGAGAAGAACATCTTGATGCATCCACACACAGACGAGGACTGGTGACGAGCAGGTCATGCTGGTGAGAGTTGTGTTTTTCGACAGGTGGGGACATGTGCAGTGACAACATACACATCCATCAGGTGTATGTGTCAGTGAGGCGGGGGTCAAAGGTCACCAGGTGAGGGTTTCTGCTGGAGGTCACGGGGTGACAGAGGGCTGTGTGGGGGCTAAAGGTCAAAGGTCAGTGTGGTACCTGCTGTCAGTGATTAGACCGCTGGGCAGATTACAGGCTCTGCAGACAGAGACACACTGCTGTTACTGCTGTTAGCTCACTGCTACCACCTCCCACTGATTTGAATAAGGAACGCTAACACGCTAATTTGGGGGGAAAATTAGTAAGAGTGCAGAAATTAGAATCATTACTTCGTTACTAAAACTACTGACATACTCATCAGTATATTGAGAGTATTAGAGCATATTATTAGAGCAGTGTTAATTAATCTGGACACAAAAGCAGTATGCACTGAAATATAGTGTCCACGATTATACTTATATCAGGACACTGCTGCTGCAAAACTGTGAAAGAAAAGAACACATGGGTGTGGCTGACAACCCCCTCCCAGAGGAGGAGGAGGAAGTATTCAGACCCTTTACTTCAGAAAAAGTATTCATATTACACTGTAACGTAACTTAAAGTACAAGCGCCTCAAAGGTGTACTTCAGTACAGTACTTTAGTGATGTATTCAGTTACTTTCCACCACTGCTCGTCAACTTGACGTTACCTCATTGGAGGATTTTAGGTGTTTTTGAAAAACGCTGTGTGTTCCAAGAATACTCTCTCCAAAATAATACACCTGTTGTTTTCCAGGTATCTTGTTCCATATTACTGGTTGTGATGTATTGCTTTGTTTTCCTGACTACTTCGATTACTCTACCACACTCTGACCTTTCAGTATCTTATTATTCATGGTGTTCGTGGGTGCTTCTCCTTTACTGTCTCTTTTGCAACATAACTTCTCATTTGGCAGTAATCATAAAAGACTGACTTTGAAATGTTACATATGTATTTTTTTTTTACAAACGATCAGATGTTTATATTCATTTATCTGTAATCATCTAATTATGTTGATTTTACCTGCCCAGTTTTTTAAAGTGTTATCGTTCAAAATCTGTTTCTATCTCGGAAATTCATTCTCTCTCTCTCTCTCTCACCCTCCAAGCGGTGGGCGGTCCCAGTCATCATCACTCAGACCAAGATCTGACAACGGATTGGCTCTCTGGCGAGTGGAGGAAGATGATTGGCTGTTGGTTGTCTTGGCGTTGCGCCACTCGTGGAAACTGTACGGAGAGGACTGGAATGGTGGAGCTACACACACACAAACACACAGAGAAATATAAATATAATGAAGTACACCAAAGGTCAGAGGTCAGAGGTCAGAGGTCAGCTTCCTACCCGGGGTGGTGAAGCTGCTGTCCATGTTGGATCCGTCCCAGGACTCCACGGCGCTGTCGACTGACGGCAGCGTGCTGAACGCTCTCTGGTTTGACAGAGGCGTGACCATGACAATAGGCTCCTCCTCCCCGTCCTGGTGCTCCTGGCTAAGCCCCGCCCCCAAGCCTGGACCAATCACGCAGGACTTTGGGCTCGACACTAAAGAGAAATGAAGCATCCTGATCATCCAGACTTATCATCTCAGTTAAAGTACGATCCAAGGAATCAGAGAAGTTTCAAGGATCGTTCACGGACTTCCTGAAAAATAATGCAGTGTGTACAAGTGTGTACAAGTGTGTTTAAGTGTGTACAAGTGTGTATAAGTGTGTATAAGTGTGTATGCGTACGTTCTCCCTGCTTCTTGATCTTCAGTGTGACCGTCTCTCCGGCTTGTTGCAGCAGACTGATGGCTTCACTCAGAGGTTTCCCCTTCAGGCTGCTGCTGTTGATCGCCAGAATACGATCCCCAACGTGGATCGCACCGGTCCTACAGAACACGCGCGCACACACACACACACACACACACACACGCACACACACACACACACAGACATTATTATTATTTTTTTTTATTTAATCCTGTTTGCAAAATAAACCTGACTCTGATTCCGGCAGCAAAACGACACTTGATGACATCATTGACAAACAATAAAACAGTTTCTCTGAGCCTTCAGCAAAAACGCAACACCAACACAGAATTTGCTTCCAATCCTTTAAAGAACAAGAACAAGAAGTAAACACAATTTTCAGCCTGATTACATGTTTAAAGCACATGAGACAAAAGGTAAATAAAGTAATCATGAAGAAAATGACGTTCAAGTGGGATGAAATGACAGATGTTTATCACTGACAGCAGATGGCGACGTTGTCCACTTCCTCCTCGTCTGAACAGCCTGTCACTGTTTGACTGCAGGAGACGGTTCAAGTTTGTCCAAACAGTGTTTCACTGCTTAGTTTTAAGGTCTGAAATATTATTATCACAGTTTATCTATTACTCAGTCCATCCTGAGAGTGACTGTAGATTATTTTACCAACATCTGACAATGAGACAAAAAGTCAATAATTCACAGTTGGCGTGTTCTACAGAATCAGACTATTGTCCACCTCCGTCCCCTCTGCTCTGTGGACCCTCCATCGAGCCCCTCAGCTCTCAGGCGGATCGTTCCCTGAGCTCGTCTCTCAGACTCAGAATCAGGACTCTTTGCTGGTGAACTGTGGGTTTTGTACTGAGCTCTGAGAACTTCTTCTAGTTCAGTATCGAGTTATCATTATGGATTTTCTCAGATATAAGACTCAGAAAAATAACATTAATTTAATAAGAAAGTCTCAATATGAAACGATAACGGCCTTGAGCCTCGTCTGCCTCGGTCTCCTGCTGCCCAATCACAGGAGACGTGAAGTTAATTAATTGATGAAATGTTTTTTAGTTATCACCATCGTTCTGGACTCTGACCTTGAAGAGGAATCTGATGCAGAGCTTCGAGTAGCGTTTCACTGCACGTACTGTGTGAGCATATGATGAATAAAACCTCTGAATCTGAACATATACTGGGACTAATGTGAGAGTAATGTAGTGTGTGTGTGTGTGCGTGCGTGTGTGTGTGTGTGTGTGTGTGTCTGTGCGCACCTCTCAGCCAGCCCTCCCTTGCTCAGTGAGGAGATGATGATGGGGTCAAAGGGCTCCTCGGTGCCTGAGATGGTGATTCCCAGCGGGCCTCCGTACCTCTGCAGCTCCACCGTGTAGATGATGCTGCCCGAGACTTCCTGTTCATCTGAAACAGTCAATAAAGATTCATTCATCACAGGGTGAACGCTGAATGACTGTGAGAGCAAGGCATGATGGGACAGGCGTTTCCTGAGATATATGATCCACATCAGGCTGAAGGTTTCTGTTAATTTGTATAAAATGATGCAAGAGTCACCAAGAATACATCAAAGTTTGAGTGTCTCCTTCAGCCAAACTTCACGTGGCTTCAATAAAGAACAGGAAGATAAAGAATGAACATAACAGGCTGTCAGACGGCCCGGAAAAAATACTTCTCAACCTTGAAGCTACCTTGAAACTGAAAGTAAAATCTGACGTCAAGGGATTAATAAAGGTCTGTGGGAGGTTCCGGCTGATGAAGACGAGGTTTCAGGGGTCCTTGATTAGTTTCTGAATGTCCTTGAAAAAAATTCTAAAGGTCTTTAAGGAGGTCCTTGAGATGCCTGATGATGTTCAAGAGCTCCCTGAGAGGAAGGTCTGAAAGGTCCTTCAATATATTCTAAGGGTTTAATTAGGAGTCTGTAAGTGTCTCTTCCATACGATGAAACGCAACTATTCCCTGAGGAAGAGGAGGCACAGCACGTCTACGTGACGAGCCAATGACAGACAGGCGCAGGTGGACGGACAGTCAAAGGTGTAGTTAGTGACCCCTAGAGGACACCGTCTTCATTACAGCCCTCAATATAAAACACTGAAGGGAGGAGCCCCAGCTGCTCTGATGCTGGTCAAAATAACCTGTGCTGCTGGATGACATCATGCACGATGTGAAGGACGGTAAGCAGTGATTGGTCGAGGACTGACACGCAGTCTGTCATGTACCTCAGCCGAGTCTCTGCAGTCATTTGATGTGACACAGCGGCCGTCTTAACACACACACACAAGTCATGAGGCCTGAATCCGGCGTGAGACTTGATACCTGAGTTGTCTTCGTCTTTTCGGATCTTCAGCTTGACGAGCTCCTCGCACTGCTGGAGGATCTGAACAGCTTCCTCCATGGAGCAGTTCTCCACCCGGATGTTATCGATGGCCAGCAGCTTGTCTCCCAACTCCAACGTTCCCGTCCTGAAACAACAAAACGCGACCAGAGAAAGGCCATCGAAGCGTTTAAGCTCCCACACACACTGTAACGATCCCTGACTGCACACAACACCAAGAGGACAGATGTGACCTGCTGGTGAGACAACAGAAGCACTTCAGCTCACACCCCGAGACACACATGACCTACAAACACACACACACACACACACACACACACACACACACACTGGCCTGGACTGTTAGCCTAATTAACCAACCAACTACAGACTGACTGAGCTTCAACACAGCTGACACTCGACAGTTTACAGTGCTGGAATGTAATGCAGTACATTTACTGAAGTCCTGCATTCCAGTACAACTTTGAGGTACTTTTACTTGAGTGTTTCCATTTTCCACTTTTTACTCTGATACATTTGTCTGACAGCTGGAGTTTCTTTACAGATTAAGATTTTATGAAGGTGATGAGGTGAAGGTGGTCATTCCTCTTTACACATTTTGTACTTTTACTTCAGTCAAATCTTGAATGTAGGACTTTCATGTGTAATGGAGTACTTCTACATAGTGGTATTGCTACTTTTGCTAAAGTATGTGTGTGTGTGTGTGTGTGTGTGTGTGTGTGTGCGCGCGCGCATGTACCTGTGAGCGACGCTGCCTTTCTTGATGTCAGAGATGATGAGAGGATCACCTGCTTTCCTGTTGGACGGAGCTGGAGACACACAGACAGACGAGTTACAGGTGATTCAGGCAGAAAGAGAAGTTCAAACAGAAAACGGTGAATAATTCAGTTTGTTTACTCTGCTCCTCAGGATAACGATTAAACGTTAAAAAGAAAAATGAAACCAAGGCAGGTAATGTAATATTGAACTGACAAATGTGTCTCACAGCACGAGGAGGTCCAGGGCGAGGACATTATGGTGAAACCATTCATTGAAACAAAACTTTCATCTCGCAGAAGTACGAGACAAAACAACAAAACACTTCAGGACTAGTTAGCGAACCACTGGAGCTAACAAGCTAATGGCTAACATGCTATCCAGCTGGGACCATGCTAGCACGAGTCGGTCACAACAGCTTGTCTTTCTAAAGTCTTTTTGGGGGATATTTTAGTAAAAGTTGAAGGCGAAACAACCAAGAGTGTGCAGCTCCGCTAGCAGCTCTGTGATGCCGCTGTGAGCTAAACGCTAACATCAGCGTGCTAACATGCTCACAATGATAACGCCAACATGCTAATTTTAGCAAACATATTGTTTCCCATGTTCACCATCTCCGTTCTGCGCTAATGTTAGCATGCTAACATTAGCGCTCAACTTGGTCATAAATCAAAGAACTGGACCGGTTAAATGTCGACCTGATGATGGCGCTACATGAAACGTCAATCATCCAAATGTCAGGACAATCCATCTAATGGCTGTTGAGATGTTTCAGCCTCATGGTGGCGCTAGAAGAAAGGTCCTGTGCTCACCGACGTCGTTAAGATTCATCCTCTGGGGATCGTGAGCGTCTGAACAAACTCTCAAACACTGACGTGTTTCAGTCTGGATGAAAGTGGAGCGACAGGCTGCGAACATGAACGCATCTCTGCTCTGAAGCAGCCTCTCTACGCCGCAGTCCACAGACGAGGGAATACGGTTCCATCCTCTGTTGTCCCTTTCATGTCTTTACTTACAGCTGATGGTGATTCCCAGCTCCACGCCGGGCTTCTTCGGGAGCTTCACGTGGAACGTTCCTGAACTGGGGATGACCGACTCTGAGAGACACAAACGGAGACGCAGAGGGTGAGCAGATATTTCACCTCGCTGTGAAAAGACCAAGTCTGAAGTGAAGCAAAGGCTCTGCTCTGAAAACATCTCACTCTCGGTCTGGAGCATTTGGTGGTGAGAGGATTTCAACTTTTCTCAGCATCTGCTGTTAATTTTAGCCTGAAGAAGCAAACTCAACACTACGAGCAGCGGTGGAATATAACATTTACTCAAGTACTCTGCTTAAGTACAAACTTGAGGTACTTGTACTTCACTTGAGTTTCTACTCCACTGTGTTTATCTGACAGCTTTAGTTAAAGCTCATAAATGCAAATTAGAAAGAAAATTAATTAGCAACTACTTTGATAACTTCCCAGTAATTTCCCACTATTCTCAGAATGTTTTACTTTCAATACTTCAAGTACATTTCTTACTTACATACTTTTACTTCAGTAACCTTTTAAAGGGCTTGTAGGACTTTTACTTGTGACAGAGTATTTTTACAGAGCGGTATTAGTACTTTGACTTGAGTACAGGATCTGAATACTACACATGAAGTACATTTACTTCGTTTTGCTTGTATCGCCCTGATCAGTCAGTAACGAGCGATGTGTTTGTCGTGCTGACGTCATGTTGATTTTCATGTATTTGCCACAGAAGTGTCTCTGTTTTGGTGGATGTTTCTCATGAATGTCACGATAAAAACTGGCACATAAAGCTTTCCTTTGTTTTTCTATTGATGAGCGAACGAGCTCGATCGATCGATCAGACGTGTCCACGTACGATCGGCCGTACAGCTGTGTGTCAGTCGGGCTGTTTCCTGTGATTAGCATCAATATCTCCTTCATTACTGTGTCTGTGAGTCATTAATGACAACACGCTGCTGTTTTATCCAGCTCAGGCGTGGGTGGTTATTTATACCCGGCGGAGGACGTTACACTGACAAAGAGTCTGACAAATTACAGTGAGACACCAGAGAGGCAGACTTAAACACAGACCATCAGCAGAAGGCTTCACCGACGCAGACCGAAGATGAACCTTCGTGTCGGTGACTGTTTTTTCACGTCGACACTAAAACTAAATAAAAAGGAACTTTTGAAAACGAGAACTTTGACCAAACTGCAGACAAAAGGACACGAAGCTTTATCAGAGTTTAACCGTTCAGCACCTTCTACTCGTAACGTCACTGCTCCTGTGGTAACGTTAGCTAAAGTCACTGCACTGAAGAACAAAAGTAACACACACGGATGAAATTAATTCAATCAGGAAGCAGCAACAAAACAGCTGCGACTAAATTCCAGGATTACTGCTGGCAGCCCGCCATTAAACCTTCCTGCAGACGTTCATTAAAGGAATATCACTGTTCATTTTATCGCCGCCTGTCTGAAGAGAAGCCAGACGACGAGCAGCGTTTAAGTGAACAAATGACTGAATCAGCTTCTGAATGATCAGGCAGCTGAAGTGGAGAGAACAGGAAGCTGCAGCGATGATCGATGCAGAGAGAACGGTGTGTGTGTGCGCGTGTGCGTACCTGCCACGTCGAACTCAATCTCCAGTGTGAGCTGAGCGGTGATGGACGAGTCTCTGAGCAGCTGATTGGTTTCTTCCAGAGTCGAGTCTTCAGTAGGAACTCCATTTATGGACAAAATCCTGTCACCGATCTGCAGGATGCCACACCTACACACACACACACACACACACACACACAGATGACAGAGGTTAATAATGACAATAAATCTGAACCTTAAATCTGACAGGACTCATCTCTAAAAATGTATATTAAAATGAAAACATTAAAATACAATAAAAATAATAATAATAATGCAAAAAGCTATAATAGCACATGTTACTTTAATGTAAAACAGTGTTATCTCTCACACAGTCCACATTTGTTGTCAGTACATATTTTCTACTGATTGATTTCATTCAGATGTTTATTATTTAGTTCAACTCTTTTCATTTATTTTGATATTTAAGCTTCAAGCTGCGTTTCAGACACATGAAGCTGTGATAAACAAAGTGAACTTTAATCAGCAGTCTGTGTCATCACTGCCGTTACCTCTCCGCCGGGCTGTCGGGGTCGATGTAAGCGATGAGCGGCGGCGAGGAGAGCGTTTCCGTGGCAAAGACTCCACCTTGCAGCTGCAGGCCGAACCCCATGATACCGTCGCCTAGCAACGTCACCTCCGTGGTTTCCGTGTGAACGACCTGACCGGCGAGACCCACGGTGCTGGACGCAAGAGACACTGACAGGGAGGGACGCAGAGCGAGGGTTAAAACCCACGCTGCATTTGATATTTACGCTCATTTTTTATTCTAACGTTCTTCTTTTATCTGCTGTGAGTTTTAGGACAGGTGTGCCATGTGCAGGTAATTCATGGCAAAACAAAAGCAGGTTTAGTGTGCTTCAAACAGAGGTTCCCAGAGGGAAAGTCAGAGGAGTTATTAGAGTTCATCCTGAGGGGAGCACGAACGTCTCATCACAATCCATCCGACAGCTGTGGAGATATTTCAGCGTGGACCAACGAACCAGCATGAATTAAGAATGTCTGCACTGCCTGAACTTCAGCTTCGGCTTAATGAAATGTTAAGATCTGAAAGAGGAACTCTCATTTATTTTGTGTCTCCTTTTCGTTCCAGGTTCGGTTCACTGTGATGATCTGAAACTCAACGTCTGACATTTAAAACATCAACAGAGATCTGAGAGGAAATGTGAGTCTACAGCCCCGGTCGGAGGTCAGAGGTCAGAGGTCAGAGGTCAGAGGTCAGACTCACGGGAACTCTTGAAGTCCTTCTTCTTGGCCTTCCTCCTCATCAGCGTGCCCCGTGGACTCGTGGGATACATGTTCCTGGGCAGGGTGCTCATGTTGAGGGACGAGAGACTATAAGCCGACATGGAGCCAGGAGAGAACGAGTGGCTGAGAGCTGCAGAGAGAGAGAGAGGTGGTGAGCGGAGGTCTCTCTCTCAAAGGAAAACAACGCACTTCAGGAAGAGAGAGAGAGAGCGAGGCGGACGTACGAGGGTTGTTTGTATGGCGGTTGTGCGATCTGGCAGCTGATTGGTCGGGGTGGTATGTGTTGTAGTGGTATGGGGGGAGGATAGGGGCGGAGCCTCCGGTCTCCCAGGGGAGGGGGCGGGGACTACGCTGCACCTTGACTGCACACACACATGCGCGCACACACACACATCACACAGGAGGGTGTTTAGGTTAAGACAGGAGGAAAGGTCAGAGGTCAGAGGTCAGGTAGCTGCTTTATAAAAGATTACATCTTATGTGTGTAATCTTTCATATGTACTGTGTGTTTTTATCTTTTCATTCATTCTGATGTTTTGCTGCTGTGCTCCTCGTCGCTCTTCCTCTGTTGAAACGTGGATGACACAGATTGCTGCCACTGGAGAAACAGGATTATAATCTGAATCCTATTCTGTGTATTTTTGCGACCCCGTTTCCAAAAAAGTATTTATGTGTGAGTTTATCCCGTGCTGTGGGGCGTTCAGGGCCGGTTGAGCCTGGTGAGTGTGAGTTTATACCGTGCTGCGGTACGTTCAGGGCCGGTCGGGCCTGGTGTGTGTGTGTTAATACCGTGCTGCGGTGCGTTCAGGGCCGGTCGGGCCTGGTGTGTGTGTGTTAATACCGTGCTGTGGGGCGTTCAGGGCCGGTCAGGCCTGGTGTGTGTGTGTTAATACCGTGCTGCGGTGCGTTCAGGGCCGGTCGGGCCTGGTGCTGTGGCAGGATCTCCATGCGGACGGTCTGACAGGAGGCTGAGAGCAGCTGAGTGGCTTCAGCCAGAGAACAAAACTCCATCGACTTCCCATCAACAGACAGAATGTGATCTCCTGCATGCAGAGCACCACACCTACACACACACACACACACACACACACAGTCAGTATATTTTGGAGGAAAACAGTAAAAAAAAAGTTGAAAAAAGTAAAAAAAGCTGAATGAGTGTTTCGGCTCAGGGGTCATGCACCTGTCTGCGATGCTGGCTGGTTTGACCTTGTCGATGATGATGACCTGCTTGCTGCAGAACATGGAAGTGGACAGAGCCACGCCCAGGCTGGAGCCTGTTGCCTTGGCAACCTCCACCAGCAGCGGCCCCGACGCCGTGGCAACAGAATCTGATGGAGGGTGAACACACACCACAGGGCTCAGTCCTCGGTCCCGTTACATCAGTCCCATTAAAACTTCACAGAATCATCATCAGACTTTGAACTGACCCATCACGGAGACGTCGTACTCCAGCAGCAGCGTGGCCTCCTGCCCGCACTGCTTCAGGATGCTCATGGCCTCTGACAGCGTGCTGCCGTGAAGGCGGATCCCATCGATGCTCAGCAGCCGATCGCCCGGCTTTACGGTGCCTTCTCTGAAGAGAGACAGACGGAGACAGTTTGTACGGGGGCTGGCGAGGGACAAACCTCGTTCAGACAGAGAGCGAGGGCGGAGGTCACTCACCTGTCAGCTGGACCGCCCGGCCTGATGGTTGTAATGACGATGGGGCGAGACTTGTTCCTGTCTTCATGGGCCCCACCTGCACACACACAGTCATGTATTTATCTTTAACACATACACACACACACACACACACACACACACAAGCTCTCCTCACCTCTGATCACGAAGCCGAAACTGTTTCCTTCTTTGTGAAGCGTAACTTCCACGTTCTTGAATATGACCCCTGACCCCTGCACGGCTGCAACACACCAGAGCATCAACACGTCAGCGTCACCTCTGACCTCCTGCAGCCTTCACACACTGAACACGTTCACAAATACACGACTGTTGTACTTATACTACTGCTGTCTCTGTGACTGCTGCTGGCAGCACTTACAGACAGGCGGCAGCTCGTACTCGACCTCCAGGACGACTCGCTCCCCGACGTTCTTCAGCAGACTGATGATCTCATCGTGTCTGAACTTGGCCAGGTTGATGCCGTTAACGGCGCGGATGTAGTCGCCCACGTTCAGCTGGTCGCTCCTGCACAAACGATCCAAACAGCAACTCTGATTTGACTTCAGTGAAGTTTACTTTGCGATGGTGGAGCCTGACTTGAGCCTGAGATCCTCCCATGCTGGGAGCCCGTCTCCTCTACCTGCTGTCCTGGACCTGGGAGCAACCAGGAGGACACCAGGCTGCGACCGCGCTCAGCAACAGTTCAGACCCACGACTAAAGTAAGATCCTTTGGTTCGAGCAGGAATATGAAGTCCAAAGAGGACGAGATAAAAGAATGGATGAGTGACTTCTAAATGAAGAAAGTGCTTTTATTGGATTTTTAAACATTGGTATTGGCCTCTGAAATCCAGCATCAACTCACCTAAATTAATTATGTTAACATGAATATATAAATAGCAGATACATGTGTTTAAAAGGCTGACGGGAGAGACTCTGGATGAGTGATGGACAGTCACACAAACTGTATTTTCATAGCCTGAAAACACTCAAACACATTTAATATGATTAACAACAGACTAGAACATAATAGAAGAGGAAAATAGAAAAGATTATCCGACTGTGACGAGCTACCTGGCAGCGATGCCTCCCTGCCGCAGGTTCGAAACCCGGGGCTTCCCATCTTTGTCGATGCCGCCTGAAACCGTGAGCCCGAGCGTCGTGCCCTCCTTCTTCATCAGCTCCACCACCGAGCAGCCTCGAAACTCGTCTGCATCACACAGGTGAACAGGTGAGCGGGTGAACAGGTGACTGCTCGAACGCTCCATGACATGATTTTACTGAACTCTTTTATCTGCTGCAGTGTTATTTTTTCCATCGTTCTTTCTTTGCACTCTGACTTCACAGTTTTCTCTCTCAGCACAGAGAAATGAAATAATAATCTGTAAAAAGTGAAGTCATCGTCTATTCTGTCGCCCATCTATATTTCATCAAACGGCTGAAATATTCAGCAGCGGCAGAGATGGATAGAGAGCGGGAGATATTTCAGAGCAGGCCGGGTACGATCTGATGTGATCTGTCCGCAGGTGATAAAACAGAAAGCAGGATTTCATTAAGATGTTGTATTTTAATATTAATCAAGCAGCGACTCGCCCTCTTTCATCCACACTGGATTAAGATCTGATCGTTGGCAGTGACCATCATTGTCTTCTTCTCCTCCCTCATCTTTCTGCTCCAAAGAGGCTTTTCAAGTTGTCCTTTTCAACTTTTCTCAAGCATCAGCTCTGACTCACAAACCTCAAAATCTTCTATTCTGATCAAATGTTAGATGAAGCAGCTTCCTGCAGCGGCGAGGGAGAAACTGTTGAAAGCGTGAAGCCGGTTAACGACGTCACACTGAGACCAGAGTTTGTTCAAGCTGCAGATTTGACTGGAAATCAGAAGCAGCTTCGTCTCTGCAGCAGCTTTTGTTGACACGCTTTCAAAAACACCAGTGGGAGGTTCTGCCAGTTCCACTAACTGGTTTTAAAGTGTTACCAGTTCCTCTAAGTGGTTCCAAATATACACCACATCCTTTAACTGGTTCTGAGCCTTCATCAGTTCCTCAAACTGGTTTAAACCCTGACCAGTTGCTGCAACTAGGTCACACACTCAACTAGTTTCAGGAGCTCTACCAGCTCTGTGAACTGGGTCTTAACCTCTACCAGTTCCTATAACTGGTTCCAAGGTTGTACCACTTCTGTAACCAGTTCAGAACATCTACAAGTTCCCAAACCTGTTCAAAAGCTGTACTAGCTGCTCTAAACAGTTCTAAAGATCAAACCTACCAGTTTCTATGAGTGAACTTAAAGCTCCATCAACTGGCTTTGAAGCTCCACCACATCCTTCATCAAGCCCAGTTCATCTAACTGGTTCCAAATCTCGACCAGTTCTTTTAAAGGTACAGTGTGTAAGAATTGGCCACCACTGCTGGAGGTCACTCCAAACAAATAGGGGGCAGCATGCTAACCGCTAACTGCTGCTCACTATTCTCATGGCTGTGACTATCTTTGGCTGTAGCTACTAGTTGCCGTTAGCTCAGTTAGCTCAGTTAGCCTCAGCTCTCACAGCTAAAACTGCAGGTGCTGTACTATCAGACCACAGCTAGCTGGTCAGCGCGCTGACTTCAGGACTTATCTCTTCAACACCGTGCAGAGACGTCTTAGACATAACGTCACAACTGTCACTTCTTCACAGTCTGTTGATCATGTTAATTCATTTTTTCCATGTTTTAAACCAAAATTCTTACCATATCTAACACATTTCACCTTTAACGGTCTGAAAATCTAACAGGTCTTATTGGCCCTACCTGAGTCTCTGCTGGAAGGTTGTCCATCAGTTAACTGTTTCATGTCATTGATGTAATGTTTACCTGTTATATAAATATTGGATAATTCGGATTACACCACTCTGATACGAGTTGCAAGTAGGCCACCAGCTCCAGGTGGGAGGAGATAAAGTGCGACTGCAAGCATCTTCCTGCAGGTCACACGGATGGAAAACATCAGCTGATGTTTGTGTGCGTTCTATTTTCAGAGCTCTTATCTTCATCGGTGTGCTTATTAGCTCTGCTGGAGGAATCGAACGGAGGCCAACCAAAAAAGAACGGAACAAAACACACGACAGATCGCAAACAACAAAACACACTAGACCACACAGCGGACTACAGGTGTGTTACCTGGTATACTCTGCCTCCTGATGGCCAGCGCTCCGTCTGGGGGTCGCGACCCGGCGGAGTGTTTGGTGTACGGCCCCTCATCTGAAACACACACAAACACATTAAAACTTCTACCAGTTCCTTTAACTGGTCCCAAAGCTCAACCTCTTCCTGTTACTGGTTCCAGGCCTCTATCAGTTTCTCTTTCTGAAGCCCCCCAGCTGCCAATTTACCAATTTCTCTTTACTGGTTTTCAAGTGCTACTGGTTCCTGTATGTAGTTCTGACTTGTTACTTCTTCAAAATGGCACCTTTAAACTGGTTCTGAGACTCTACCAGTTCCTTGAACTGGTACTGAAGCTCCAAATAAACCATCGCAGAGTTTTAAGTTAACGTCAGAAACATATCACAACCTTCGTGGACAAACTGCAGCAGATAGGCACCTCACAACATTTAGTTTTCTGATTTCTGTCACAGTGAAACGTCATTGAAATGCTCCCATAATGCATCTGTACTCACCGTCATCAGACATCGCAGAGCTTCCACCACAAAAATACATTAAGAGCTAAGATGCTAACTTATTAAAAAAACACTGACAGCTACTGTAATCATTCCATTAAAGCTTTCTGGCCTTACAAGCTAGCAAACTAGCACGTTAGCATCCTCTGCCTCAGATGATGCTACTTGTTAGCATCTAACAAAGCTCTGAACAATGACTGAATGACTCTTACTGACCGGTGAACCGTCTGGTTTGCTGTCTAATGCTGCTGCTGAGAGGTCTGTCAAGTCAGCCTGTTCTCATGAATAAAGAAACTCCTGCCAGAAGGAGGTGACCTCATCAGCACAGCAGCCAATCCCAGTGGAGAACACAGTGGTCCATCTCAGTCTGGACAAATCTCACCAGTCCATTGGGAGAGCCCTGGTGATGTCATCACACAGACGAGAGAGCAGGGGCGGAGCTAAGCCATGAACCATGAGATCAGACCAGTTAGGATGTAGAGATTTGATGAAGTAAGACTTTTAACTGGATGATTGATGTCAATGGAAAACTGGACACATCTGGAGGGGAAATGTGTAGAAATGATACGAATAAAACCCACAACATCCTTAGTTTACAGCTGATACCTGCACTTTATACCACCCCCCAACATCCACTGCAACTCACACACAAACACAGAAACGTTAAAAAGCCAGTTTGAACCTCGATCGAGTGACTTTTACATGTAAAAATCAGGCAGGAGGCTGCATGTGGTTAAAAGAAAGCCGACAAACAGGAACATCAGCAATCACCAAATCAGACTATCAACAGCATCAGCACCACGACACCGAACACAACAAGCAACTGCACCCACAAATAAGGACACCACCGTGAGGAGAGCTGGCATGAAATGATCAGTCGATTAACAGATTATCGTTAAATCCAGAATATTCATCGACACGTACAGTATTTCATAATCAGTTAAATCCACGTACAAAGAAAAGCACGAACACTCTGGATTTGCCTTTTTTCTCTGTTTTAGATGCATGTTAACGGAGTGTCGTTGGGGTTTGAACTGCTGGTGAGACAGAACAAGCCGCCGAAAGACGTCGTGGACGTTCTCGTCCATGTTTTCAGATGGACTGCAGATCATCTGATCAACCAAAACGACTCCTGCTCATAAAAACAAGCGTGAGTCGCAGCTCTGAGAGCAAACATCAGAAGAGCTGCAGCTGAATCGTTTGTCTGTAAATCAGCAGGATGACAATCGCTTCATGCCTCCTCCTCCATCACTTCTGTCTCCTCTGCGTTTCCTCTTTTATCTCCTCACAGTTTACCGCCGTGTCGTTCTATTTCGGTCCTCTGTTGGGTTCTACTTGATTCAGTTCTAGTCTATTCTAATCTGCTCTAGATCTATTCTGTCCTGTTTCTCTTCTGCTTGGTTCCAGCAGCTGAGCTCAGAAACACAATGAGACTGTGAGCGCACACACACACACACACACACACACACACACACACACACACACACACCATAGCTAACTGAAGATGAAAGCCTCCTCCTCCACATGTAGGACAGCAGCATCTCTCTCTCGGTCTCCAGCTACAGTACATATAATACTATATACTACACACTGTGCTCAGTTATATAATACATACATAATCTTAAGTCTTAGCATTGTTTAAATAAGGTCACACACCGGTGTGGAAGGAGGTCTTCTGACTCAGTGTTACACGCAAATAAATGATATTTGTATATTTAAGGTCCACTGAGGGACTGAGGTGTTTTATACTTTGATTAGCAGGAGGGAACAGTGTAAAGCACACACACACACACACACACACACACACACACACACACACACACACACACACACACACACACGTCGCCTTCAGACGCAGTAAAAACTGGCTTTTTCAGAAATGAATCTGAACCTTGAATCTTGTCCTAAAGGCTGAGGTGAAACTGGATTCTGTGAGAGCTTCACACAGAGCAGAAGAGGACTGGACGTACGAGCAGTGAAGAGCAGGCGGTCATCATAGTGAAGTGTGTGATGAAGACCTGTGATGAAGATCTGTCAGAGGGAACACCTGCAGGCTGAAGGCTGCTGCTGTGTGACCAAGAAGTGATGCCTTCAGCCGGTTTGTTTGTTCCATGACAGATCGAACACAGCAAAAAAATACTTTTCCTGTCTGACCAACACTCTGAAACTCCATAATATTCAATTTAACACAATGTGAAAGAAGAAAAGCAGCAAACGTGTAAGAAGAGGAAACGGAGAATTTCCCAAAGAACGAACTCTCTGAACAGACCAATGAAACCAGCAGGACGTTAACTTCCTACGGCTGCAGACGATGGAACTGTGACGTCCCAACATGCAGGAAACAGGTGAGTGTGGGGCCCAGATAATTAGACGATTCATCAGCAACACAAAAGTTATTTATGGAGGGAAGAGAAGCGTCCGCTGTTTTCAGCTCTGCTTCACATCACCGGACTGCTGGTTGGACAAAACCACACAAACATCACGAGCAAACTTCGCCTCCTGCAGCCTGATTGGACAGAACGGCTCGTCTGCCTCAGGTCTGCAAACAGCTGTGTGACCTTTAACAGCAGAGGTCACCTGAGCAAAAACACACATTACTACTACACGTCAGAGGAGAATACTGCAGTTTTTACATTTACCTGATGCCTGAAATGACTTCACAGTCAGATTTTACACAACACGTGAGGTCAGCTTGTGCAGCCTCACAGATTTCAGTACAGAAGCACTCGAAGGAGTTACTGAGAAATGAACTGAGTGTTTCCCCCCATCATTGACCTGGACGGCCTCTTGATGGAAGAATATGTTTGGAGCCCTGAAGCATAAATCCAGATGAGGAGGGACCAGGAGCTCTAATGGGAGCAGAGTTCATCAGCCTAACTGGGACAAACTGGGACGCTTTGTGTCTTTCTTCTCTTTGTATCCTGAAGGTATTTCCTCCAGCAGGCGTAAGCCTGGAGGGTTTGGTCCTCTGTGTGTGTGTGTGTGTGTGTGTGTGTGTGTGTGTGTGTGTGTGTGTGTGTGTGTGTGCGTGCGTGTGCGCGTATTGTTCGTGTGCGTATCTGTTCGCAGCTTATCTCAGACTACTGGACCCATCAGGCTGATGTTTTTCACATTTATGACAGGATGTTCAAAGACCTCTCGTGGCTGCAGTGATTCTGTTTTATTGGCTGCTGACTCCTCACCCCCCCACCCCCCGCACCCCCCACCCTGGCCAGTAGGGGGTACAGGTGACCAACAGCTCCTTCACTTGCACCTCGTTTCCGCTCAGGACAGCGGACGTGGCGGTCACGTTCGTGTTGGCTCTCTTGATGGTAAATTAATTTTGAAGTTGATGTTTTACACGGCTGCTGGCTCGCCTTCAGTCCACCACACACACACACACACACACACACACACACACACACCACTGTGGACCTTCTCATGGACACCTGCAGTCCACAGACGAGGACGTCGACGTCCATCTACGGACAGACAGGTGGACCAAACGGGACCGTCGCTGACAGGAAACGGACACTGATTGTGACTGACTTTAACATTAGAGCGTGAAGCTCAAAGCGCTGTGTAACGAAGCGTCTCTGATGTTTGCTGACCTCATTCCAGCCGCATGTTTCTGTTCTGCGCTTCCTGTTGAACTCAAAGAAATGACAAACACAGAGCTCAGACTCGAACTGCAGCACTGAAACGATTCCACGCTGATGCATCAGTGATAATGATCCCAGCAAGAAGTAAAACGCCAACGAGCACACTTCACTTCTTATACTGTCAGCAGCTTCTGAATGAAGTATTTTTACTTCACCTGAAGTAACGGATCGAAATACTTCTTCCACTATAGTTTCATCTATTGGTGATGTTTTTGGTTAACAGTGTCGTCTTGAAAACATCCCAGAATAACATCAAATCCACGTTTAACTGGAGTTCAAAGTCCTGATGTTTGTCTAACAAACAGCACAAAACTAAGATATTCAGTTTATTATGATAAAGGTCTCAGAAAACCAGCAAACATTCACATTTCAGGAGCTGGAAACTAAAACATTACTTTCATTTAATTAAACGACTTATCTGTTAACAAAAAAACTGTTGCAGTTACAATAAGTACTTTGATACTTTGAGTACATTTTGCTGATAATATGTGCTAAAAATTTGCTTTTATTGCAGTAAATATCTATATAATAATAATAAATACAATACAATAAGGACATAAAGGTGCTGTTTACGCACCGTGCTGCTCATGTTTTCATGGGTTCATAGAATTACTTGCACCACCTGCACCTCCCTCACACTGTTCATACTTCATGCCACCTGCTCTACTTACATGTATTTAGAATTTTTTGGATATTTTGACTATTTGCACTTCTGATTAGATGCTAAACTGACGCACTGACGATGACAATAAAGCTGAATCTAATCTAATCAATAGCATCATTTGTCAATAATAATCTTATACCCGTGTACATAATGTACATAAATATAGTCGATTTCACTCTGTATCTTTCTTCTTGTCCTTTTTGTTCTCTTGTCTCTTTTTTACTCTTCGCTGTAACAATTTAATTACCCCAGTGTGGATTAATAAAGTTTTATCTTACTTTATCTTAATATTTTTGTTATGTCTTCAACCATATTCATTATTTATTGTATATATTATACTACACTGTAGTATATTACTATAGTATATCCTGTTATCTTGCTGTACTTTGCACATACAGGTGTATCTATGTACATGTACATGTTTTTCCACATGCATGCAGACACTCATATCCTGGTGTCCATATACACTGGACGTGCTGTCACTCTTAATTTTGTCTAATTGTTCTACTTTAACTCCTGCAACACCTGTTTCCCCTCTGGGATCAATAAAGGATAATCGTATCTTATCTTTACCCATAGTGGAGTATTTCGTACTGTGGTACAGTTACTTTTAAACTCTGAGTACTTCATCCACCAAGAGGAGAACCACCAAAGGAAAAACAAACACCTGAAGCTTCGAAGTGACTCAGACTTTGAGAGAAAAATCACATCCTGATCACTCTCTCACCGTCTGTGTCCTCCTTTCTCCTCCATTCTCTCTCTGCCCGTTAACACACACCATGAATATTACATTCATGAGAATAAGATGCAATGCTCGCTCGCCCTCTCTCTCTCTCTTCTGCTCACACTCACTCTGAAGGTCTCTCGTCCGAAGCAACCTGCAGCGATCGACTGAATGAATCCATCTGGAGATCATTTTCAACGACACACACACGCACAGAAACACACACACACACCACACAATGCACGCATGCACACACATGCACGCACACACATGCACGCACGCACGCACACGCACACACACACACACACACACACACACACATACACACACTGGCTGTGGTCATACACAACCAGCTCTGTCTCTTTTCAATGTCAGCAGTTTACACCAAATGATGCTCAGTCAACCACACACACACACACACACACACACACACACACACACACACACACACACACGTATGTTACACATGCAAACATGCTTATCCCTCCATCACACACACATTCAGCCTCTCTCTCTCTCTCTCTCTTTCACAGTGCTTCTCTCTGTCTCTCTACCTTTATTCACCCTGCGCAGGATCTGGCAGCGACATTTAAACGACACGGCGATCATGGTGAAGCCGAGCCGAGCGTCGCCTCCCCGCCAGCGCCATGCAGATGCAGCCGCCACAAACTACACCTCCTACTCCTCCTCTTCTTCCTCCTCCTCCTCTTCCTCTGTGAGCGGCCGAGTGACGGACGAGCTCCTCACACAGAAACCATCATGGAGACGCTTCCTGAGCCTCGGCAAACGAGAGAGAGGGAGCGCTGCAGATGTGAAGCTCCTCCATAAAATGAGGCAGCGGAGGAGGAGGGAGAGAGGCAGGAAGGGGGAGGGGGGGAGGCAGAGTCTGCGCAGATGGGAGGATGTAGAAGAGCAGGAGGAGGGGGGGCGATGGAGGGATGATGGAGGCTCAGGAGGAGGAGGGAGGCTGCCGTATCCCTCAGCTGGTTTATAATGTGTCTCTGTGCAGCTGGATGGATGGAGGGATGAAGGAAACGGGCATGAGAGGGAAGGAAGTGGAGACAAAGGGAAGGATAATGCAGGAAATAGAGATACAAAGATGAATGTAAGGAGTAAACGGTGGTAAAGACGGAAGAAAGGAGAAATTCAGAGGTGGAGAAGCAAAAGAAGGGAGGAAAGAAATAAGAATGGAAGAAAAGGAAGAAAATGAAAAAAGGAAGGGGAAGGATGGAGAGAAGGAATAAATGAAGCAAGGAAATAAGTGTCATGGAAGATAATGAAAGGAAAAGGAAGGGAGGATGGAGGGAATGAAGGAAAGGAGCAAAGGAAGGAAGGAAAGAAAGGAGAAAGGATGATGTGAAGGGAGAAAAGATGGAAGCAGCATCCGATGATCGGTTTCTCTGGAAACCACAACAATACACATGTACTACTGCCCAACAACCGGCACAGTACACGTGCTACTCGAGTACTGATATAGTTTAAGAAGTAGCAGTACGTACAAGATGCAGTACCTCACTTCTTTGAAGTAGAAAGACTCACGAGAGGCTGATAAATCCTGACGAGTGTCGATCAAACTCCAAAAACACTGAATCCTACATTTCCCACGATGCAACTCAATACTGCTTTTCTCCATTAAAGCCTCCAGTTTGTAACTCTGATGACATCACTATGACATCACTGGGGTTATCTTTCAGAGGATGTGTTACAACTGATGACCTCAGGCTGAGCAGTACTTCTCATCATCCATGCGTACAAAACAGAGTACTACATGTACTACAGTTCCTGTTCAGGCTCTAGTTCTAACAGCCAAAATGTTTTAACGACTGCTTTGCTGATAAGTATACACGTATAAGTACTAATACCTCAAACTATCTGCACAGGTCTTCAGTGGAAAAGTATTCTTTTAGTATTTGGTTGAACTGACTGAACACAGTCTTAATTGTTCGTGGTGGTTTTCAACAGCAGTACTACTATACTGTGTACTAGCATATGATAGTGGTACAACTAAATAGGAATTAATACACGTTAACATAATACTACTATAAAGTACAAATACAGTACAAGCTTGACTTAAAATACTGTGTTAGACAGAGTACTACTAGTGTTTGAGTACTAGTAGTGGTAGTAGTACTCAGTACTACAGTTTTTTGTCAGGATTTCCTTCCTGGCAGTGTATGAACCAATAGGAGAGCAGCCGTTCTGTCCTCTGCGATGTCATTGGCTGACACTGGAGGAGGGTGTGTCCTGGTCCAGCAGGTAGTGAAGTGGACAGACATGTGGGTCAGTGTTCCAGCAGCAGATTACACGGGATTAGTGTCAGCGTGTGTGTGTGTGTGTGTGTGTGTGTGTGTGTGTGTGTGTATTAAAGGTATTAACAGTGATATTACCATAACTGCAGCAAAATGCAGGTCAACACGCTGCACTCATTAAACACATCTCTCTCTCTCTCTCTCTCTCTCTCTGTGTGTTTCTCTCCCTCGGTCAGTGTCTCTCTCCCTCTGTGTGTGTGTGTGTGTGTGTGTGTGTGTGTGTGTGTGTGTGTGTGTCTCTTCCTCTCTCTCCCTCTCTGTCTGTGTCTCTCCCTCCCTCTCTGTCTTTCTGTCTGTCTCTCTCTCTCCCTCCCTCTCTCCCTCTCTCCTCCCTCTCTCTCTCTCTCCCTCTCTCTTCCCTCTCCCTCTCTCTCCCTCTCTCCTCCCTCTCCCTCTCTCCTCTCTCTCCTCCCTCTCTCTCTCTCTCCTCTCTCTCTCCTCCCTCTCCCTCTCTCCTCTCTCTCTCTCTCCCCCTCTCTCCTCCCTCTCCCTCTCTCCTCTCTCCTCCCTCTCTCTCTCCTCTCTCTCCTCTCTCTCCCTCCCTCCCTCCCTCTCTCCTCCCTCTCCCTCTCTCCCCCTCTCTCCTCCCTCTCCCTCCCTCCCTCCCTCCCTCTCTCTGTCTCTGGGCTGTGGACTGTCTCACTGACCGATGACAGGGTCTTGTTATATAACTCAGGTTTGGTCCTGAGTGTATCTGAGCTGGCTGATGTGAACTGAGGTGCCGTGGTTTGTTCTGACCTGTGCTGCCCCCTGCTGTTCACACAGGCGACCGGCTGCACTGGGACCTATCACGCCCCCTGCTGGAGACAGCACGGCAGCACGGCAGGAAACACTACAGCTCCTGTTCCTGACAGTGCTGTTAAAACTGGAACAACACATTAAAACAAGCAGGACAAAATAAGGCTTCACAACAACCAGCTTCACCCTAACCTGCTGTGATGTCACATCCTGTCTGAGCTGGGTCTGAACCTGGAACTGGACTGACCCTCATCTCAAAACGTCACAGGTTCAAAGCCCAACAGCAGCAACATCTTAACTCAGGTGGATCCAACAGAACCAGCTAGAACCAGACAAACCAGACACAGCCCAAATCATGGAGAATGAGAGAAATCAGAACCAACCAAAACCAGGTAGAACCCCAGACGTCCTGAGGACGGTGTTCAGGTGTTTCCTGTCGTACAGCTGACAGAGTACTTCGTCCTGGAAAGTGTTTTTAGACGCAGCCACAAACTTTAATGTTATGCTGTGACATGAGGGTCAAACAGCTACAGATAAAGTCACTTTAAAACAAGAGCAGAAGTTCCTGTGAAGCTGCACAGCAGGCGTTTAACTAACTGAACTACAACTTTACACTGAGGAAGAAAACTACGAAATACTTGTACTCGCACGTACTGCGTCCTGTGTACTGTCACAGGCCGAACAGCCTGCACATCCAATAATACAGTATCATGATCTGATGAAGGCCGTCCTACTGCTGTCAACTCAACCAGCCCCCCAACACACACACACACACACACACACACACACACACACACACACACACACACACACACACGGCTGCAGCTGTTACCATGGAAACAAGCTGATGAATAATTGAGGGAAGAGAGCGGCCCTGCACCGTACAAAGGGTGATTTTGAGAGATGAAAGAAGTGTTCACACACACACACACACACACACACACACACACACACACACACACACACACACACACACACACACACATTTCAGGTTATCATCACAGCCTCCAGCATTTTCAAAATAACCAAATCAGAGTATAACACTGACTGACTGTGTGTGTGTGTGTGTGTGTGTGTGTGTGTGTGTGTGTGTGTGTGTGTGTACATGTCAACACCCACCGCCCAAAGTTAAACACGTGGGTTTGAGTCACCATGACATCTCCTTATGTAAGCACACACACACACACACACACACACACACACACACACACACACAGTGCTAATAACACTGTTCCAGAGAAGAAGAGCAGACGAAGGATGTGCAAACCTTTAATTAGTGCTAACAGTCACAGTCAGACTGACGAGTTTCCATGTGTGTGAGGACCAGATGGGAGCGAGCTACAGCACTGTAATCAACAAGGCCAGAACACCTCGGATCATCACATCCGCTGCTCTCTGAGACTCCTGACGAACACAGACCTGGACTCCTGTAAACCTCTTTGGACAGACTCAAACCAACAGCACGCTGTCCGTCTCTCAGTGCTGTCTGACTTCCTGTCTGCGTCTCTCAGCTCCAAGCTCATTGGTTCCTGCTGAAGACGGAAATCTTTAAAAGCAATAATATAAAGCTTCATTTTAAAGGTGTGTAATATGTCAGAAAATCGTTAAAAATGCTCGTCACAGTCTCCCACAGTCCGAAGCGATGTCTTCAAATGTCTAACCAACAGTCCAAACCGTCGCGTCGGAGAAGGTGTGAGCACAGAACATTTGGTGTTTGGCTGCTGATGAAGCTCCCGTCGTCTCGCTGTCCCAGCTGACGTTCACGTTATTCTTTGAGAGTAAGAACGCAGTCAGTAGTTTCAGAGGCATGCTGGTACCAGTTGAAGTGAAGTCCCTTTGTGTTTTTGTACTGCGTTGTGTATTCCACTGATTACATTAAGCACTACCAAGCGGACTCAGCGGGTACCTGAGCTGCTGAAGATGCATCACCAGGGGACTGTGTCGGTTCAGACTGGTGAGGACTTGATGCCGCGCCGTGAAATTACCACGTTAACATGAGTGCACGCGGCGCTCATTCATCCTGAGCGTTTACTGTTGGGCGCATTTGGGAAGTCTGACCTGTTGATGGCGCTACACGAACAGTCAGGGGACGGCCACAGTCACGAGGCGTCACCATGTCCCCGTCACAGATGTCATGGCGATCCGTCGGTCTCACTCTGAACCAAAGTGTCGGACCAGCAGACGGACCGACTGATGGACTGACATCACTGTCTCCAGAGCCTCCTGCTAACGAGCTGAAAACACTTCGGTCGGGCTGAGTGCTCCGTCACCCCTGAACCAGTCTCACAGCCTCATTTACTTCCATTGAAGCCCGTGCAGCTCCACCCTGATTATCTACAGCACGTCAGCGCTGCGACATCACATCCTGTGCGACCCCTGACCCCGACTGTTAACCCGCTGACCTCACAGCATGCATGTAATCATCTGGATGTTATTTTAATGAAAGGAAATGTTCAAGCTCTCTATCCTCCAGTGTGTCTGAGGTACACAAACACTGAGACATCCAGAACAATCCCATTAGAATCAGCCTTGCTGTGCTTGAAATATGCAAATATCTGTAATCTGTCTATCATATGAACAGAAATGCACTTCTTGAATGTTCATGGTGTAAAGACTGAGTGCAGAGAGGCGGGCAGACATGCAGCACATGTGGTGAGCGGCGTCGGCTGCTGAGGGTAAACAGATGTGCCACAGCAGTAATAAGAATAATAATAACAGGACGGACCTCGAGGACGAAGACGAGGACGAGGACGGCTTGTGGTGTGAGGTTTTGGTCCTGATGGACTGCACAGAGTTTCAGCCGATGTAGTTTGAAACACAAACACAACAAAACTAATGACAGTACGAGAGATAATTAGTGTTTCCGCTCCGCGCTCATGTCATCAGGAAGACGCTCCAGCAGGCAGAACAGAAGCTGCTTCACTGACTCGAAGGCCGGACGACCTGAGAGCTGACAGCTTGACGTCAGGCGAACAGGTCCCAGCATGTAGAGCTTTATGGACAGGAAGTGATACTCTGCAACCACCTCTAACCACCGTCCGACACAGAGGTCGTCTCTGCGTGTGAGAAGCAAACCGGCCGAGCATTAAGCCAGAAACTAACCACCTGAAGCCCGCTTCATGTTAACCAACAGTCACACAGCACACGGGACAGAAAACATGACGTTTCTAACGCAGCTCTGGGCCCATTAGCGTTCCTGTTAGGCCATCTCTACGGCAAGGTTGAGTTCCTTTGTTTAGGAGGAATTAGCGCAGAAAAAAAGAACCCGTTGTTCTTTAATTTAGGAGAACTAATTAAACATCATATCCAAATAATGAGGGGAAAGTGCTCTGAATCCCGAGACGCCTACAGATTAATTAAGGTGAACTTGTTCTACTTTTCCTCTCTGGTTGTGTGTGCGTTCGTTCTGCCCTGAAGAGAGCTGAGCAGCGAAGAACGCCGCCTCCAGACCGACGCCGATGGAATCACAGCGAGCGGAGAAGTGGGAAACGTGGGACTGAACGCCAGCCGAGTCGAGAAGAGTCTGACACATTCGCACATGGTGACTGTTAAAAAACAGGTAGGTGTGGTGTCTAGTTTATGACAGGGCTGCTGATGGCAGCCAAAAACAGATGAAACAAAGATGTTATTCGCCAACAACATATTTTGTTTTCTTTACTCGCTCAGTTTTCCAGACTTGGAAACAGGATTTAGTGAAAACCACTAACAATTTGCTAAGTCGGAGCCCTCCCCTCAGCCTCCTGCTGTCCTCTTTAAGCGCCGTCATGTTGAACACAGGACCGGTTATGCAAATGAAGTCCGTATTTAAAGCAATAATTTGCAATTTTTTCTATGTCAACAAGCCGCACACAACGCACGCTGCTGTGAACTGCGCTGGTCTGAACTCTGTGTAACAGTCAACATCATTTCACCTCATTTATGTGCAAATTTATGCATCATAATTTTTCGGCATGTAATGAGATCATCGGGCGCACGCAGAGAATATGGCAGCCCGGCAGAGGCAGCTGTCTGCTTATGAAGGACGGAGAGCAGCCTAAAGGTGAGATGCAGGTGACATCACTGACGGAGGCGGGGCCAGAAGCTTCAGAGTGACACCTTTAACCTGTGACCCGTCACTAATGGACTTCTAAATATACTCACAAACAGCCCAAAACCACCAGATCACATGTTCTGAACTGCAGCTCAGTTCATTTTCAGATCTGGTCTCAGACATCAGGTCACCACAGTCCACCCATCGCCCATCCAGGCCACCTGTCAGGACCCCCTGCTGCGAGGAGACACCTCTGACCACGATGCTGCCTCCTCCCGAAAGCTGAAGGCCTAAAGCTCAAATAAAATTACAATCACTGAAGCAAGAGAGTGCGAAGCTTAAAACCAACATTAGAAAAGACCAGAGACGCTGCACTACAACCAAACTTACAGCAAAACATGTAAATGAGGTTAGAAAAAGGTCGGGACAGTGTGAGTACGACTTACAAAGCACGGACGTGCTCGACGAGGGTTAGCATCAACAGGCTACCTGCACGTCTTTAGCATGTGAGGTGTGAAGCATTTCAAAGCAAAGGTTTTTGGGGTCAAAGGTGGCCCATATATTTGTGAACCGCGGTTCACTTCTGGGACGTGACCCACCAGTGGGCAGCAGCTGATTTAAACCACTTTACCTGAAGTGAGCGCACCTGGAATGTGGCTAATAATCCTCATTAGAAAATAAACCTGCGATGCCCTCTAACTTCATCCATCGTGTTCATTTTCTGCGTTTTAAATGCTGATGAAGGCTTTAGTGCCTCCAGAGGAAGACGTCTGAAGGCTGATGAACGAATGTCCTCAAGTGATGTCACATGAGTCAGCATCTCTATGCTACAAACCTCTGAAGCTCTGAGGACTTTCAGGCTGCATTGTGGGTAATGTAGTTGTGAAATAAAGCTCATATCTGCTGCATTCACTGTCGTCCTTTTTTAAACCGCTCATCGCGAGTCCACACTGTCACAGGAGCACGACCACATCTGAGAGGAGCATCTCACTGTAAGCAGCTTGAAACAGCCAATCAGGTTACACGGGCCAAAGCTCGACCAATGCCTGACCGAGACGACAAACACAGGACTCGAGTCAACTGAGCAAGGTCTGAGGAGTGTGTGTGTGTGTGTGTGTGTGTGTGTGTGTGTGTGTGTGTGGGTTAGCCAGTCAACCAACCTTAAATTCCCTTCATATAGAATCACACGCTGTGTTAAACACACCCACACACACACACACACACACACACACACAGACACACACACACTCACTGCTAGCTAGCTGGTAGCTGCGAGAAATGTCTCCTGGCAGCTCTGCTCCTCACAGCCATGTTTCACAGAGGAATAATGAAGTTCACACAGTTATTAGCACCTAAACACACACACAGACCAACGTTTCAAATAAATAATGTGAAACTTGTACAAACAAGGCTTCACAAAGGTGTCAGAGTTCTAATATCTGTGGATTTTTGGGACTTCCCTCGCAGCAAAACGGCCAAATTTCTCCACACAGAGTGAACTGCAGTTAATCTGCTGCTCCAGTTCATTGAGAAACATCTGAGGCAACGATGACGGACACCAAAGTGAATCCTTTATCATCTGCTCGCAGCTGGGAGCGTTCACAAACACTTTAATCAGCGTAAACAGTTTAGTGGATGGCGAGTTGGAGTCCTGTTGGAGATTTGTCTGGAGGGACGGATGGAGACGGGTGAGCTGTGAACCAGAGTTTATCCACAAAAACTCAAAGATTTCTGTCCGAGAATGAAACAAGCAGTGAAGGTATTTACACGTTTCACTGAGGAACAGCCAGAAAGAGACACAAAATAATACAAATACACAGCTAAACTCTCCTCGATCGACCGGATTTTTAAGCACAAACACAAAGACGTCACCTTGAACTCACTGATCACACAATCAATCAATCAATCAGGACAATAATCTGCTTATTAATCGATAAACGCAGTAATCATTAGATACAGACTTTTTATTGGAAGACTTAAGTTTTCCTTTATTATTTATTCATTAGCTGAGTTTATTTTTGTGATTTCTTGAGCTGTTATTACGTTATCATCTTCATCAGAGGACGCAGGACGTGTGATCAAGTGTCCGACTGCAATAAATAAATCTAAGAATAATCAATCGGTATTGATATTGTGATTTGGTGTTTCAGTGGGGAAACACTGGTTCAGGCGGACCACCACAATCAGCACAAACAAGCCAAAGGTACGAGAGCGACGTGTTGAGAAGTTAACCACAGCTCCCAGCGAGCAGCGTGGAAGCAAACGTCTGATCTGACAGCGAGGCTAACAGCTGGCGAAGCTAAAGGCTGACCTCAGCTCAGCAGCCGTACTGCAGAGCTCTGAGCCGGACTGCACCGACAAAGAGAGTCCGGATGGAGACTGTTCCCTGGCAGGAGCAACCGAGGATGATGGGTTTTGTAGTTTTTAGGGCAAAACTGAGAGAACAATGTGATCAGTCAGAGAGGGACATTCACGACTCCACGTCTCCCAAATCAGATTCAACAGCAGCTCAGCAGCCCTGACGTGGGTCCGCGGTTCTGTCACGATGTAGAAAAATCTGAAATCCAGATGAGCTTTCAGTTGTGATCATCGAATCGAAGCAGGATCAGGATTCTTTTCTCCGACGGAGAGGCAGAACTCGGAAATGCCTCCTGCTTCCCTGAAGGTACTGCAGAGTGGCAACACGTTGCCCTCCTGAAAGTAACGTCAACAACAAACTACAGTTTGGAGGCTCTGCTGCACACACACACTCTGCACACACACACACTCTGCACACACACACTCTGCACACACACACACACACTCTGCACACACACTGCTGATCTTTACCAATGAAGACTCGATATGCTCATGTCAGCACAGCAGTCGATGCAGAGAAAAACCTAAACTAAAAGTCGAATGGTGGATTTGGAGAATGAGGCTCGTTCACACCTTAAAATCTTCCAAACTTGTGAAAACTCATCTTTCCCTGAAGCTTAAAGGTGCCCTGTTGAGTGTTATTGTAAACAAACAAAGGCTGTGTTTACACTCTGTGTTTCTTGTTACGGCGTGTCCTTGAGCTCTAACGGTCCTGTTGAGGATATTTCCTTCCTCATAAAACATTTATAAAGCAGTTCTTTAAAATATCTGAAAACAGCTTGTTTGCTAGCTAGCAGTCTTCTTCTTCACCACCTTTGTTGATCCACCGCTACATCAGCTGACACCTTACTGCCACCAGATGTCCATTAGTGGAACAACGTGAAGCCGACAGCTGAAGTTTGCTTAAAGCTGCACAGTACAAAGAAAACGGGGGAAACGCTGCTCACAGCACGGCCAGTGATCAGACACTCACAGGACGCCTTCAGTAAGTTTATCAAAACAGTAGAATTTCCTCAGAGCTGCTCTGTTTTCAGGTGAGGTCGGGCAGGAAACCCTGATCTGGGTCACGGTCAGATCGTTTCTGTTCAGCATTAATTAAAGGTCAGACGCTGCTTTTTAATTAAAGCTGATGGAGCCTGTGGCTAAACACCTTGTTCTTAAAGCTGCGTCTGTGATTTAGTTCATACAAACGTGAAGAACACTCAGCGTTTCAGTCTGCAGCAAGAACCTGGAACAAGACTGGAACCATCAAAACCAGAAGCTACGACAGACCTGAACGAATGAACGACAGAATCTACAGCAACGAGCAGTGTGTGTGTGCGCGCGCGCGCGCGCGTGTGTGAGTCTGTGTGTGTGTGCGCGTGCATACGTGTGTGTGTGTTGGGGGGGGGTCCCCACATTGTCAACATTCCTTTCCACAGTTAACACTTCCTCCCTTGTTATTACCCACAAACCACCTGGCCCCCTGTCACCTGGATACCTGTGTGTGTGTGTGTGTGTGTGTGTGTGTGCTGTAACTGAGCAGTGCTTCGCTAACGACCTTCATCAATAATACAAGACCTTACACACACACACACACACAGTCAAGCCTACTTCAAGTGCCATAATCTGTTGATAAGCTCCTCACTCGCTCCTCAACCAAGACAATAAAACAAAGCCTCTCTCTCTCTCTGTCTGTCTGTCTGTCTCTCTCTCTCTCTCCCCGTCTTCCTCTCTCTCTCTCTCTCTCTCCCCGTCTTCCTCTCTCTCTCTCTCTCTCTCTCTCTCTCTCTCTCTCTCTCTCTGTGTTTCTCTATGGGACTCACTCAGTAGGTGTGTGTTGTACTTGCTGGTGTAGTAGTAAACGTCTTCGTAGCCTTCCTGGTAATCGTCATCCGCCCGGTACCTCCTCCCTCGCCTCCTCCTGCCCAGCAGGCGCAGCAGGGCCAGGAACCGCTCCATCACCACCACCAGCACCCCAGGTCCAAACTGGGCCGGGCCGAGCTGGGCCAGGCTAAGCTAGACGCTTACAGCAAGGCTAATAACGACGGGAGCTAACGGAAAGCGTTATTCCACAGAGGGAGAGAGGGTGAGATCAGGTTTCCTCCTCGCCTGCTCGCCTCTGCACACACTCATACACACACACACACACACACCTCTGGATGTCACACACACATGCATGCACACACACACATTAGCTAGCTTGGAACACACATACACACGCACTCACTCACTCACATGCTCTTTGTATTCACAGCTCTATCTGCAGCCTCCCTCTCCTCCTCTGTTCCTGTCTTCTTTCGGCTGTTGGTGCATCTAGGCGGGCTCAGCCAATCACAGGGCTCGCAGCTCACACACACACACACACACACACACACTTGCTCACTCGCTTCTCTCGCCCTCTAACACACCACTCCTCCATCTCAGCACTCCATTGTGTGTGAATGTGTGTGTGCACGCTGTAAATGTGCACTTGAAGAGTCAGCAGAGAGAAGAGACGAGCTTTGTTTCCTTCATTAGCTCCTTCCATCCTTTGTTGCATCCTAGCTTCCATTTTTCCTTACTTCCTTTGTTCTGCTGCATCCTTTGTTGTTTACTTCCATCCTTCTTTCCTTCCTCCTTTCCTCTATCCATATTTTCTGTTTTTCCTTTCCTACCATCCTCACCTCCTCCTCCTCCTCCTCCTCCTCCTCCTCCTCCTTGTTCACACACACTTCATTCCTGTGAGGGGGAAGGGAACTCCTCAGGCATGTGTGTGTGTATGTGTGTGTGTGTGAATTCCAGAGAGCAGTCTGTAATTGAACACTCGGGGGAGGAGAGGAAACAAGGGAAGGAAACAAGGTGAGAAGAGGAGAAGTGAAGAGGAGGAGGAAAGGAAAGAAGAGCAAAGGAAACTGGGAGAGGAAAGGGGAGGGGAGGGGAGTATTGAGTAAAGGGAAACCAGGGAGGTTCTGCTCCCTCTGCTCCTCGCTCCTCCAGCCTGTGACCTGGAGGAGGAGTCACAGGTGCATCCTGAAGACAGACCTCCACTGTGTGATCGCCAAACCACCGACAGCACCAACAGGAACCCACACGCCATTTATGTTTATTCACAAAATAAAAGCCTCTTCACTTTTCATGGACTCTGATTGAAATTCACCCGCGATCATCTCGATGACCTCCAGCGGCTTCACCTCTCACCTTGCTGCAGCGGCGCACAGGTGTGTGACGTCGCTGCTCGTTGTGTTTACAGGTACGACGGCTCACATGTTCAGACTGCGTCCAGGTAGATTTTAAAAGGTCTGAACAGAAAGAAACAACAGCGCGACACACGAGGACAACGTCGAATCCAGAGCGACTGAGGTGCATCAGGGTCGCCGCCTCCTCCCTCGCTGAGTTCTGCGCCGCCACTTGACAGCGCCAGTGTTCGGAGGGCGAGATGATGGATCTCGGTTTCTCACGCTTTCGTGTTGGAAAGCTGCATCACCAGCAGTCCAAGTTAATGACGCCTACATCGTTACCGCAGCAGCCCGTGCAGATAGGTTTCTGGAGTCCCATCGGATCAGCTGGGACAGTCCGCCTTAAAGATCCGGTTGATCCGAAACAAATGTGCAGCCTGAACAAAGCCGTGATGTCCGTCTGTCTCCGGTGAGGCGGCCTCCTCCACCACTACGCCGTGTGTGAATGAATCACTTCTGCAGCTTGTCCACTTCTTCGTCATTAAGGATTTTCTTCTTCCTTTCCGCTCCGAGTGTATCTCGGCTCATTCGGGGATAATTAGGTCCAAATATTTGTCCTGTGCAGCTGCACAGTTATCAGCGCTCTGGAGGAGCCCGAGGCTGGAAAACATCAGACTTTCTGTGCCTGCAGACTTTCATAAAACCACACAGCCAGTTTTAAAGAAAACAAGCTGATTTTACTTGAGCGGCTTTCTTTCCATCACTGTGATCGTTATCAGTGCAGCAGAGATTCTGCTGTTTTCGTGCAACATGAGTGATTGTTGTCTCTTCCAAACGATGCTGCGGTAAGCAAAGATGTCGCATTTGGTAAATGCAATTCCTCCACTCTCAGCGCTCTGAGGCGCTCAGGTGGGAGTCAGCCAAATGAAAAGCACCTGAAGTGGTTTTGATAAACTACGTGAGCTGAGTTACTCTGACAGAGACTGTGGACTGCTCACACCTGATCCAGGTTCATCTCGGCCTGCTGTCCACAGAGGAGGGTCTGCGGCTCAAAGCTCAGTTAGCAGGAAAACAAGCTGCAGTGTGTGCTGGTGGCAGTAACAGCCTGATGGCGGTTAGACGGGAGGATGTGACTCAGACGGAAGATAAAGGCTAAATGTTGCCTATGTGGGCCTGAAATCCGGGACATGGGACCCCTTCAACACTGTGGCAAGACCAAGTGTGCAGACTGTACGAGGCCCTGAAGGCTCCATCAAACACTCAGTGTGCACCTGAACCTACATGCACACAAAGACCTGCACACGGGACTCTTAGACGCTTTCCAGCAACTGACGAGACTTTTGTTGCTCTTGAGAAGCCGCAGCATTCATGAAGTGACACACTGTGACCTGTGCTGTACATTTACTGCCCGACTGAGAACTTCCTGCCAACCTTTTCTCACATTCAGCGTCACCTTTCTGCCGCTCGCTCGCTCAAACACACACATTACACACCGAGCTACGCTACAAAAACACGAAGGTAGACGAGCTTTGTTCTCCAGGTGCTCAGGGTCCGCCTCAGGGTCTCCAGAGTCCAGAAGACCCTCACAGGGAGCTCTTAAGGAGGCCTCCTGATCAGACTGAGGTTACCTCTTCACCCTGTCCGTGAACCTGGTTCATTCAGGGCTGAACCGTTCAAGGTTAGGGCGCCTACGAGCTGGACGGAGGATGAAACCACGCTGAAAGTGGCTGACGCCCTCCAGTGATCTGCTGAGATAAGCTCGTCTCACTGGGTGATTATTGTATCCTCCATCTTTCCACAGAACCTTCTGGTCTCAGCTCAGGGAGAGACGACAACAAGCTACATGCTAATAACAGAGAGCCGCACACGCACATGTTCTTTAACTGTTCCAGCACAGCCATAATTATCATGTCGTCTTTTGATCTGATCCAACATGTTCTGAACTGTGTTTTTAACGAGCCAACCTCACCAAAGCCGTGTTTTCGCTGCCTTGTGATCGCTTCTAGACTCGCTGTCCTGACCCGACTGGAGACGTTCAAATACCAACATGAAACCAGACCTGCAACAATTGGTTGATCGATTGATCGAGAGATAATTGACTTTGATAATCCATTGTTGTTTCACTCATTTTTAATGCAAACGTACCAAATATTTCCTGATTCCAGCTTCTTGTATTCAGGTCTGCTGCTTGTTTCAATATATTTTAGTTTATGGACAGTTAGGCAAACATCACTTTGAGGTGTGGGAAGTTAATCAGCCATTTTCCACAACTTTTTAACAATTTCAGACTAATTGATTGAGGGCTGTATGCAACATATAAAGACAAACCAACTGTGCAATGAATGAAATGACCACAGTAACACAGTGTGAGACAGCTCTGCACTGCATGAGTGTGAGACGGTGCTAAAATTAAACTTTTAATCAATTTATCAACCAAAACCCCAAACGAGCCCACAAGGAAGAAACTCAACTATAAACAGACAGACAGCCACAAGCCGAACGTCCTCCTCAGCATCCCGCTCCACCACAACAACGTAAAACACGGACAAACTTTAAAGGGGACCTACACTGAACGTACATGTACTGTAATCCTGATCCAAGTCCTTTATCACTGAGTACCTGCTGATGCTGATCCTCACAGCACAGAGGATGTGCAGTGTTGATGAAATATGTATCCGGCACTCTTTAATGCTGGCAAACTTTATCCTTTATGAGCTACTTAATCCAAATACCAAAGGTCCAGGCTCAAACTATTAAGGTCATAAGCCTGAATTATTGATATGATATGAATGAAAATCTAACTGGGAGAACGTGACACCTGCCATCAGAGACGAGAGGCGACGTCTCACTCTGCTGGAGTTGTGGGAACTGGTTGTCCAGACTGCAGTTCAGACTGTGGAGGAGGTTAATTAAAGGTGTTCAGCATGTTTGTTGGTCATGATTCCAGCGAATAATGCTGTCTTCACTTAGGGACTGTTTGTCCAGAGGAGGACAGAGGACTGACAGAGAGCTTCATCAGGTGGAGCAACAATCACCTGAAGATCAGCATCAGCTCAACCAATCAGGTCCTGCTGGACGACGATGCTTCAAACATGGACGCTGCTGCAGAGACGCTGCAGACGGTCAAAGTGCTTCACACACACGTTCAACGACAGCAGAAGATCTGAACCATCAGACAGTTTGAGGGTCAGAGGCACTGATTCAGGATCAGACCACATGAGAAACGTGGTCTCAGTCTGTCCTTCAGGTCCTGTCGTTGAATAATGGACACACACATCATGGTGTCACAGAGAAGCTGACCTTTGACCTTTTGGATACAAAATGTCATCACTTCATCATTTTATCCTCTGAGACGTTTGGGTCAAATTGTGTGTGCTCCTGAGACATCACGAGAACGGGACGGACAGATGGACGGACGAACAACCCGCAAACATGACGCCTCCAGCCACAGCTGCTGTAGGAGCTGAGCCACGACAAGTTCAACGAAAATATGACCAGGCGCCAACAGCGTGTCGCCGGCCGGAGTCCAGCTGGGACCTCTGTGTCTTGATCTCTGCTGAAATATCTCAGGAACTGAGAGATGAGCGGAGTAAAGATTCTAATCGAGGCGCACAAACGCCCAAAATAAACACAAATATGTACTCTACATATCAGACAGCAGTTGACCGCTGACCCCACCAACACGTCCGTGTTGACCCCACATGGGTTAGTGATGGGCTGGCACAGCAATGTGGCTCCAGATGGGCCCCATGTGGGCTGTTAATGAGGCCTGGGAGAGCCACAAGTCAGCCCCATGTGGTGCAATAATCTCAAGGTCCAGAGAGAAAAAGAACAACTGCGTCCAGTTACTAAACTTTTAGTTTAGCTAGTAATTGGACGAGTTGACCTAAGTGCATTAACGACCTCATTTAGTGGATAAAAGCTTCCTGCTGAACGTCTTTCTGAAACTGTTGATGAAATCGGCTTTGGGAGGAAAAACAACTTTCCAGCTGTGTTACAAAGAGAAACAGAGGGTCCCCAAAACTTAACAGAGTGGTCACTTCAGCCCAAAGCACCATCTTTCCTTCAGCCATAGAGGTGAAAGTTCAGAAAAGGTTTTCTTTGGGTGTCAGATCAAACTGGAGGACATGGCCCACCACCACGTTTTGTCCTTTGATTCAAAGCTCGCTGGTTGGTTTCTGTGTGGGATCATCTGAGCTTTCCCACAATGCATATGTTCTACATCTCCCTCTTCCTTTCCCAACCGAGGCTCCGTTGGCAGCCCGTGCAGGACGCTCCCTCGTGGGCATGTTGGCCGAGGAAATGAGAGACAGACAATCTGGGGAAAGCAGACTGTGACCAGAATATTCTGATCATGCACACGAGAAGACGATTAACCAGGTTACTGCGCGTTTCATCCCAAATACAATCAAAGACACCGTGAAGCCAGAAACAGTCATCTGTTGGTCCTTTTGAACAGTAAAAAGACAGAAGCCCGGCCAGCTTTTCAACATCAAGCCCTCACAGACGACGCTTTCACGCCTGAACCCTCTGGTCAGCTCAAACCGCTGCGTTAACCTGTTCACTGTGGGTCGTTCTCCGGTGCAGCTCCAACAACCAGCCTGCTGTTAAAACCGCTCACACGCAGACCGACCGCAGTGACGGCAGACACGAGGTTTTAACATGATTTAAAAAGCTAAACTACTATTAAATCCAATCTAACAACCTCAGACATACAGAGCGTATAAGCAATGATAATCAAACTGTCCAAATCTTTTATTAGTCTCCTCTGGCAGTTCATTAAAAAGTCTGTCCACAGTACTGCAGCAAACCAGCACCATTCCTGCACAAGACGGCGTTTTCACCCCGTCTTCACCCGCCTGTCATCGCTCATGGCGTGCAGTCTAATAACGCTCATCATCAGGTATTTCTTTGTGAACACCTTGTGACACCAGAGAACATCGATCTACAAACCATTAAAAACTCGTGTCAGTCACCAGAGTTGAGCTTCCCCACGTGGGTCCTGATGATGCGCTGATGATGCAGTTATGAAGCGTCCAATCACTGAGTTCTACTGACGGGATATTTTAGGATCAGCAAGCAAATTCTCACATTTGAGGAGTCAGATCGACGTAATGTTTGGGTGGAGAAAAGAGCCAATCAGACCCATTTATCCATTACCCACTAATTAACTTATCATCCATCTATTTTCTGCTCAATCGTTCCTGTACTCACTGCTTTGTGTGTGTGTGTGTGTGTGTGTGTGTGTGTGTGTGTGTGTGTGTGTGCGTGTGTGTGCGTGTGTGTGTGCATGTGTGTGTGTGTGTGTGTGTGTGTGCGTGTGTCATTCTTCAGTCAGCATTTCTCCGTCTGTCAGGCAGCAAGGCATCGTGGGATACAAGAGCTGTCAGGACAGGTGTCAAAGGTCAACACACACACATATGAGCACACACACACTCACACACAGTTTCCTGACTGTCACTGTACACCCTGCAGACCAGCTGTCAATCACTGTGTCTGTCAAAGGTCAGAGTTCACAGAGATTTACTATGTGTGTGTGTGTGTGTGTGTGTGTGTGTGTGTGTGTGTGTGTGTGTGCTTCCTGTCTTGGACATGTTTAATCTCACCTCAGGACACACAAACACACTCTGGGTGTGTGTTGAACCAGTTTACTGCCTGTGTGTGCCTCAGCAGCAGCTGTGGGAAATCAAACAGTCACAATCAGACGAGTGCTGTGTGTTTGAACAGGTGAGAAGCTTGAACAGGTGAGAAGCTTGATTAGGTGGAATTGAACCCTTTTCAAGCATCAGCAGCGATGATGTCGACTCATATCCCAGAAGCCTCTGTGCATCGTGTCCCCACTGAAATTCCCGGGCCGTCACGTTCCCGGCTCGAGCAGAACTGCGTGTCGTAACGCAGGACGTGTTCACGTGTGGCGACAGAGGCCAGAAAATGGCCAACAGCCTCACTGAACGGTCCATCGGGAACCAGAGAAGCTCTGCGAGCCTTAAAAAGACAAGAGGGACGCCCACTTATCACCTGGTCAAAGACAGACTGCAGCTCCAATCAACACTGAGCCGAACCTCAACCAAAGCGCCGTCGCCGCTCTCAGTCCTGACACGTCTCAGGTGTGCTGACACCTGCACCACGGCGAGGAAACGCTGTACAATGTCTACAACTAATGTATAGAAATACACAGAGGAAATAAAGTGAGTCTAACAGAGCTGGACCAATAAATCTGCCAGGCTGATATTAGCTTATTGTAGGCAGTCAGTGCGTATTTCATCCGATAAGTGGAAAGAAATCGCAGCGCAGAAGCTGAGCTGGAGGTAATTTAGACTTTTCAGCTGCTTGACGTCCACTGAGAATCACAGAAAATCTCAGGTTAAGATTAAGATTAACATTTGAGAAACTGGCTGAATCAAATGCTGGTGGACAGAATATTGGAAACACCTTTGAGTCTCCGTCCAATGAGCTCATTTGTTGTGCTTCTGTTGCGTCATTACGTTATTTTATTCCTAAAACACACAAACGTCCAGAGTGATCTGAGGTTCGAGGACGCTTCAACACGAGGAGCACAGCTGACCTTCGACTGAATCGATTAAATCACCAACAAATCTGACGATTCAGTCACAGCAGAGTGAGGAAATCCTTCTTTCCATTTCATCCATGTGCTAAAGTTACATTAGCTTCAGCGTTAGCTCAGGACAGCGAGGGAGGGGCGCCGCGTTAGGCACAGCTCCGCCTCCCTTACCTGTCAGACACACCTGAGGGCTTCAGCACCCCACGAACACGGCTCATCGGTGCTTCACGCTACAGACCTGACAGCCGGGCAGATGGTCGAGTCACATTAACTGACACAGGCAGGACGAGAGAGAGAGAGAGAGAGAGAGAGACAGAGAGAGAGAGAGAGAGAGAGAGAGAGAGAGAGAGAGACACACACACACACACACACAGAGAGAGAGAGAGAGAGAGAGAGAGACAGAGAGACAGAGAGAGAGAGAGAGAGAGAGAGAGAGAGAGACAGAGAGAGAGACAGAGAGAGAGAGAGAGAGACAGAGAGACAGAGAGACAGAGAGAGAGAGAGAGAGACAGAGAGAGAGACAGAGAGAGAGAGAGAGAGACAGAGAGACAGAGAGACAGAGAGAGAGAGAGAGACACACACACACAGAGAGAGAGAGTGTGTGGTGCTGCTAAAAATGACAAGTGGAGGTTCATTTGCATATCGCTCTCAAGCCTCTGCAGCTCTGTAACACGATTGGACGCCTTGTCGGTGTGTGTGTGTGTATGTGTATAATCTGATTCTCCACGCTCCGCACACACACACACACACACACACACACACAGAGTTTATCATCTACCGCCACCTGCTGGCCACTCAGGGGAACAGCAGGCTTCAAAGGCGTCAGCTGCTCTCCGAGAAAACCACAGATTTTAGACACTTCAGAGGTCCGAGCCCTGCTGAGAAATCCCATGATTCACTGGGGCAGACGGGCAGACGGGCAGTGATTGATAAAGCCTGAGGGAGAGTGAGACAGACGGAGAGACCTACAAACAAACTGAACAAAAGGGAGACAGACGAGTGAATCTATGGTCTTAATGGACTGCTGAGTGACTGACCTTGATTTCTAATGGACACACACACTCACACACTCACCCACACACACACTGCATTGACTTCCATTCATTGCCCGGAGGCTCGGCTCAACCTGAACCCAGAGAGAGAAAGGACAAACAGCTGGACAACAGCTGAACTGAAGACAAACAGGAGGACACAAACTGGTCGTGCAAACACACACAGACCACAGCATGATGGGAACCAGTCGGGATATTAAGGCCTAAAACCAAACACACTCCTTTTTTCTTCACTTCACCCGTTCACTTTGCTTCTCTTCTTTATCAAATTCAAGAAAACGGTGAAAAATGAGCGTCCACGTTACGTCTTCAGATCACTAATCCTGTCCAACCTAAAACTCGAACATATTCAGGTTACAGTAACGAATCCTGATATTCAGGAGGAGAAAACGAGTGGTTGATTAAAACTGTTTGTTAATTCACGTCCTGTCACTCACCTACTCCCTAACAGCCACCATCAGCTGAACAACCGGCGACTGCTGACATATTTGCGCGACTCCGAACCAACAGATTTGTCTCAGTTTCAGATTTCAGCCGACGCTGACTCAAGTGACATCACTCGAGGACATTTATCCCACTTCACACAGCTCCCCCTGACACACCAAAGGCTCGGCGGACATACGCAGAGACGTCCTCAGCTCCTCCACATCGAGCTGCAGTCTCTCATTCAGAGCTCAGCGCCAGCATGAATAATAATGTCACATTTACATTGACTGGCGTCCTGTTGCTCCCCCGGTCTCTGACTGCGTGTGCATGAAAAGAGGATCAGACTGGACGTGAAGTCTTTCAGCCAAGGACGGCCGGCGATGTGCTGCTAAGGTGTAGTTTTCTCCTCCACCCTCTTCAAGCTCAGACACAGAGAGACTTATCTTAAGACACACACACACACTCATGCATGTATGTGGGCCTCTCAAGGACAACAACGGATAAAACAGAACGGAAAGACTCTCTCTGCAGGCTTCAGTGTCAGGCCGACTGCTGGACTGTGAGAGACACACTGAGACATAATCTGTGTGTGTGTGTGTGTGTGTGTGTGTGTGTGTGTGTGTGTGAGAGAGAGAGAGAGAAAGTGTATTAATACGTGTTTTATGTCAGTGTGACCATGCTGGGCTTATCCAAGTAGAAAATGAGTGTATGTGTATGATGCCAGCAGCTTGGCGGTCCACCTGGACGCTGCCCAGGGCTCTGTGTGTGTGTGTGTGTGTGTGTGTGTGTGTGTGTGTGTGTGTAACAGATGAAGGACAGTAAAAGCAGACTCTGATTCTGGGTCTGTTTCCTGTTGAAACCTCAGTGTGGATGCTGCCTTTGAACACTGTGGCTGCTGTGCCATCAGTGTCATCGCTCTGTCCTCTCTGTCTGTCCTCTCTGTCTGTCTGTCCTCTCTGTCTGTCTGTCCTCTCTGTCTGTCCTCTCTGTCTGTCCGTCCTCTCTGTCTGTCTGTCCTCTCTGTCTGTCTGTCCTCTCTGGTGATATTTCACAGAGCAGCTTCACGTCTGGACATCAACACATCATCAGTCAGACGCTCAGACGGCTGTAAAAGCAAACAGCTTTCTGTCTAAAACACTGATCTGGAAGAGAAAACAAATCAAAGATGTCCATCAGGATCGTCCACTGCGCACAGCTGGACTAAGTATGGCGAGCACACAGGACCAAACCTTATTTCTAAAGTGCATTTCACTGCTGAGGAAACGTGTTTCACAAAACAAAGAGAATTAACGAGAACTGTTTTCATCATGAGTTAATCTGTGTCAGATTAACTGACATGAAAAGTCGAGCGCACTAATTACACACAGCCACGCGACACATAATCCTCCACAAAACCACAACTTCAGGATGAACCGGATCGCCGACCGAGAGCCAGACCTGATCACCAGCATCAGCGCTGGACTCACTGACAGCAGCTTCAACGCCTGCTGGAAAGTAACGAAGTACATCTACTCAGAGTACTGAGATACTTGTACTTCAGGTGTTTTTGATGCTGGTTACAGAATCAGATTATAAAGATCTGAGTACTGAACGCAGGAGGCTGTTACAGCAGCATCAATGAACATGATGTCACATGTTCAACCGCCACATATCCAGGTAACACTCAGGTGTCCACATACTTTTGGCCATGTGGGCTGAGCTGCAAGAATCAGTGCAGCGTTACCTGGTGATATAATATTTATACAACTCACACACACACTTAAAACACACACATTTAAATGGATAGAGTCAGAGTGAAACACGCAATGACACACACACACACACACACACACACACACACACACACACACACACACACAGTCAGCAGTTTGTTCCACAGAGTCATGGTGAGAGAGAGAGTGAGAGAGAGGGAGAGAGGGAGAGAGGGAGGGGGGGAGGAAAAGAGAGAGGGGGAGAGAGAGAGAGAGAGAGAGAGAGAGAGAGGGAGAGGAGGGGGGGGAGAGGAAAAGAGAGGGGGGAGAGAGAGAGAGAGAGAGAGAGAGAGAGAGAGAGAGAGAGAGGGAGAGGAGGGGGGGGAGTCTCTTGGTAAAATGTGCCAGAGACGATAGGGATAATACATTAAGCTGGATGTACACACAAACGCACGCACACACACACACGCATACACATACAAAGAGTCACACAGAGTTTCACACACTGACACACACAGTCTCACACACGCGCGCACACACACACACACACACAGAGTCAGGTCTGCTTCAGTAATCCTGAGGACAAAGATGAGCAGAGTTCTGACATCAGCACCTCTTAAAGGACAGTGTGTGTGTACTTCAGTGTGTACTTCAGTGTGTGTGTGTGTGTGTGTGTGTGTGTGACAGCAGAAGAGAAAGCAGTTTGTGAAGCTGTGTGTTACTGTGTGTCTTAGTGTGTGTGTTTGAGACATTTTCTCTGCGTCTAAGTTAAAAAGCTTAAAACGGAGGGATGATGTCATGCTGTGACACACACACACACACACACACACACACACACACACACACACACACACACAGGCGCACACACACACAGTAATCATTACTGAACACACACAGAAACAAACTAGGTTAACCATTCGAAGAACATGTAAAACTGCGAGCTGCAAAATGATAAATCCTCTGATTTTGTTGGATGAATCGATTGTTTTCTCGATGAAACGTCAAACGACAGAGACAAATGTCCACGGTGACGTCTTCAAAAGTCCCACAGACATCCCATTGTTCAGGATATTAAGCAGAGAAAAGCAGAAACACCTCACAGGTGAGAGGCAGGAAGCATTTTTTCACTAGTTTGGTTCGAAAAATGACTTAAATTACACAGTTTAATCGATTAATGGTTGAGTTTACAAGAACTCCACAGACTGTCCAATAGGAAAAGACGGCTCAGGAAAGCGGCGGCGGTTTCAAACAGTCTCGTGTTTGCGAGGACGTTTGTGAGAAGGACGCTCCTGCCGAGCAGCAGACGGCAGAGGTCAGGCCGAGGCCTGAGGGCACACAGGTGCTGGTCCCTTCTGGACTTGCCAGGTAAGAAATCAGGGTCGTGACCCCGAGGCAGTCGCCATCGGCCTGCGGTCTCTGAAGCCTGGAGTCGGGATCAGCTCGTTCTGTGTGGGTTACTGCAGCTGGAAGACCCTGAAGGAAACGATGGAGCGTGCGAGACATCCGAACAAACATCTTCAAACCTGCTTGAAAACAGGAAGGAGTCGGCAAAACGAGCCACTGAGAGCCAAACTCATGGGAGAATATGACTAATTAACGTTGGTTTAATTACCCCGGGGTCGATGCTTGTCAGGGCTGCGGTCCTGCTGCAGGTGAGCAGGTGAAATCTGACTCCGGTTTGAAGACTGGTCGTGTTTTTGGAGATCATGAGGAGGGCCCTTGGAGGCTCCGAGCAGTACACGATGTTTGACGATACAAACACTCCTGATCCGTGTTACTACAGTACTATACAGTAGTGCTCCGTGTCTCTTATGGTCTGTCTATCTATTATTTACCTGTTATCTATTTTTACTCTCCTGCCTTTGGTCGTCTGATGTTTTCTCTCTCGTGCTGCTGTTTCTCCGTGTTTTACCGAGCGGCTCTTAGTATTTAACATTTGAATGTATTGTTCGTTTTCGAGCGTCCCGCTGTGAAGCGCTGTGACCACAGTGAGGCTGGAAGCTGCACACCTGAGGATTACATTATTATCTCTGTATGAGCGCCACAGACAGGTTTACAGCACAACACTAAATCAACACCGTTATATTTTTTAACAGCCTCTGGGGCTGAAGCTCTGGATTAGAAAGCGTTTAACATCCTCCCACCTGTACAGGACGATGGCGGATAAGCGAGTCACGCTGTGGGGTTATACTCTGCGCTGAAACAATTAGTCCGTCAGCAGAAACTCATCCGACTATTCTGATAATTGATCACTCACCTCGATCGGTTCGTCGAGCAGAAGAGTCCAATCTGCAGTTTTTCCTGTATTTCATATCTTTGTAAACTGAGTCTTTCTGCTTTTGGACCTTGTGGTGACTCTTAATGAGTATTTTTTCCACTTTTTTTACACTCCACAGAATAAACAATTAATCAATTAACTGAGTAAATAAATAAACTAATCAATGATGAAAATAATCGTTTATCGCCGCCCTTGATAAGAAGTCAGACCGGCCTCTGAGAACGAATCCTCAGACCTTGATAGTGAAATGATTAAACTCAGCAGGTGATAAATACCTGAACGCAGGTGAGACTGTGAGACATGATGTGGGCAGAGCTGCAGGTGTCGGGCAGGAGCTAACATGGCTAACAGGCTAACAGAGGACTCCACGTGTGGATGATCATGAACTCATCAAACGCTTTGCTGCTGTTTCCGTCTGATCGCCGTCCAGCGTCGCCGCCGCTCCGACGCTTCTTATCTTTTATCACACAGCTTCACTAACGAGGACAGACACTGTGGGACAGTCTGTCTCTCAAAGCCGCCGGACATTCAGCTGAATTCAACAAACTTCATTCATCCCGAGAGGCGCAATTAATCCTCTAACACCTTCCCACTGTTCGGCCTTTGCGATGCTTTGACATCAAGGAGCCTTGTTTGCCAGACTGTTATCAGGATACTTTTAAGGTCTCAGTTCTGTACTTGGATTTTTGTGATTGAGTCTAATCTATTGATACAAATACTGCATGATGAAGTATTCTTCAGTACTAGGAGTCTATGAGGGTTCAGCACTGAGCGAGCCTCCTGCAGCTGGATGGATGGATGGATGGATGGATGGATGTAGGATGGATGTAGGATGGATGGATGGAGGATGGATGGATGGATGTAGGATGGATGTAGGATGGATGGATGGATGTAGGATGGATGGATGGATGGAGGATGGATGGATGGATGTAGGATGGATGGATGGATGGAGGATGGATGGATGGATGTAGGATGGATGGAGGATGGATGGATGGATGGATGGATGGAGGATGGAGGATGGATGGATGGATGGATGGATGGATGGATGGATGGAGGATGGATGGATGGATGGAGGATGGATGGATGGAGGATGGATGGAGGATGGATGGAGGATGGATGGATGTTCTTCGTTATGCGTCAGGAAACCGTCTTGCTAAACAAAATGACGACGGATCTGTATGAGTTCCAAAAGGTGGGGCGCCGCCTCGCCTGTCTCCCACCTTTCAGCGGGGGGCGTGTCCGTGTGCGTGGTGGCGGTCGTGCACAGTTTGTCGTGTTCAAACCTTGTAAACGTGAGCTTATTGAATCTGACACCACATGTAAAAGGAGAATAACCAGCTCGAGGACCGTTTAGGCCGACAATGACGCGTCTGTTCTTGGTCTGATCGGATCATCATTAGATCATCAGAGTGGTTCATCTGCATCTTCCACACTTTCAACACAAGAAGTAAACGGGGTTACGACAATAAATCACAATTTCCCAGAAGCCAAACTGGCACATTTAAGGGTCTCGCTTTGTTCGACTAACACCTCAAAACTACAATATATAGAGTTTAATATGGAATTAAAGTGAGAAAAGCAGCAAATATTCACACTCAGGACACTGGAACCAGAGAAGTTTTAGCATTTTAACTTAAAAAAAAAACTTCAACAGCTGATCGATGGGGGAAAACAGCCTCTGATTAATTTTCTGTTCATCAACTGAAATCGTTTCAGCAATAAATGATTTCAGAAATGTCTAAATCTGAAACAACCTGCCAGCTTTAATTTATTTTCAGGACAACAGCTTGTTTCTCGGACTGGAAAGGTAATGAAATGTGAAACTGAGTGTTATGAGAAACTGACTGGAGTTACTCCACCAACTACAGCAAAAACACTTCATCTCTTCACAGTTTAACTCAAAAAACTATCACACAGTCAGGTTCACTACGAATGACTGCCGGCTGCCACTAATGGTTATTTTAATCATTGATAAACCTGACCGTTATTTCATTGATTAAGCAATGAATCATTTAGTCAATGAAATGTCAGAAAATAAAGATAAATGTCCATCAGACTTTCTAAAGCTTCAGGTGACGTCATTAAATTAAACCCAAAAATTCAACCTGCTGATAAAAAACAGAAATTTGACACTGAGCTTTAAAAATGATTGAAACCATTAATCGATTACCAGAATCGTACCTTTCTGTTTATGGACTCGCCTCTTATTTAAAGGATTTCACAGACGTCTACATCTGAAACACCTGCAGGAGGTTTCTTCCTTTAATCGTTGACAAAAGCAGTTTATTTATGGGATTTGGATTTAATGATCAAAGCAAAAAACACAACTAACTGCGTGTACTTCACAAACTGTGCAGTGTCATACTTCACCAAAAAACACAGTATCTGCAGAGTTTACCACACCATGAAACGCTCCACCATGTAGAAGTCTATGGGAGGTTCCAGCACTTCACCACACGTCCAGAGCTGTTATATCATTAGAGGCTGTTATGAAAACATGAGGGCTGCTGCTCTGCGCGGCCACAAACCGTCACACTCACGCGTCTTCACGCACCTGTGCGCGCTCAGCGTTAGCTCCTCACCTGTCAGCATTCAGCCCATCCTTCACTGCTCTGTCACACTTGACCCCCCTGAAGGGTCACATGCTGGCACACCAGCGAGCACCGGGGCTGCTGCCGCCCGCGGCCCGGTGGAGGTGGTCGTTACACACACACACACACACACACACACACACACACACACACACACACACACACACAAGGGCAGACCCTCTGCTGACCAGCAGCAACCGTTATTCCTCGCCCGGTTTAACCGTTGGTTAGCCTGTTAGCAGCCCTGCTAACTTCGCTCCGCTGCTCGGTAACCGGTGACCGGTGATCGGTGATCGTTCTAACGTGAAATCACCGTAACGTCACTGTAACCTCACCCGTTGCGTCAGATTAACACGAGACAGCGCACACACACACGCGCACACACACACGCACATTCACAAGGTATCAGTTACCAACTTTCACTAATTTCAAGACAGTCGCCGTCTGCGCGAGCTGAGCTCCACCGGCGGCGCCAAAGCACGCTGCTCAGAGATAGCACCGGAGATAATTAGGCTACACGCTCTCTCTCTCTCTCTCTCTCTCTCTCTCTCTCTCTCTCTCACACACACACACACACACACACACACACACACAGGTATGTACTAAAGCGCGCGCGCACACACACACACACACAGAGGGACACACTCGCCGGTCGGTATGAACCTGTGCGGATCGGTCTGGTCTGGTCTTACCTCCCTCCTGGTCCGGTTGGAGACAGGCCGGGATGTTTTTCTTCCAGCCGGGCATGATGCACCTCAGGGCGGATAGGGAGTCCAGGGCGGCCCGCTAGCAGACACACACCACCAGCAGCGGGAGGAGCAGCAGCAGCGGCGACAGCAACATGGCTAGTTAGCTTTAGCTTAAGCTCCTACACTACATCGGGATCCACCTCCCCCTGCACTCTGAGCCTGCCTCACTCTCCCACTCTCTCTCTTTTTCAACCTCTCACAGGCACGCGAATTTCTCCCTCTCTCTCTCTCCCTTTCTTCTCTTTGTCTATGTCTCTCTACCCCCTCCCCCTCCTGTAACTCTACCCCTCGAGCCTCGCTGTGGTCTCTGGAGGAGTGTGAGCGCGAGGTAGGTAGTGGGCAGAGAGAGAGAGAGAGGGAGAGAGAGAGAGGGAGAGGGAGAGGGTGACGTGATGACCGTGAAGGATCCCGCGAGGCGAACGGGGTATCGGTACCGTTTGAGCCCGAACCCGCGCGCTTCAAGAATCAGCCCGATCCGCGCGCTTCGCTTCCCTCAGATAGTCCTTAAATTGCCTGAAGTGTTTTCTCATAAGACTTAATTTTCGCAGCCATTTAAGTAATTTGCCCGACAAGCACGCGCCGGCCGTGCGCACGCGCCTCCCGCCTTCATTCATTCATATCAGAGTCTGATGAGGAGACGCAGCAGGAGAGAAATCTGCCGGGATCAATAAACTCCCCCAGCTTCAAGCAGCCGATACAAGACAGAGAAACACGGATGATTCACTTCAAAGCGATCAAACCACGACAGAGAAGCCTACACGAACCACAGCAGCTCGAAATAAATACATAAATAAATACATAATCAGAGTTTATCTCTTATCCAGCCGCGGCCGGCTGCTTCTCATGTGTCACCATTAAATTCTAAAAAGTACCTGAATTTCCTAAATAAATAAATAAACAAATAAAGCTATGGGCTGCCCATCAATCTTTAAAACACAAGGTCATACAACAGATCTGGAGATGTTTCCAGAATCCTCAAAGACTTCAGTCTGCATGAACCAAATATTAACATGGACAGATTTTAAAGCCACTTCCCCAGTCGGAGCAAACGTGAGATACGTCCATATACTCTGATCCCACAGTTAAAGTATCTGTTAACAGCTCAGTGTTCATTTCCTTCATCCTTGGTGTGGGTGGCTGTGGCTCAGAGAAGGTGTGAATCAGGTCAAATTCAACGGTTTGTGGTTGAAAGCTTCAGGTAAAGATCAGCTGAGCGGTCCTCCAGTTAAACTTTGACTTCTGGGAAATGCTTTTATTTGCTTTCATGCAGACTTAGAAGAGAAGATCAGTCCCACTTTAACACAACCCTGACTCACAAAAAGATGGACGCTGCGTGAAAGATGCAGTCATGTGTTCACGAAGCCGTGAACCTCTGAGCCTTTTGAGGATGCCCCTTCATACACTCAAGAATACAACATAAGCTGAAATCAAGTTAATGGTTGATGGTTTTAGCCTCCGATGAGCTGAAAAAGCACATTTGAGGAAGTTCCCAGTCTCTTTCCCCAGAGCAGCTCGTCCCTGTGATGGTCCACAGAGCTGAATGTGGACATCTCCGTCCTCCTGTGGACCACACTGTGCCGTCATGATGAAACACTCATTTAAAACCTGAAATGCTGTTTGTATATTAAACTTATTGTATTAGTCACAGTTACAGCTTTAGAAAGCAGAGGTGGAAAGTAACTGAGTACATTTACTCAGGTAGTCTACTGAAGTACAAAATGTGTTTTCCTAGTTTTCCTTTTTTCTATACTTCTACTCCACAACATTTCAGAGGGAGATACTGCACTTTTTACTCCTCATCATTTCTTTAGTTTGGTTAATTGCAAATTCAGATTTATTATCCAAAATATAATCAACAAATACATTATTAGATATTATTAAGATAATACAGTAAATAAAGGAGTTCAAATTAGCTCCATCCGACCAGCTCAATGTTACTCTGAGATGGGCAATTCTGCATGAGGAGTACTTTTACTTTGGTACTTGAAGTATATTTTGATGGTAATACATAAACTGTAATTTTGAATGCAGGACTTTTAGTGGTAACTTGAGTATTTCTACAGTGAGATGTTGCTGTTTTACTTTTAATGTACTTCTCTGACTTCTGTTAGAAAGCTGACAATAAAAGATTTTTTATTAAACTATTCATAAAGACAGAAATATACAAATACAGACACAAATGATGATTTGACAGCTATTCTTATACTAACAAACATGTTTTCAGCTCCAGCAGCGGTGAAGATAAATAATACACGTGATACTCATAGAGACCCTTTCAGATTCTGTCAATTAACAGTCTGCTGTGCTGCAGTAATGAGCCTGCAGACACAGTAACCTGGAAACCACACACACGCAGGTATTTGAAGTGTAGTTCCTGTCCCGACTCGCCTCTGAGGAATTCACCACCCGTCTCCGCCCGGCTGGGGATTAAAGGGGAATTCTGCCAAATTTCAGCCTTTAATTGTTCAAGTCAGAGTGGAGAACAAAGCAGGGAGCTGATGCCACGCTGACATCACAGAATAAGTGTACGGTGCACTGTTAGGACTGACTGACAGGTAGCAGGAACATTTGTTCTCTGTGGCGCCCTCTGCTGCGACCTTTGACCTTTGTTTGCTGCTAGTTCCGATCCAGGACGAAGCAGCTGCTCATGGAGCACGTGGAGTTTGTGGGGTTACATGTAAAAACTATGACGTTCATGAGTAGCACATCCACTTTGTAGTATCTGTAGCTGTGTGGAAACTGGTCCTGGATCAGAACTTAAGCTAACGTTAGCAGCTCTGCACCGTGTTTAGAAAAGTTTACGCAGCTAACGTGACCCGAGATAACGCTGTGGCGTGGAAACATTACGTACTGTTTGGAAATGTGAACACGTATCGCTAACCAGCCAATCAGGGTCAGAATTAAGCTAAGAGACGTTAGCTAACGACAGAGGGCTAGCAACAATTTAGCTTAGCTTAGCAAACTGTCAATTAAGGCATAGAAATCAGGCACAACATGAGGAGGCTATAGTTTGCCAAGTACAGATTTCTCATTTTTCTGTTCATCTTTTTGGGTGTAAAGTTTATGTTAAAGGGGTTTAAAGACTTTAAATTTACTGGACAAATAAACTGGTTTACATTTTACAGTGGACTGGGTCTGATGGTTTGACAGATGGAAAAAACAAACAAACAAACAAAACTGAATGACAAACGAATGGAACGACAAACTGGATCCAAACCAGTGGATCTTAAACACCAGATTAATTGTCTGACAACAACTGTGATTGTCTGACAGCCTTCAATGTGACAAGCAGCCATCTTTCAACCCCGTGGAGATGTGGAGAGAGGGTGGAGGAAGAGAGGCAGTGAAGTGGAAGAATGAGTCTCTGCAGGCTACAAGACAAAAAGCAGAGACTGACCTCAATATGGAGAGAGACCGAGAGACAGACAGAGACAGAGAGAGAGACGTGATGATTCCACCATTCAGACCAAAATCCACCGCAGTTCATCACTATACAACAACGCTAAGAGGCCGATGTGGGGAAGCTGGAATATCAGGATGTTACCCTGGTTTAGCATGTCAGCATGCTAACATTTGCTAATTAGCATTAAACACAGTACAGCTGAGGCTGATGGGAATGTGTTTGGTTTTCAGGCACAACCCTGAATCCAGGACAGTCCGGACTGTGTGTAAAATAAAAAGCCTGAATCAGTCATTTCCAGACAAACTGTGTTCACTGACAGCAGCTTCATGTGTTCATGTGTTCATCTCCTTCATGTGTTCACAGAGTGCTGAACCTCGCTCCATCCTCTGTGATCGACTGAGCCTTTCCAGGACGCCCCTTTCATACCCAATCATGATCCTCTCACCTGTTACCAATGAGCCTGTTTACCTGTGGAATGTTCCAAACAGGTGTTTTTTACCAGATGGAAAATTCATCAAAGGACCACCACAAGTCATCCTGAGTGGAACATGAACGTCTGAACGAAGTTTCACAGCCATCCATCCAGGAGGTGTTGAGACATCTCAGCCTGGACCAAAGTGGAGGACTGATCAACAGTCCAGCGTCGCCTCGATCTGCTGCTGTGACTGTAAACCACATACCAGAGCAGTCTTTATTAAACGAGCGTCCTCGAATACCTCCGTGAAGAATATCAAACCTTGAGCAGTGTTTTACATCACAGGTGAAGCAGAGAAGCATCAGCCAGCGGAGCCACAAAGAGGTTCAGAAAAGCCTCAGATCTGTTGGACATGAACACGTTAGGACCCGTTCGTCCACTTGGACTCTTTGTGAACTCTCATCGATACTTTCAGAGCGACTGCAGCCTCGTCTGAGCGCAGCCCTCTCAGGCTGTTTGTGTTGATGTGATCAAGCTCTCCATGTTAACATCAGGTGGGATCAGATGTGACCTTTGTCTGTAACACTTCATACACAAACAGCCTCCACTCTTCTGCTTCCAGACTCTCCTTCAGGAGCGTCAGAGAGGTCAGCTCTCAGTGGGCGCTCCAGGTCCTCCCTCAGGTGAGCGGTGTGTTTGAGGTCTGTGCGGCCCAGTCGAGTTCCTCCACAGCGAGCAGGGAGGACGGATTTGTCTCGTCTCAGAGTGTCTGGGAGCTGTTTCACTCCTCGCAGGCTTTAAATGAAGAGGCAGATTGTGCAGAGGCAGAGCTCCTTTTAGAAACTCTTCGCTCTCTGCTTGAAGTCGACCTTAAAGCTCTGATCATTTGCTCAGAGAAAAGCTGAACAAAGCTTTTTAGCAGCAGAAGTGCAGAATTGTGAGACATTTAAACACATTTAATAGCACTGGCAGGCTCTTTATGTACACTGAAAGAGTTGCTGCTTGCTGTAATTGTTTACTGGCTGTGAAAAATGTCCTTCCTGATGTGTTTTCAGCATCAGTGACGGAGATTAAATCCACAGTCCGGGTTGTGTTTGCAGCCTCATCTGTAAATTCTCTTTTGTTTAACGTTTGTGTTTAATGCCTTTCTTTGCTGGACCTGTTTTAGCTGCATCACACATGGTCTGATGTTATTTACTAATGCACTGATTGTATGAATGTATTGTCTTTTAATGTCGCAGCCAGGCTGGTTCCTGAGCTGCACTGACGCTCTCTCGGGATGTGTGTTGGTTGGTGTGTAGTGTCACACTGTCGTGGGCTGCTGTGAGCTGTCTGACTTGTGTGTCTTCTCGTTTCTCCCTCAGGAATTAATAAAGTTTTGTATTTCTGCACGGAGCTTCGCGCACTGAAGTATTGTCGTGTCGAAACAGGAACGAAACAAAGACCAACTGTTGACACAAAGTGGGAGGAACACGAACGTCTGAAACTTCACTGAATGATGGAGCTGTGAGCTTCTTCTTCACTGGAGCTAAAGAGACCAAAGCAGGAAAAACAGACCCAGACCAGGAGCGCGTGGACTGGGGTGTCCACACACGTTTGACCTTACACTGTATGCAGCAGCAGTGCTGGAAGAAGGACTGAGATCCTCAAGTAAAAGAAGTAATACTGAATGTAAAAATACTCCTTGATCATATATTACATTATATTATATCATTATTTAGTACAGTGGTGTCCAATCTGAGGGGTCAGGCCCCTCCAAAGGGCCACAAAGTGCAGGACAAAGGCGTCCAAATACTTTTGGCCATTTATTCCAGTTGTTTGGGCTGTTGGTACCAGCTTAGAGTATTTATACAATAACGTAGTATTTGTATTTCTTTCCAGATAAATAAATGCTCCATGATTTAATGTTTTTAAAGTACAGTCGTGCAAAACACCTGACTTTCATAAAGAAATCTACCATCATCATCTTCATCATCAGCAGAATAATCTTCCTCTTCATGATCGTCATCATCATCTTTTTCTTGATTGCATTATTTTCATCACCCTACCATTCACGGGTGTCATCACCATCATTGCCAGCTTAGACTCAAGTGGAATAGATCTTTATTCATCACACCTTCATCATATTTTTTTCTATCATCATCTTCATCGTCTTCACAATCATAATCACGATCATTTCCTGTGAGACATCTGAAGAAGACTGCGAGTGTAGTGATGCAGCTGGAGCCTCGTTTCATAGATTACTGTCAAATACTGTCAATGCATTAACGCACACGCGCGCACATGCACACACACACGCACGCACGCACACACACACACACACACAAACAGACGAATCACAGCATGCATATGTCAGTGGCTGCATTATGTGTCAACAGAGAGAGAGCGCCTGGGGGTTTGTAAACATCCCACTCAACTGATCTGTGACTCATTTCACACACACACACACGCACACGCACACACGCACACACACGCACACACACGCACACACACTGAATGCATTCAGCCAGAATGAATAAACAAAAACAGCATCCTGAATATCCTGAATCTCTCCTGAATGTATGAATTTACTGTGTGTTTTAATGTCCCTGTGTGTGTGTGTGTGTGTGTGTGTGTGCGTGCGTGTGTGTGTGTGTGTGTGTGTGTGTGTGTGTGTGTGTGTGGGTGATTCATTATTAAGCAGAGGATAATGTGCTGAATATAGCTCTAAGCACACACACACACCGATGAGGAGCTCCATACATTTGTGTTTGATTCTCTCTGACTTCAGCTCATCCAGCAAACAGGAAGTCGCTCTCACGGAGCGTTCTGAATGGAGACACCTGCTGCAGGTGATGCAGGTCGTGATTTATATCAGCAGGAGATTATAAAATAGACTCGGCTCTATTTCAGAAGCACTTTATCGGATGGAAAGTGCTTCGGAGAACGTTGAAGAGAAGGTCTGTCTGTGCACACAGCGAGAGGTCAGACAGTTTAGTTGTTTCCTGAAGTCATTAATAGGTCGAGATAATCAAAGAGAAACAGGAAGAGACTTCTGGCACTGTGGTGCAAAAAGTGACAAAGCTTTATGCAGAGTGAAGGACTTCATACACTCCAGCACGAAATGCAGCGGTGGAAAGTAACTAAGCACATTAACTCAAGTACTGGACTTAAGAACATACTGAGGATTAATATGAGCTACAATAGAAAACTTCCTGTTCAGAGTTTTGTTGGAAAAGCCTCATCAGGTTCTGGACTGATGTTACTATGAGACCTTTAGGAGGGAAAGGAAACTGTGAGACAGGACAAGCAGGACAAGTTTAAATGTGGATGTTGGATTTGGTACATTCCGCCTGAACGTCCATCATTTGCTTCATGTGGATTCATGAACTTTTTTCTTTCCTTTTCAAAATAAATTAAATATCGTGGAGGCACATCCCAGCATTAGCCTTCATTATCTTCTGCTACAGCTGTGTTCACAGACGGCGTAGATTGATCAGCCCTCCAACTCTAATTCCAATGATTACTTTGTTTGTGTGGAACCAATAAAACGAGTAGAAGTACAATAGAAATGAGTGTTTCCTGAATGAGCTGCCCTAAACGCAATTGGGTCCCCGGGCGCCGCTTGGATGGCAGCCCACCGCTCCTGGTCTGCCGTGGAGGAAGGACGACCAGGATGGGAGAAATGCGGAAGACAAATTTCACCTTCGTGTGCAGTGTCCAGTGCATGTTGTGTGATAATAAAGGGGAATGTCTCCCCCTGATTCTTCTTCTTCTTCTTCTTCTTCTTTGTGTTCCTCTGCAGGCGGATGGTGAAGGACACACAAACTGAGTGAATCCACTTTGTTTGAAAGAAAGACTTTAACTTCGGAAGATTTGATTGGACTGACTCAGACTGCCGAAGCTTCACCTGAGCAGCAGAATGTGTTTTTACTCAGATTGAGGACGGTTTTGTTTCCATTATTCATACTAAAACCACTCTGTAACCAGTAGGAGGAACAATAACAGCAACCAGTAACTCTGTCAGTGCGCATAAAGAGCCTGAGAGCGTTAATTTAAGATGGACTCGAACACATTTGAACCTTTTTGTTGAATCTAATCAGGTCACTGCAGCACCCTGAGTAAATCTGACACGTTTACCACTGAAACATTCATTTTGATTTGGGAATTTTGTTTGGTGCTGAAAACATCTCACCATCCTGCAGCTCCGCTCCCGAAAAGCTTTGTTTAGCTTTTCTCTGAGCAAATTCAAGCGCTGCCTGTGCACAACATGCCTTCACCGAACAGAGTTCACCGAGTTCACTCCCAGATACTCTGAAAACATGAAGCCTCCTCACCTTTTCCTGAGCCCAAGAGAATCAGTATGAAAAAATAGTCCTGTCAGTGTGTGTGAGTGTGTTCATGCTTTTGTTAGTGTTCACAATAAACTCAGTAAGAGAAGAGAGAAAACAAGTTCCACAAACATCAAGAATCATAAATATAAAACAATATCAACAGTATAACAATGTAAAACATATCTGTTTAAAAATGAAAAATGCTGTCAGAAGAGGACAGGATGTGCAAATGTTGAAGAAAATGTGCAATGTGAAACCCGTTGTTCCTGCGAAGTGTGCAAATGTTTCCTGACAAATATCTTTGATAAAATAAATATATATCAGGATACTGTGGCGATCGTGGCCATCAGAGAAAGGAAAAAAATAACTGCTCAAACTCTGACCTTCGACCCCGCAGCGTCCAGCCTGCTAACCCCGCCCCTCTGCAGAGAGAACGGGAGCTCCATTCAAACAAACCAAACTCCGCGCCCCGGGATGCGACAGTCGCTGTAGAAAGAGAGAAAGGCGGCAGCAGCAGCAGAAGAGCCAGAAACACAATTTACCTAAAAAAATCAGACCATCAGGACAATCAGACGGACAGCCAGAGACACAGACAGCCAGTCAATCAGCAGCCGGAACACACACACACACACTGAGCGCAGTCTGCTAGCAGGAGGCTAACAGCTAACAGCACCGACATGGCGAGCGCCTCGTACCACATCTCCAACCTGCTGGAGAAAATGACATCCAGCGACAAGGATTTCAGGTAAAATAAGACCTCGGCAAGGCAAACTATCTGCACGGCTTGTGTTATCAGCTCAAACTGCTTGTCTTCTGTGTTAAAAACAGCGGCTGGACAGCTAACGATGGCTGTATCAGGCCTCAGGCTGTCATGCTAACTGCTAGCCTGCCACCTGTCTGATCATCGTCATATCGATGGCTAGTTAGCTAACAGCATTCGCTCCTTAGCGTTTGATTTGACAGCGGTTAAAACAGGGCGATAGCGTTAATAGCTGGTTAGCAAGCTAACCTGCTGCACATCCAGCTAAACTGACGGCCGAGTTGCAGGAAAATACCGCCAGTTAGCGGTTAGCTTGCCTGCTAGCTGGCTAGCTCTTTGCCAACACTAACTTCTGTCATGCCGCAAGCTAGCGTGATGTCAGCCATCGTTTGTGTATGAATTGTTGCGCTGCATCTTGCACAGTGGATTTAAATGTGAAGTTAGCATATCGGCTAATTGGTTCTCAGTCGTGCAAGCAGTGGCGGTGCTAACAGTTGATGCAGTTTAGTAACGTTCGTGTTTCGTGTCGGCTAACTAGCATGATGTTTTGGGGGTGTGGTAGCATTGGTAGCTCAGGTAATACCAACATGTAAACAGACTGGAACTTAAACGCATGACAGAGGTGGATGTTGTCAATGCGAAAAGCATCGATTTTAAGTGATGTACTTATTTCTAGATCAATCAGTTTCACGTGTCATCAGTCAGTTCGAGGTGAGGAGTGTGTTTAAATGCTGTGAGGTGCACACTGGTCTTAATGATGGCTTGTTTCACAGGACATGACATCTTCTTTTGGTTCGACTCTCTCTGGACTCTTCTATTGAAACATATTGATCATATTGATCAGGTTTGTTTATTCTGTCAATATCAGGAAGTAACATATTCACTTTAAAGCTGAGGCAATAAGTTCATTAAACATTTTGTTGAGTGACTAATGGTGTCTGTATAATCTCACTTTTCCAGTAAAAATGCTAAAGTCTCAGTTTCCAGCTTCTTCCTTTTGCTCGACATTGATAATAAATTAAAGATATTTGGATTTTAAACTGCTGGAAAGACGCAACAATCAACATGAAAACATCATCTTGGGCTTTAGGAACGTGTGATGAGCATTTTCACTTATTATCAACATTTTATTAACCAAATACTTACCTGAGACACAGTCAGCGGATTATTTAAGTGTAAAGCTGTCCTGGTTTCCGAGCTGCTCCGTTACGTTTCATGTTCTTTTCTCGCAGCAGGCCGTTGACACTCGATGCTCTGAAAACGCATTTGTGTTTTCATGTGATGAAAGTTCTGATTTGCAGCTTAATTCTGGTTTATTTTGGTCTTATTTTTGCAGTTTTATTCATGTCTATCAGTCGTAACTGGAACTGAAAGGTTGATTTATGCATTAGTCGTTCATCAGGAAATGAATCTGATCTATTTTCATGATCAATTAGTCGTTGAAGTCATTTTTCAAGCAGAAATGCCAAACATGCCCCAGTTCCAGCTGCTCGTCTGTGAGGATTTACTGCTTCACTTTGTCTCACAGGATCAGAAATGGAACGTCTTCAGGTTTTAGATCGCTGGTTGGACAAAAAAGAGAACTTTGAAGACATCGTCTGAGCCACCAGGACAGTGTGAGGGACAGTAAAACGGACAAAATGATTCATGCTTTAATCAAGAAGATAATCTGCACGTGATCAGAAATAAACCCTACTCTGCAGATTAATAACTGAAGTCTGTGACGGCGCTAAAAAATCGAGGTCTGCGTAGTTAAAACTTTCTTCTCCCCTTCGATCAGGATATCTGCCAAAGCAGCACTGATCCCACATCAGTGTTTAACCTCACTGTGTCACACTCACTGTATTATGTGACTGAATTAGGTAACAGGTGTGTTTGATCGTTGTGTGTTAAGTCACGTTTATGGAAAGCTGGCGGTACAGCGTATCGATCTTTCTTTCGTTTTGATGCGTGGTTTTGAAGTGATGAACAGAAAGCAGAACAAACAGTGTGGCTTCAGTGTCTCAGTGGATGAGGCTGAATAGTGTGTCAGCGTGCAGCAGTGAGAGTGTCAGCCGCCCATATTAAGATGGTGTGGTTCATTGATTTCAGCAGAATCTGATGATGATGATGATACGATCTTCGAGCGTCTGTGTGTTGATAGAGCTGATCGGCGAAAAATGAATCGAATCCTCCATTAATGAAGCTTCAATGGCGGATTCTGTGGTTTCAGCTCCTCGGATGTGATTTACTGCTCTTCTCAGTCGTGTGATTGTTAAACTGAAGACTTTGAGGTTTTAGACGTTTGGCTGAACAGAACCACACATTTCTTGGTTGGACTTGAGACGATGAATGAGCAGATGAATCTGTAATGAAAACAGTTGTTAGTTGGTTATTTCATGTGGTATATTGATATTGGAGAATAACCTCATCCGTATGGTGACATCAGTATTTCAAGCATTTTCCGGCCTTGACCTCAGACTTAAAAGTAAAGATGGAAAAGACTAGAAACGAGTCTAAAGAGGAAAGGACAGTGAGATCAGACGGTTCAGTCCTGAAAAAGCCTCATGTTAAACAGATCACGTTCACAGCAAAACACCCTCCTTTGTAAGCTGCTCGAGGACGATAACAACCAAAGTTGGCAGCACAACTAATCAGTTTCATCACTTGTGACAGCAGCTCTCTCAGTACAAGAAATCCGTGAAATTGTGAGACTTGTCAGAATCCCATTGCTGCAGAAATTGCTGCTGACCCTGTTCAAGAGAAGCAGGAAGTAATTTCAGGCGTGATCTGTGTCTTTAACAGCGTCCCAAGCTCTGCAGGACAGATCATTTCACTTTCTGTTTAGGCCGAGTGTCTCCAAATTTTCAGCTGTCAGACACACCTGAATTGCTTTTTTAATTTTGATAGATGCTCGCTCTGCAGGCCGTCGGAGGAAAACACACATTCTGGATCAGACACGCTCCCTGCAGATAGGAAGCGCTCGGATGTGGGGCAAAATATTCGACGGGTTCCCGCCCTGGTGTCCTGGAAACTGTGGGCCGCTGTTCCAGTCATAGAAAACACACAGAAAACGAGAGAAAAAGTCAAATATCCTGGCTGAATGAACTTCTGTGCCTTGTGTCAGAGCTGACAGCATCCACTGAGCGAATCCACCAAATCAGGTTCACGTTCAGGTGGTGCTTCATGGACCGAGGCCTTTAATTGGCTGCTTTTGGTTATGTCGTGTGTCACATGGCATCACATTGAGGATGGATGACATCATAATTTAATCCCAGAATAATCAGCGTTCGTTGATTAAAATTGATTTCTTCACCTGTTTTAAATGGCTGAGTAATGTTAGTTTGGTTAGCATGTTTGGCTCAGTCGCTAACGCTTGCTAGCTTGTTTTGCCTGCAGAGGCTCCAGGTGTGTGATTCAGGTGTGGCTCAGCGGTGGTTTTGAATGTGTGCTGCTTTTTGCTGAGAGGTGGATGATAATGAAACAGCAGCTAAATGAGTTCAGTTCTGTGTTTTTCAGCTAAATTTGAGGATCACATGACATGAAATGTTTAGCTTTGGTAACTCTCAGTGGGTGCGGTCAGCCTCGTCAAAGACTTATTATCACGAGTAAAGGGGCTGAGAGTCAGTGGCTAATAATAATAATAATAATAATAATAATAATAATAATAATAACCCAGTCAAACTCAACTCTGACTTTTCTAAAATACGATCATCTCATACCATAAGAAATAAGAATACAGTGACAGCACTTGGTGGAGATGGAAGTAAAAGTAGTGACATTAAAACGTCTAAAGTTCATGTTCGTCTGCTGTTTTAAATCAGAGCTCCACAGACAGAAACATGTCCGTCCGTCACACCAGCAGGATCCTCATGAAAACCGTCCTGGAAAAGTCTGGAGGTGATGTGTCCAGAGGAGCGGAGCCCTGTTTGATCAGAGTCTTCCTGTGAGGAAGCTTAATGTCCTCGCCGTCCTCTGGAAAGTGATTGCGAGCAGCTTGTGTACGTTAGTTTTTCCGTCCTGTGGACGAATGGACGGCGTCAGTCTGCAGCACCAGATGGAAGAAAGTATGACGTCATTTTCTGTTTGTCCCCATTTTCCATCCTCCCTATTTATGAAAGAGGTCAGTTTCTGAAAGAGCTAATAACGTCGCTGTGGCTCATCGGAACTAATCCTTTAGTCCTGAGCTCAGACTTTAGGCTGAGTCTAAGCAGCTCCACCTGTCAGACGCGTTAGATGGTGAACGCTGGGCTGAGCGGACGCTGTGTGGTTTCATTCAGTCACACTGAAGGCTTTAATCAGCTGTTCCTGCCTCACCAAAACAGACTGGACCCTGATTGGTCATCGGTCAAAGGCGGTGGCGCTGTTTGGATTCTACTATGAGCAGAAAGCACGAGGAGAGAAGAAGAATATGGACTGGCAGATGGCCGGGAGACGTCCACAGCTGCGCTCTGTTTGAGTCTGAAGATTTCTGCTTTTCTTTCCGAGTTTGGACGTCGTTGAATTTCAGCGTCGTGTGTTTCTTCTGTCAGAGAGGATGAAGCCCAAAGCCGTCCCTCGTTTGACCATCAATCACTTCGTCTGTCACACTTTGATCAAATCTACACTGTCTGGTTTTTAGATAAACGAGCGACCGTGGAGGACGTCTCTGAGTCCAGGGCAGCTTTTCAGGTTTCTGATGAACTCTATCATAAACTTCATTATTTCTCGTTCTCTCTGCAGGTTTATGGCCACGAACGACCTGATGACGGAGCTACAGAAAGATTCCATCAAGCTGGACGACGACAGCGAGAGGAAGGTCGGTTTATGCCAGCTGAAGCTGGTTTGTATGGGCGAGTGTACTGGTTTTTAAAAACCAGTCAGTTCGACTTCAGCAGGTTTCATTTTGAACACATCCCTGTGTTGATGTGCTGATGTGTTGATGTGTTGATGTGTTGATTGACAGGTGGTGAGGATGATTCTCAAACTGCTGGAGGACAAGAACGGAGAAGTTCAGAATCTGGCTGTCAAATGGTAAAAGCCTGTTTTTTGGTTTGCGTTTGTCGTCCTTTGTGTTTCCATCTTTAACCCGTGGGTGCGTTTGTTTTCGTCAGCCTGGGGCCCCTGGTCAGTAAGGTGAAGGAGTACCAGGTGGAGACGATCGTGGACACTCTGTGCACCAACATGCTGTCGGACAAAGAACAACTCAGAGACATTTCCTCCATCGGGCTCAAAACTGTGATTGGAGAGTTACCGCCCGCCTCCAGCGGTAAAAATACAACAAATACTGCTTTTAGAGTATTACCACGTTGTACCACACGTACATTAAGTTGTGTCATGTTGAACGTGTGGCCCGTTCTCTGGTAGATTCAATATTACATCCTCTCCTGAGATTACTTTGTCCACCGCGTCTCTGTGTCCTTTCGCGGATGCCGTCTCTGCGTTTGTTTGCTGCTCAGAGGTGAAAGACGGACGTCAGGACTTTAAACGCTGCCTGTCTCTGTCCCTCAGGCTCTGCTTTAGCTGCCAGCGTCTGTAAGAAGATAACGGGTCGTCTGACGAGCGCCATCGCCAAACAGGAAGACGTGTCTGTCCAGCTGGAGGCACTCGACATCATGGCTGACATGCTCTGCAGGTGCGCTGCCTGTCCACCTGCCTGCCTGTCCGCCTGTCTGTCTGTCTCTCTGTCTGTCTGTCTGTCTGTCTGTCTGTCTGTCTGTCTGTCTGTCTGTTACACGAACAGAACCAGACTTCATGTGTTTGGTTCAGTGCTGAACAGGATTGTTCCAGAATCAAATGTTCAAACAGTAAACGGCCTCGTCACCGTCTGTGAGTCCAGACTGTTCTGGAGTCAGTGTTTGTAGAAAGGTGCTGTTTGTAGTTAATCAGTGTGACAGTGCAGAAGAAGGCAGCTGCTGCGTTCATGGTCCTGTCTGAAAAAACAGAATTCACAGCAACGATGCCGGTGTGGTTCCATCACAGTATGACATGAATCTGTCTCTGCTGATCACTGTGTCTGTCCCTCTGTCTCTCTCTCTCTCTCTGTCTGTCTGTCCCTCTGTCTGTCTCTCTCTCTCTGTCTGTCTGTCCCTCTGTCTGTCTCTCTCTCTCTGTCTGTCTGTCTCTCTCTCTGTGTCTCTCTGTCTGTCTGTCCATCTGTCTGTCCGTCCGTCTCTCTGCAGACAGGGAGGTCTGCTGGTGAACTTCCATCCCTCCATCCTCAGCTGTCTCCTCCCTCAGCTCACCTCCCCCAGACTGGCTGTCAGAAAGGTACGACTCACCTTCACGCTGCTTCAAATGTCCTTCAGGAGTCAGTACATGTTCACGATGTCTTTCTGTCCCTCTGACAGCTGTTTTATTGTTCTCGTGACCTTTTCAGAGGACCATCATGGCTCTGGGACACTTGGTCATGTCCTGCGGGAACCTGGTCTTCATCGACCTGATCGAGCACCTTCTGACTGAGCTGGGGAGGAACGACAACATGTCCACCACCAGAACCTACATCCAGTGCACGGCGGCCATCAGCAGACAGGCCGGACACCGGATCGGTGAGACGAGACGAGTTTTTTACTGAGCATCACCTTCGTCACCTTCGTCACCTCTAACCCTCTGCCTGTCTGTCTCTCTGTAGGCGAGTATCTGGAGAAGATCATTCCTCTGGTGGTGAAGTTTTGTAACGTTGACGATGACGAGCTCAGAGAGTACTGCATCCAGGCCTTTGAGTCCTTCGTCAGGAGGTAAAACACGCAGTAATACTACCAAAGTACTGCGACGGCCGTGACGCTCTCGTTTGACCTTGGTGTTGTTGTTCCAGGTGTCCTAAAGAAGTTTACCCTCACGTTCCCACGGTCATCTCTATCTGCCTTCGCTACCTGACCTACGACCCCAACTACAACTTTGACGATGAAGACGAGGACGATAACGCCATGGACGCCGAGCAGAACGATGAAGACTACCAAGGTGAGGAATTATTTAGAGTAAATCATCAGGTCGTAGTTGTCCGCCCGCAGGGTGGATGATAACAGCCGCTCTGTCTCCGTGTCCAGGCAGCGACGACGAGTACAGCGACGACGACGACATGAGCTGGAAGGTTCGCCGGGCGGCCGCCAAATGTTTGGACGCCGTCGTTTCGACTCGCCACGAGATGCTGCCAGAGTTTTACCGCTCCGTCTCTCCTGCGCTCGTCTGTCGCTTCAAGGTGCCTCCTCACTGCTTCCTCCTCCTTCGCCTCCTCGCTCTGACGCTTTGTTTTCGTCTAGTCCGACTTGTTGACTCACTGACTTACTGATGGAACCTCCAGTCATTTCTTTGTATCGACCAGTCTGTTGTGATCCACACCTGTCGGTCTGACTGGACCCACCTGTGTGTCTGCAGGAGCGGGAGGAGAACGTGAAGGCGGATGTTTTCCACGCCTACTTGTCGCTGCTCAAACAGACCAGACCGGCTCAGAGCTGGTTGGCTGATCCGGACGCCATGGAGCAGGGCGAGACACCGCTAACCATGCTGCAGAGTCAGGTAACGTACCTGACAACCAGGTGTTTCCACTATAGGTCTACATGTCACTTTCTCTGTGGAAGTCTGAAGACATGACTCATATATAGATTTAGAAAACAAATATAAATCCAGGTTTCATCCCTCCAACGACCTTAAGAACAGAACTGCTGACCGTGAACCAGCAAACTGGCTGTTCATTAACGGCTCTGAACAAAACTGATGGCAATGAAGATGCTGTTTGCAGCCGTACTTCAGGTGGAGAAGTAGTATTTTCTGACCGCGTACTGTGATATACTTGTGTGTTCAGCTCCTCACTGGTTGCAGTTTTGTTTCTGTGCAGCAGATGTCGCTGTTGTCCCTTTGATTGGTTAAATTCTGTTGTTTCAGTCACAGGAAGCCCTCAGCATCCTGCACTGTCGACCACAGAAAACAGGAAGTAGTCGCGTTGGTCTCCTCTCTCTCTCTATCTCTCTCTCTCTCTCTCTCTCTCTCTCTCTCTCTCTCTCTCTCTCTCTCTCTCTCTCTCTCTCTCACGCTCACTCTCTGTTAATGTCTCTCGCCCTCTGCAGGTCCCCATGATAGTCAAAGCTCTTCACAAGCAGTTGAAGGAGAAAAGTGTGAAAACCCGTCAGTGCTGCTTCAACATGTTGACTGAGCTGGTGAACGTCCTCCCAGGAGCCCTGACTCAGCACATCCCAGTACTAATACCAGGTAATACTACACCACTGCTTCTAGTACTACTACTCCTCCTGCCTCCCTGATATGAGCAGCATTGCAGTATTTGTGTCAGTATTTGTGACATCAGAGTTGTTTTTCAGGTATCATCTTCTCTCTGAACGATAAGTCGAGCAGCTCCAACCTAAAAATCGACGCCCTGGCCTGCCTCCACGTCATCATGGTCACGCATCCCGCTCACGCCTTCCACGCTCACGTCCCCGCCCTCGTCCCGCCCGTGGTGGCGTGCGTGGGAGACCCCTTTTACAAGATCACCTCTGAGGCTCTGCTCGTGACCCAGCAGCTCGTCAAGGTGGGCGTCAAACCTGCCGCCTCCGGATCCGATGTCACCTGATGAGTTTACAGCTGATTCGACTCTTTGTCTCCTCCAGGTGATCCGGCCTCTGGACAACCAATCAGAGGGCTCCGACAGCTTTGACCCCTCCCCCTACATCAACGACCTGTTCACCTGCACAATTAGACGCCTGAAAGCCGCCGACATCGACCAGGAAGTCAAAGAACGAGCCATCTCCTGTATGGGACAGATCATCTGCAACCTCGGTAACCACCACCCGTCCATCGCAGTGATGTCCGCCGTGACGCAGCTTCCTGTTTGACTCACCGGTGTCTCGTCTTCTCTACCCGTTTGGTTGTGTAGGTGACCGGCTCCCTGCTGAACTTCCTGGAACGCTTTTGATCTTCTTAGAACGCCTCAAGAACGAGATCACCAGACTGACGACAGTGAAGGGTAAGCCCCGCCCCCCAGGCTCACGACTGGAGCCAGCGTTTGACAAGAGCAGAGAGTGAGAACTGCTGACTTCCTGTCTGTGTGTTTGTCTCTGTCAGCTCTGACGCTGATCGCCGGCTCGCCGCTGAAAATTGATCTGAGGCCAGTTCTCCCCGACGCCGTTCCCATCCTCGCCTCCTTCCTGCGCAAGAACCAGAGAGCCCTGAAGCTCTGCACGCTGGCTGCTCTCGACATCCTGCTCAGAAACTACAGGTAACCCACGCGCCTGTTGGCCCCGCCCACAGCCGCCCGCTCCTTCCTGTCAGAGCCACAGTTTGAATGTGTGTGTTCCAGCTCTGCGGTGACTCCCGTCATGGTGGACGCCGTCCTCGCCGAGCTGCCTCCCCTCATCTCAGAGAGCGACATGCACGTGTCTCAGATGGCGCTGAGCTTCCTGTCCACGCTGGCGGTGACTCACCCGTCCTCGCTGGGTCAGCTGAGCGGAGGGAACATCCTCCAGCAGCTCATCGCGCTGGTTCGATCCCCGCTGCTGCAGGGAGGAGCGCTCGCCGCCATGCTGGACTTCTACCAGGTGAAGCTCTCCTTAATTGGTTCATACAGACGTTCGACCTCAAAGAACCTGATGAACATGAAGTTTTCTGTTGTCTCCCACGTTAAACACTGTGATTGGTTCATGTCTGTGACCTCAGTGACGTTATGAATATTAGTGGTTCTGCCCTGTGATGTGAAAAGTCACTGTAACTGTCGTAACTCTGTGTGTGTGTTCAGGCCTTAGTGGCTACAGAGACCCCTGGTCTGGGTTACATGGACCTGCTGAGGATGCTGACTGGTCCAGTTTACTCCCAGAGCGCCGCTCTGCCTCACAAACAGGCCTACTGCTCCATCGCTAAATGTGTCGCCGCTCTGACCAGAGCCTGCCCCACCGAGGGCCCAGCTGTGGTCGGACAGTTCATCCAGGTAAACCGTCTGCCTGTCTGCCTGTCTGTCTGTCTGTCTGTCTGCCTGCCTGCCTGTCTGTCTGTCTGTCTGTCTGCCTGCCTGCCTGTCTGTCTGTCTGTCTGTCTGTCTGCCTGTCTGCCTGTCTGTCTGTCTGTCTGTCTGTCTGCCTGCCTGTCTGTCTGTCTGCCTGTCTGTCTGTCTGTCTGTCTGTCTGCCTGCCTGCCTGCCTGTCTGTCTGTCTGCCTGTCTGTCTGCCTGTCTGTCTGTCTGGCTCCAAAGTTAAAGTTTCTTCTTCGTCTGGCTCTCAGGACGTGAAGAACAGTCGCTCCACAGACTCCATCAGACTGCTCGCTCTGCTCTCATTGGGCGAGGTGGGACACCATGTGGACCTGAGCAGCCAACCAGAGCTCAAGACAGTCATCCTGGATGCTTTCTCCTCCTCCAGTGAAGAGGTAACACCCACCTGTCTGACCAGGAAGTGCCTTTCAGATTCAGACTTTCACATTAAGAGCTTTTGACATGTGACCGTCATATGAGGCTGTGCCTGTGAGCTAAATGCTAACACTGTCAGGTGTTCACTGAAGCTAGAATCACAACCAGAGTCTGATTCAGTGATGTGTTGGTAGATATTAACCCGTCTGTGCGTCTCTCAGGTGAAGTCGGCAGCCTCATATGCGCTGGGCAGCATCGCGGTGGGGAATCTTCCGGAGTATCTGCCCTTCGTCCTGCAGGAGATCTCCTCCTCCAAGAGGCAGTACCTCCTGCTGCACTCGCTCAAAGAGATCATCAGTAAGAGCAGCTCAGAGACTCTGAATAAATGTGCGTGTGCGTCGTCTTTGGTGTTAATCTGTGTGTCTGCGTCGAGGTTCGGCGTCGGTGTCCGGCCTGAAGCCCTACGTGGAGTCAGTCTGGGCTCTGCTGCTCAAACACTGCGAGTGTCAGGAGGAAGGGACCCGGAACGTGGTGGCCGAGTGTCTGGGCAAACTGACGCTGATCGACCCCGAAACCCTGCTGCCCCGCCTCAAAGGATACCTGCTGTCAGGTAATCAGTCATCTGATCAGTACCCGATAAACCCTGCTTCCAGAGGGAGCATTGAACAAGTCCCGCCCCTCTGCTCCTCCAAGCCAATCAGTCTGACTCTGTCTCCTCAAGTTGCACCTCATTGGTTTACAGATTAGAATGTAATGTGATTTTGGTTGATTTATTGATGATTATTGAACGTGTTTGTGCGTGTGTGTGTAGGTTCGTCGTACGCCAGGAGCTCCGTGGTCACAGCGGTAAAGTTCACCATCTCTGATCAGCCGCAGCCCATCGACCCGCTGCTGAAGAACTGCATAGGTAAAAAGGACTTTTAGCTAGCCATGTTAGCAGCGAGGTGATGAAGAAGACAATGATGAAGACAGTGAAGAGATGAACTGTTTAACGTTTGAAGCTTAAAGTATGATGAAGTAGTAACAGATGCAGTATTTCAAAGTACTGGCCTTTTACTACTCAGCACAGCGTGAGATGAAGGAGCTGGTGTCCTGCTCCGTCTCTGATTTGCTCGTTTTTGTCTCTCAGGTGACTTCCTGAAGACGCTGGAGGACCCGGACTTGAACGTGCGTCGTGTTGCCTTGGTAACGTTTAACTCCGCAGCCCATAATAAGCCCAGTCTGATCCGAGAGCTGCTGGACTCTGTTTTACCACAACTGTACAACGAGACCAAAGTCAGGAAGGAGCTGATCCGAGAGGTGAGAGAACCTGGAAGACCCCGAAATACCTGAACACAGACACAGGTAGTATGTAACATCTGTGTGTGCGTGTGTGTGCATGCGTGCGCGTGCGTGTGCGTGCAGGTGGAGATGGGTCCGTTCAAACACACGGTGGACGATGGGTTGGACCTGAGGAAAGCTGCGTTTGAGTGCATGTACACTCTGCTGGACAGCTGCCTGGACCGAATCGACATCTTCACCTTCCTGAACCACGTAGAGGACGGCCTGAAGGACCACTACGACATCAAGGTCCGACTGCACGCCAGAGCACGCGACCGCGTTGTTCTTCTCTCTGCTCAGATGGTCTGAACGATGGCGTTCAGGAGGCGCTTTAGTCTGACAAACGTCCCCGCTGACCGCTCGTCTCTGCTGTTTTCAGATGCTGACCTTCCTGATGCTGGCCCGCCTGTCGTCTCTGTGTCCCAGCGCGGTTCTGCAGAGACTGGACAGACTGGTGGAGCCGCTGAGAGCCACCTGCACCACCAAGGTACAGAACCTGCACACACACTCCACCAGGATCGCATGTCGCAGTCAGCACTTGAAGTATCAAGTTGCATCATGGGTAATTGTAGGATCCATGGTTGTTCTGCCTCCACGCCGGCGACAGTGGGAGGCGGAGTGACGTCTCAGGAACGCCGTGAGGGAGGTTCTTCAGATTCAGCAGAACCGCTCACTTAAACTTAAGGAGGAACTTGGTGGTGAAAGGTCAAAGGTCACTGCGACCTCACAAAGCGTGTGTAGCTGTTATTGTCCCGTGGATTGACCGAGCAGCAGACGTCCAGCGCCGCCGTGCTGACTGTTGACGTTTCCGTTGTTTGTCGGTTCAGGTCAGGACTGAAAATGTCCCCTGTGTCTCCGCAGGTGAAGGCCAACTCGGTGAAGCAGGAGTTTGAGAAGCAGGACGAGCTGAAGCGGTCAGCGATGCGAGCCGTCGTGGCGCTGCTGACGATCCCCGAGGCTGAGAAGTCGCCGCTGATGTCAGAGTTCCAGTCCCAGATCTCATCCAATCAGGAGCTGGCGGCCATCTTCGACTCCATCCAGAGGGACTCGAGCTCCGCCAACATGGAGTCCATGGACACCAGTTAAAGAGATGGACAAATAAATTCCCATGATGCAACACGGCACCACCCCGCTGCTGGAGCGCTAACCCTGCAGCATGTTTCCATGACAACAGGACGCAGACACACACACGCACACATACGCACACACACACACACACATACGCACACATACGCACACACACACACGTTTAGTGACACACCCTCTCCTAGCGATCGATCGTTCCATGATGCATTGCACTGAAATCAGCTGTTGGAAGAGAAAGGAAGCAGACGGATGTACGGCTCACACACAGGGACAAAAAGGACAAAACAAAGAACAAAAAAAACAAAAAAAATTCCAGAAAAATAAATTCCATATGAGGCTTGGAAGCTCCTCCCACTTCCTGTTTGTTTTTCCAGTGGGGTCGTCTGATTGGCTGATCTCCCTGTTCACCATCATTCTTCTTTTTGTTTCTTTTTTCTTTTTGTTATTCCAGAAAGTTCCACAGGTACTGTTCTGTAACCTGATTGGCCGCTGCTGAGTGACTGACAGTTGGCGTGTTAAAACTGACCAATGGGGAAAAAACAGCCTTTTCTGCCTGAGGCTGTGGTGACCAATGGGAGAAGGGCTCGCTCTGTTTTTTTGCTAATGATGTAGGCAACCAATAGGATGCCTGGGAGTGATGACGGATGGGCGGGGTTTTACTGTTTGTGGACCAATCAGCTTCTTTGTTTCGCCTGATTCAATAGACCCGCCCTCGCTCCTTCACTCCTCTGAAGGAGGGGACGAGGAGAGATTATTGGACCGGGTCCAACCTGACCAGACCTGACTGGACACCGCTGATGTCCTGTGTGGCTGTTGTCATGGTAACGCAGTGTGTGACACAATGTAACCATAATCTGATCAATTTGTTCCCGTCAGGCCGGTTTTCCCAAACTGGTCCCAGCCGGTTCAGTCTGATCAGGACCTGTTTCATCTACCGTGCTCTAGTCTGGTTCGATCTGGTAAAACCTGGTTCAGTCCGGTGTGATCTAGTTCAGTCCGGTCTAATCTGGTTAAATCTGGTCTAATCTGGTTCAGTCCGGTCTAATCTGGTTCAGTCTGGTCTGGTCAGGACAATCCACTGTTGTTTATCGCCCAAGAAAAATAAAAAGGTCCATTTCTGCCTGCCTTCATACTCTGATCTCTGTCTGATTTCTTCTGGTCTGGAGCGTCGGAGCTCCTCAGACGGTTGAAGAGCGTCTGAGTCTCAGTGCGTCTCCTCCTCTGAGCTCAGCGCACCGACATCCAACACACCTTTACATTCAGACTTCAGATCCTTCCAGAGGATTTCATCACCTCAGATGTGCATCGTGAGCGAACGGTCATCAGTCTGCTTAGAAAACAGCAAACAGGAGCTGCTAACAGCTAATTCAGCCACATTTAACTGTGCCAGCGTCTCAGAACGTAAACAAAGATTAGCTCAAGCTGTAGCCTGCTGCATAACTTGTGTATACCTGGTAAACTACAGTATTTTAGCATGCTAATGTTAGCCTTTAGCTTTCCTAATACACAGGCTCATGGAGCAGCTAGCATGACTTTAGACCTGAGGTGAAGAGTATTTCCACTCGTCTGAACTGAGATGTGGTCACAGCAGTGCTGGAAGAAGTATTTAGATCCTTGAGTAAAAGTAGCAAAATAGTATTTAATAGTGATACTCAAGTAATGTTCAAGTACCTCAAGTTTGTATTTAGCTACATTCCACCTCCAGATTATACTATACTTAAAGGTAATACAGGTTTAAAGATGTCTGTTTGCAGTAGTCGAAGTATAACTTGTAGCAGCAGAGGGAGCCAGAATGCAGTTCTGTGGAGTAGAGAGGTATCAGTACTGCAGTATGACATGTACTGACACTGTGCCCTGCGCTCAGGTTTCCAGGTTCTTCTTGTTTCCCTGAGAACGTCGGTTCAGGGTTCTTCAGCTTCCAGTGACGTTACGGCTGCGATGTGCTGGCGCCAGGTGTATCTCCAGACTCACAGGTAAGAATCAAACAACTTCCTGTTTAGAGTACGAAGCTCTGCTGCGATTGGCTGCTTCAATGAGGCAGAAGCTGGTCAGAGAGCAAACAAACCGAGTGACGCTGGTTGATCTCGTCTCCGAGCAGCGGCTGAATTGATGAGTTTGTCTGGCTGATCATTGACACGCGTGACGTTTGTCCTCTTTGATGGAGGGACGCTGTGAATGTCTTTGGAGACCAAACCTCCAAAAATAAACGCTTTCAGAACTGACAGGAAGGACGACCGTCTCAGAAACATTTAGAACTCACCGGCACATCACTCACCAGCCAATGAGAGCGCCCCACCTGCAGCTCGCCAGACACCCTCAGAAGCTGTTTTGATGGATATTTTTGTCACGACGTGACAGTCAGAATCATCAGCTGATAGCACAGCTCTCCTCGGCTTTACGGAGCTTTACGGAGCTTCAGCTCACCGTTCAGTCTGAAGACCGCGTGGCTGCTGTGGTTGAGTCTCCGCGCTCTCATGGCGCCATTTTAAGAGAAAAAACTGAAAAGTTACTGAGCGCTACCTGATGAGCAGCAAACAGCAGACAGAGTGAAACATTTAGCAGCTGAAGAGAAAAATGTTCCCTCAGCTGAGCTGGTGGAGACCAAAACTGAGCTAAAATCAGCTCATTCACTCAAGAACTGTGCTTCAGTACAATTTTGAGGTACTTTACTTGAGTATTTCCACTTTTGACTACTTTATACCTCTGCTACGGTTCAGAGGGAAACCTTGTACGTTTTCCTCCACTATTTGATATCTTTAGTTACTTTGCAGAAAAATAATACAAAATATAATCAGGAAATAAAAGTATTCATCTGGATAACAATGCTAAGTAATACTTTATTGATCCCTTGTTGAACTCAGTTACCCGACAGTAAATAAAATACATAATGATTCTGGAATAAACCATTCTGCACAATGAGTACTATTACTTTTTGTACTTCAAGTGTTAATACTTGTATTCTTTGACGTGTAACAGAGTAATTCTACACTGTGGTATTAGTGCTTTTACTTATGTTTTTCAGCAGTAAAGTGTACTTACAGAACTTTGATTGGAGTTCACACATAGAGGAAGTGTGTCAGTGAAAGGGAAGCTGGTTGGGTGGGGGGGTCGGGTGTGGTGGGGGGGTGACTCTATTCTTGGTGACTCCTTCCTGTTTGGGTGTGGCTTCACAACACTGCATCTCTGACTGTAGTAAAAACTGCCGTGTGTGTGTGTGTGTGTGTGTGTGTGTGTGTGTGTGTGTGTGTGTGTGTGTGTGTGTGTGGAGGCGTGTTCGCGTCAACACGCTCTGACATGCTCACTGGCTCTCTGACTCCACAGTAACACACACACACACTCTTTGACTTCTGCAGTCTTAACATTCAGCTCTCTTCGCCTTCGCCGACCTCAGGACTCGCTTTGACCTTTGACCTCCAGTGTGAGCAGACACCTCTTGCAGCGAATAGGAGAGGAAAATACTGACGACATCATGTGACATCATAAGCAACAAAAGCACATGGCGAGGGCCAAATGACCACTTTGACACCCGCTGACAGACGGACTCTGATCTGACAATCCAAACGTGGCTTCTGATCCTCATCATCAATGATGAAGAAATATTTCTCAAACACGGTACAATGAAATGTGTAACGTCTCAAAAAGCTGTATCATTAAATTATTGTCACGCCAACAGGAAATGAGTGGTTCAGACAGAGGAAGCCTCTACTGTTCCTGCTGTAGGGCCCAAAAACATGGACGCCTGAAAGACATGTTGGACACATGTGATTAAATGGGTCATAATCAATCATTTTTTTGCTCTTAGGAGAAAAATCCTGTGGATGCATAATTATTTCTAAATGTCATCTAAAATACAAATATGCATTTTTCATGTTACTGTTGTCTGCCCTGGCACCGCTGAGCAAGGCAGCAGAGGCAGCAGTGAACGTGATGTTTTTGTCGTTTTGTTCCAGTGAAGAAGAAACTACAGCAGAGAAATGTCCCGTTTCTGCTCTGCAGGAAGCTGAAACGCCACAAGAAACGAGCAGCCGAACCAAAATGAGGTTAGAGTGAAACAGGATGTAAGGCTGATCGACTTTCAAAAATAAAAGCAATTTTGACTTGGCAAGCCTCATGAACATTTTCTTAGGGCCTTTATTCTGAAACTGAGGCGGAAGTTCTGCTAAAAGCACACTTGGTATGAATGCATTCTTGCAATTTTCTTCTTCTCATGTATGGTGACAGTAAGACATGTCTGATTATCTATTGTAATAAATGTTTCTATGCTTGACTTTTATTTAGAAAATACTGATCGGAAATTCTTTTTACTTTTCGAGTGCTGTGAACATGAAAATACAGTCTTTACGTTGGAGTTACTAGTTTGACAAAATAATCTTTATTGAAGGTTAACGTGTTCTTTTGTTCCCGAGCTTTCAGTCGCACATCACAGTCTTCTGATTCCTTGCTATTTACGGATTGGCTAATCGTTTTATTTTGGACTGAAGATATTTTATCCTCTTGTTTAGGGTTTTATTTCGAAAGAATTGACAGGAAATACTGACGTTCATCGCGTCAAGCTTGACGTCAGCGCGCAGCGGCAGCAGGAGGGAGCGGCTCTGGTAGAGCGACATACACAGAGAGTAGGAGAGAGAGGGAGAGAGAGAGCAGCGGAGCGGACGGGTGGATGACTGTGAGTACCGCTTCCTTTCTCTCTTTTCTCTCTTTTCCTTTTTTCCTCTTTTCTTTTCTTTCTTCCCTCCATCATGTAGATGTAGCTTTACCCGGGACGGACCGGGACGCATCGTGACAGACAGACGGGGACAGACAGGGAGGGAGACAGGCCGGTGCCGTGCCGAGCTGGGCTGGGTTTGCGGAAGCGACCGGCGGACAGACAGACAGACGGACGGAGCGGCAGACAGACAGCAGCTCCGTTAATAATAATACTGTTAATATTAGATGCAGACAGACAGCCGGGGGACATCATGGCGGCTGTTTGTCTGTCCGTCCGCCTGTCCCACGTCCGCAAAGGTCCGTGTGTTCCAGCTTGCCGTTTGTCTCCCGTCCTCTCGGCAGCGGGGCCTTCTGCCACAGCTGGCCGTGTAGGGAGCGTTCTGAGGCGGCCACAGAGCTGCGGAACTCCCGCTGCTCCGCTGGAGGAAAAAAGAGAGGAAGTAACTTACTACCAGCTGCGGAGTTGAGGAGTTTGGAGGAACCTGTCTCCCTCTCTGCGTGTCTGTCTACCTGTCTGTCTGACTGTAGTGTACAGACAAGGCTTGGTTTTATTCCTCTGCTGTTGTACTGTCAGCAACACACACACACACACACACACACACACACACACACACACACACACACACACTGAGTATTGACAGGCCCCACCTAGTTGTGGTTGACTCAGGGATCTGTGTGTGTTTGTGTGTCCATCTTTCTCCTCCACCAACTTTACTTTAGCAGATTAACATTATGCTGCATTCGGTGCCTGTTGGAAAAAGCAGAACTACACACTTTGTGAACACAGCAGTACAGATTATCTGTGTGAAACTCAGCCTGGGTGTCGATCAGCCTGATGTGAGTGATGAATGGTGATGATCCTGATGCTGTGAAGAGAAACACTGAGTGTTTGAAGTGAGGTGGATGATGAAAACCTGTCTGCTTGACATGTTTAGAACTTTCTTGAATTTCTCAGCCTAAATGTCTAAATGCACCAGTAGCATGTTGGAGAGTGTTTCCAGCCCTTTTACCCTCTGACGCCTTTAAACGAAACTCAGGCCGCCGGCAGGAAGAGCTGAACTGATCGACCAGTTATCGATCGACAGAAATTAATTGGCATTTGGCAGCGATGTTGATATTTGATTAACATTTCTGGCAGAAGAGCCAAAGCTGGTCTCTGGTTCCAGCTCCTCGACTGTGCAGTTTCTTTGTCTAAGGCGATTAAAAACTGAATATTTGTACTTTTGGACTTTTGGTCTGAAGGTGTCACCTTGGACTGTGAGAAACTATAACGAGCAGATTAATAAATCATAATCATTAGTTAAAGGCTCATCAAAGAGCCTTTGAGGATAAGAAGCACTTTGAATAAGACTCATGTGAATAATGAATGAATGAATGAATGAATAAGACACTCGTGTGTCCACCACTTCATCCAAAGACAGATTTTTGTGTCGTCTTGTTTCATTTCAGTCATTTTTAGAGGCCTGAGTTTTTTTCCTGTAAAAAAAAAAAGATTAGTTTAAAAAACTTTGAGTTTTTCATCCTGTTAGTCGTCTCGTGGCGTCTCAGATAGATTTAATATAATCACAAATTCATAAGAAAGTTTAGTTATTCACTATTTTCTGGCATTTTAGACCAAATTTTTATCAGTTAATTAAGAAAACAATCATCTGATTCATCGATGATGAAACGATTTATTAGTTGCAGCCATGAACAGCTGATGCTTTCGTCACAGTTAATATCAAACATGACAAACAAAATCCTCACGTTGGAGGAGCTGGAAACAGACAATATTTCACATTTTTGTCAGAGAAATTGACGATGAATTGATCATTAAAATGATCTCTTTTATCACTGGTTGTTTCAGCTGTGCAGGATTTATTATTATTGGACAGTTTATCCCTGTTTGAGATGAGGTCATGTGACCATGTGGCGTCCGGCTCGACTTGTTGTGACCTCATGATGAGTTTTAGATCGTTGTTTGACACGGAGACGTCCGTCTGGACACTTTTTCGTCCATCAGTGAGCAGCAAACATGAATGTGCCGTCTGAGCCGGATGGACGAGGCGTTCACTCATCAAGTTCGTCTTTGCTCGTCTGATGAGGCGTCTCTGCTGTTGCAGTGGAGGACGCTGTCGCACGTGAAAGTGTCAAAACCACAAAGACTTTACCAGCTGAAAGAGAGCGGAGACTAGGCTTTGGCTGGTCAGGTGACACAAGCGGCTCTGATGGGACGCTCGTGGAGAGGCGCCGCTCGGGCGGCTGTTTGAAGCTCAGCTGCAGTGAAAACGTCGAGTTACCTGAAGCTCATGAGCAGAAACCGTCTTCACTGCTGACGCTCACTTTGCTTCACTCTCATGTTTTTGTCCCTTCATCCACGCGTCGACGACGTAAAGGCTGTCCTCTCCGCCTCGAGCGACACGTGACCCTGACGCAGCCGTGTGATTGGACGCCTTCCACCAGGAAGGAGGACGGAAACCAAAAGCTGAATGAGCTGAAACAGAGAAACACTGTAACATGAACAGGTTTCTTATTTGAACACGTTACTAAATAAGTGATCACTGAAACATGTTAAACTACCTTTTACAACAAAGAAGTAACCTGAGTACTCTAATGTGATACTTCATGCAGTACTCCTGCACTGTGTCATGCATGTTCAGTTCACGTGAATCCAGAATCCAGATCCAGGGTCGCTCAGGGAGGGACCGGGGAGTCGTGAAGGTCGCAGTGGGAGGTTCGGGGTTCAGGATCAGACCGAAGCAGAGTTGATGAAGAGTCGCTCGTTGCACGTTTTGCCTTCGTCAGCTTCGCCTGCGGCTGCTTCTCTTCGTGACTTCCTGCGATTCCCTGAATTTGTCCGGACTTGTTGCGTCAAACTGAAGAGAGGTGAAGTGAGGCGGGCCCTTTTCAGCCCTGCGGGCACGAAATCCACCTCTGGTGATGCGTTCACTGGCAAGCAGACAAACAGCACTCCACATGTAAACGGCTCACTTTCCCCCTGCGTCCATCCTCAGCATCACGATTCTCATCACACAGAGATCATTAACTTGTAAACAAGATGGTCGATGAAGAAAATACTCAGCATTTAAACAAGAAGAAGAAGAAAACATGTTGTCACAGACTGAGGCCGTCGCGCTCGCTCACACTCTGAACATGGCAGCTTCTCTGTTGATGATGATTATTTTAGTCTTACTGTGTTTGCTAAGTGGAAACTCGTTGATGTGTGACAGCCAATAGGACGCTGAGCTGCTCCAAAGTGTTTCCTGTTTCTGTCCTGATGGATTTCAGTGGCAGCCTGACGTGTCTCCAGCGTCCGTCCTGAAGTCCAGGCTGTCGAGCTCACGTCGTCCTCACGTCACTTTATGGTCCAGAAACTGAGGATTCTGGGTAAAATTGCACCCTGGAAACATGGCAGTTAGAGCGAGATGTTAATGTCTGGTCCTCACACCACCTGTTTAGTCACACACACACACACACACACACACACACACACACACACACACACACTCACACACACTCACAGACATACTTATCTCATCACCATGGTAACCTTGGCAGACCCTCATTAACAGAGATGAGTGTGTGTGTGTGTGTGTGTGTGTGTGTGTGTGTGTGTGTGTGTTTGTCTCCGTCATGTTGCTTCTTGTTGCTGCAAACGACTCAGCGAGGCATGACTGGTATGCACACACACACACACACACACACACACACACACAGACTTACATTGATTTCCTGGAGAATGACCCAAAACCACAACCAGTATGTTGTGGGGACCTGCGTTTTGTCCCCACAATGTGAGTATTCCATGACCACACACACACACACACACACACACACATTTATACACGCACAGGAGGTCGCATAGCAACAGTAACCAGGAAGGATTCCACAGTTGTGACATCACCGCCAGCTGTGCGATCATGTGACTGCTCTGTTTTAATTAACACACCCAGATGCTTGATGGGTAATTATTCCCTCCCAGTGAGAGAGAGGAAATCTTCATCTGTGTATTTGTGTGTGTGTGTGTGTGTGTGTGTGTGTGTGTGTGTGTGTGTGTGTGTGTGTGTGTTAGGATGAAGACTTGGATTAGGGTTAGGATTAGGATTAGGGGCAAACCTCCAGGAAATGAATGCAAATGTCCCCACAAGTGATGAAAGCAAGTGTGTGTGTGTGTGTGTGTGTGTGTGTGTGTGTGTGTGTGTAATTGATAGTTTTACAGCTCCAGGTGCATAGTAGCTGCAGGTGGATCTTACAGTAATGCTGCTCTGTGATTGGCTGCTGGGTAATGATATCCAGGAGTGAAGTAACATGGTTATGTCTCTCTCTCTCTCTCTCTGTCTCTCTCTCTCTCTGTCTCTCTCTCTCTGTCTCTCTCTCTCTCTCTCTGTCTCTCTCTCTCTCTCTCTGTCTCTCTCTCTCTCTGTCTCTCTCTCTCTCTCTCTCTGTCTCTCTCTCTCTCTCTGTCTCTCTCTGTCTCTCTCTCTCTCTCTCTCTGTGTCTCTCGCCCAGCAGACAGACAGTCAGGATGCGTGAATACAAACTGGTTGTTTTAGGATCAGGAGGAGTTGGAAAGTCGGCTCTGGTAAGTCACCGAACTCTCCATCGCCATGAACACACACACACACACACACACACACACACACACACTGTAGTTCATCCAGACTCAGTCACACACACACAAACACTCATTACAGCACTAAACGTGGATTCATCCGCCGCTGAAAATAGTCCCAACAGATGCTCAGCTTTGTTGGTTCATGGAGATGAGCAGCAGGTGGCGCTGAAGCTCAGAGTGAGTCGACGTCGTCAAAAGAGCTGCAGCTGAAACAACTCTGTTAGTTTGAACGTGAGGAAGGTTACAGCCTCCTCATCCTCCACGCACACCTGATGTGTTCAGCTGTCCACCTTGAACTTAAACTATTTCGTTGCACTCAGATTGATGAACGCACGCCGTGAGCGAGACGTTTTTCTGTCGTTTCATCAAAGGAAGCATTGAACCGAGACCTTCTACACTCAGCCTGACGTGTTTATTGTCTTTGTAAACTTTGGGATCGGCACCTCAACTGAAAATGTAAAGAAGTTCTTTGGGTTTGAACAAACTTTGGCTGCGCAGACTCGCCTGTAAACTGCTGCTTTTCATGGATAAAACCATAAATATGTATTTCTGAGGACAGTTTGTCTCCGTGTGCAGACGGACGACTTTTCACTTAAAATTCCCCCAGAAAATGGATGCAGACTGATCGCTCTGTTCCTTCCACTGCGCACACACACACACACACACACACACACACACACACACACACAGTGTAAGTCTCACTACAATGAAGTGCTTTACTCCAGATGATATAATGGAGACGTGTCAGTGTGTCACATTAATTCCATTCTAATGACTTCCAATAGAGAAAAGAACAGAGCTCCATTAACACTACTGGCCTACTTCTCTTTATCGCTCTGCCTGTCTGTCTCTCTGTCTGTCTCTCTGCCTGTCTCTCTGTCTCTCTGCCTGTCTCTCTGTCTCTCTGCCTGTCTCTCTGCCTGTCTCTCTGTCTGTCTCCAGACTGTCCAGTTTGTTCAGGGAATCTTTGTGGAGAAGTACGACCCGACGATAGAGGATTCCTACAGGAAGGTAAGACAGCTTCAGCCTGTCTGTCTCTCCTTGTCCTCACACGTCCGTCTATATGGGTGATGTGAGACAGCAGCCGCTGGTTCCCAGGGGGCGAATGCTAACATTAGCTGCTAACCATCCTATCACATGATATGAAGGCAAGGAGGAGAGGAAGAGGAAGAAGGATGAGGAGGAAAAGACCAAGAAGGAAAGACAGGAAGAAAAATGATCAGAAGAAGAAAGAGAAGACAAGAATGAGGAGAAGAAGAAGAAACATCAATAGCAGGAAACAAGTAAATGTAGAGGAAGGAGAATACGGAAGCTCATTTTTGCCAAAAAACAAAGCGAAACAAAACAAAAACAGACAAAACGTGAAAATTAATCATTTATCAGATAAAGTGTTGAAATTGTGAGAAAATAAATTGAAGTTATGAGAAAAAAGCTAAAATGATGAAATGGTAAGTTTGTTGGTGAAGCGCTGAGGACACTGTCTCTGTCTCTGTCCTCTGTCCTCTGTCTCTGTCCTCTGTCCTCTGTCCTCTGTCCTCTGTCCTCTGTCCTCTGTCTCTGTCCTCTGCCTCTGTCTCTGTCCTCTGTCCTCTGTCCTCTGTCTCTGTCCTCTGTCCTCTGTCTCTGTCTCTTTCCAGCAAGTGGAGGTTGATGGACAGCAGTGTATGCTGGAGATCCTGGACACCGCAGGAACAGTAAGATCTCACTCTTTGTTCTAACCAGGAAAAACAGATAAAGACCAGACAGAAGTGTCCAAGTGTGTCCACATAGTGCATGTGTCTCCCCCCCGACCGACCACCTGTCTGTCTGTGTGACCGTCTGTCTGCAGGAGCAGTTCACGGCGATGAGGGACCTGTACATGAAGAACGGTCAGGGCTTCGCTCTGGTTTACTCCATCACGGCTCAGTCGACCTTCAACGACCTTCAGGACCTCAGAGAGCAGATCCTGAGAGTGAAGGACACCGAGGATGTACGACACACACACACACACACACACACACACACACACACACACACACACACACACAGATCAGAAACACCATGTCATGATGTCACTTCCTGTCTTAACTCTGTGACTGAGCACAAACTCCTGTCATTTCTTCCATCGGTCTGAAGAATGCTCGTCTGTAATCTAACCAATCAGCCCGCCAGGCTCTAAGGATTATGGGATATGGGGTTCATTAAGGGCTGCTGGAAACATAAATATGCACTGAGGTTGTTTTTCCACTAACTTCCATCCTGATATGAAGATATGAAGCGAGCTGCCTGACAGAGAAAAGCTTTTTTTTTATTGCAGGATTGTTCTGTTAGATTGAGTTCGTTTTAGCTCAGTGTACCTAATAAACTGGCAAATGAGCCTCAGAGTTTTATCCTTTTGCTGCCCCCTGCTGGATTAAGACGTTACAGCCTCAGACAGGGTGCAGGATGAGACGGCTCGGAGCGATGAATGGAGTGAAGTGGCGCCCAGAGACTCGGCCTCAGGGTGACTCTTGATGTGCGTTGAGTGCTTTGTGGTGCTTTTAACGTGCAGCACTGCAGTGTTTCCTGACCTGTTAAACAGGCCGTGAAGATAAAAACCTGCTTTCATTATCGCATCCTTTCATTGATTCATTGGTTTGTAAAATCAAAATTCCTTAAGTCGCGTCTTTAAACCGCTTGTTTTGTCTGACCAGCAGTCAACAGCTTCAGTTTACCTGGTGATGAAATGAAGGTTTTCAAACGTTCAGCCACCTTGAACGAGCTGAAAGTGGTTGATTGGTTCAGTGTGATAGGATGTAAACAGTGACACCTGCTGGCCAACCTGTGGGACTGCGTTTAGATGGACCAATAAAATGAAAATTCAAGTGAGGTAAAAGTGACCACGGTTAGAACAAAGTGTCCCATTCTGCTGTTAAATACATCACAGCCGTCAACAGGTGTTCCCACAATGCCTCTGCTTTGAAAGGTGGTTGTTAAATCGTCTGCGTACGTCAGAAAGGCGAGCTGAGCGAGTTGTGTTGAAATGCACGAGTGTGAGTGTGACTATTCGGGGTGGCGTTTCAGGTTCCCATGATCCTGGTTGGGAATAAGTGCGACCTGGAGGTGGAGCGCGTCGTGGCCAAAGAGTCGGGCATCGGCCTTGCCCGCCAGTGGAACTCCTGCGCCTTCCTGGAGACCTCAGCCAAGAGCAAGATCAACGTCAACGAGGTGAGCACACACGCTGTTTACACACACACGACAGGTAATCAACTGAGACCCAAACCAGGACCAGTTCTGCCGGGTCAGAGTTATATCGTCACATCCCACCAGCACTTCAGGTGCTGGCCTCTAATGGGAGACCCCAGCTCTCCTGCATGGGAGACCAGTTTGATCGGCTGGTATCCACAGTCACATTCTCGTGGTCACGACCACCCTCGCTCATGAACAACACCATGAGACACTGACGCTCCTTCGCTCGCTTCGAGCCTGGTTTTCAGGCAGTGCAGCGTGTCCTCAGTGGACGTGTCTCGTCCGGACTGTGTCCTTTAAGACAGAGGTTCTCAACTCCCAGTCCACGGACCAGTACCAGTCCTCAGAGCAACAACTTAAAGATATCTGAGATACTTACCCCAAAGTACTGATGTGTGTGTGTGTGTGTGTGTGTGTGTGTGTGTGCAGATCTTCTATGACCTTGTGCGACAGATTAACAGGAAGAGTCCAGTTCCTGGGAAAGCTCGCAAAAAGTCCAACTGTCAACTTCTCTAATGACAGGTCGGTCGTTAGTTTACTCATCTTATCTTATCTTATCTTATCTCATCTTATCTCATCTTATCTTATCTTATCTCATTTCATCTCATACAAACTGTACATTTTTCTTCTCTCTCTCCAGTTTTCTGCTCACCTGACCGACAACCAACCAACCAACCAACCAATCACACCACATCTTCCGGCTGGCCACGCCCATTTCACACAACCGCGTCATCATCAACATCAGCCACCTCTGACCTCTGTTCCCGTGACGACCACACCTCCCATCCCCTCACCACACTGTCTGACGGAGACGGTTGCCTTGGAAACATTTAGACCAAACTTCAAAAGACTGCAGCGGCGGTGATGATGATGATGATGATGATGATGATGATGAAGAAGATAACGGTTCTGCTGTTGCAGGAATGGGGGCTGTCCAAACAACAGCCCAGATTTAAACTACGGTTCCCATCATGCTCTCTGCTAGGCCATTTTGCGCTGGGGAGTGGCTCCTTGCTTTTAATTTGAAATGTTTCTTTCCTTTCTCTTGTTTTCCAGCAGTCTGAAGCCATTCACACGCGGTTTGACCACTTTGCTGTCAGCCATGTTGTTGCCACGGTTACCCTGCTGATGTCACAGCTAACATGGCTGACTTTGTGTGTTTGGCCCTGGTAGAACCTGTGGATCCATACCGTGGTTATTATACAGTGATTATTATTATGTTTCTGTGTGAAAAGATATAAAAGTCACTTAATGTTTTTGTTTTTGATTTTTGGGGTGGGGGTGGGGTGGGGGGGGTTAGGGGGCGCAGCAGGTCATCCAGTCAGCTCACTGCGCAGGAAGCTTTGAGCTAGCTGAAGTTAGCTGACAGCTACGGGAGTGAATGGGTCACATTCTGAGATAATGCTAATTATCCAAATTTGCTTTTTGTTTGGTGTTGACTTGATTAGCATATTTTTAAAGAAGTTAATGTGTACTTAGCTTACGTAGGTTTAGGCTATCTTACTAGCCTAGCAGCTAGTTAAATGCATTAGAAACAATGTGAGCAAATTTTCGGGATGTTAGCATTATTAGTGTATCCCTAAAGAAATTGATGGCAGCTGTTCACAAGGGCAAGCTCATAGTCCAGCTAATGTGTACTTATAGCTTACCTCACTAGCCTTACAGCTATTAAAATACATTTACAAAAAACAAATGTGTGGTTGTTGCTCTGAGCTAGCTTGTCAGCTAGCTGTGAGCTAGCTTGTGAGTTAGAAAAAGGTAACAATGCTAACATGAGTTTCAAAAGGTTAACAATAAAACTTTCAGTTCGATGTATCTGTCAAAACAAGTATAGTAATGGATGCTGTTGGTTGTGGGTGAGCTTGATGGCTATGTTGTAAAGGGATGCTGACAATGCCATAACCTCAAAGAAATGATAGTAGCTGTGTGCTAACTTTTTAGTGTAACGGTGCGGTGAGCTGACTTCAGATCTGCTGCTCAGGGCGGACATGTTGCCTTTAGACAGCAGACTCACACTGGTCCAGTACCTTATGTGTGTGTGTGTGTGTGTGTGTGTGTGTGTGTGTGTTTTTGTGTGTTTGTGAGTGTAAGTGAGCTGCATAACAACAGTGAACCAGGCCAGTTTCTGTGAAGACCTTTTTGGCCTAAGCGGGGGTGTATTTCGTGAGCAGGGCAGCCCGCAGGTGTTGTTTCTGTATTATTAACCATATTATTACCTGATTATTAATGTTATTAACACAAAACATTTGAGACACAAACACTGAATTATTGGTTGAACATCCTGTTGGTCAACACTTTCTTTAACTGATGGGCAACAGTTCATCTATTCAGGCATAGGGGACCAAAGTCCTCTATGTCCTAGCATGGACGTAGTACTCCATGCTAACACTTTAGCTGGGTTGAGTGATAGTAGCTCAAAGCTAACATGTTAGCTGGAGTATCACTGACGCATGGACGGTTGTGGTGTCAGTATTGTGATCAGTTAAAGAAGAATGTTGAACTAAAATGTCAGTGTTTCGTTTGAACAGTAGCACGGCGGAGGTTGAGACCAGTCGGAGGAGGTTGAAGCTGAAGCCCCGTCCCCACCTGTGTGGGGCGTGGCCTGTGATGCTGCAGCCACAGAAAGCCTTTGAATATCTGTTGTCTGTTTGTAATGTGAGAGTGGTCATCTTACAGATACAGTATGTTTGACCAGCGACCTCTGTGAGTACTGCTGTGCACAGTGTTGTACTATCAGGAGTACTGCGATACAGTGTGGTACTGCTGTCAGTATTCTGGTTCTCCTCCAGTACGTTCAGTCATGTAGCATGTTGATGTTTCTGTCAGTACGCAGCCTGACCTCCAGGAGGTGCTGTGACAGTTTGCATGCCGAGCAGAAGCTTCCAGGTGAAAGGTCTGTTTGTGGCCGTGGCGAGGCATTCCTGTTAGTCTAAAACTGTTAGCATGCTAACAAATAGCAAAGCTAATGCTATGATACCCTCCAGATTATTCCTGTTGAAAAGTTTAGGCACATGGCTTTGTGCTTCTTTTTTTTTTAAACCCTGATGGTAAAGCATGTGTTTCCAGTGCTGTGTTTCTTAGCTTAGTTCTTGCTCATCAGGCCATAGTGGACTCACTGCTGTCCCCTGTGGTTGGAGGGCAGAAAACACCTTGTACAATGAAGCGAGAACTGCGATGAGTCCACCCTCAAAAACCAATTTCTGCATTATCAGAAGTGTTTTCAAACTATTTTTCAGCTACAAGAGAAAAGACTTTGAGGATGAGGACTAACTGAAGAAGTGTTTTGAAATGTATAAACTTAATGCTGTGATTTTAAGTGATTACGGCTGTGTATAGTTGTCAGGTTTTCAGTGGGAAGCATCCACAGTGGATGACGACCGAGTGAACAGCCAGTCAAATCAACACCCGGCCACGGCTGCAGTCAGACCTTTCTGCCTTCCATAGTAACAGAGGCTGTGGTGGCATCTGTCATTTCGTGCGACTTCTGGGACAGTTTTAGCATCGATGTTTGACCGATCTAAAGGTGTCAGTATGCCTCAAAAGAAGAAGGTTGAACGATGCATCTGAAAACAAGAGTTCACGTACCTTCATATGAAGTGATGGAAGCTGTTGTGTGAAGAGCGAGAAGGAGAAACTTGGCCTTACTTTCACTCTTGACTGCGTAAAGTGAATGCAGTTGTTGGATTGAAGTGTCCTCGATTGTGCTGTCAGACGGTCTGACAGCTCTCAGTTTGAAGCATACGGAGGCCTTAACGCCCGTGGTGAATGGAGGTAGTTAAAAGGCTTTTTTTTTCTTTTTTTATAGAGCTAGGCTAGCAGTTTCCCTTCGCTTCCTGTCGTTCTGCTAAACTAGGCTGAATACATCCTGGACCTGTCTATGTGCTGGACTCAGATTAAACTGGCTGACATCTCATCTGAGTGTAAAACAGTAAATAGAAGTCGCATTGAAGTGATGGGTTGCAGCTGCAGCCAGATGCAAACTGAAATGATGCATTCACAACGCGAAGAAATTATTTTACGTTACTGAAATAAATCTGCTTCTTTTTCTCTGTATGGCATGATGACCAGTGAAATGTAAAGGAAACCAGTTCAACCAGTGAAGTATCAGGTTGAAATCCCATTTTCTTTCTGCTGAGTCCTCACGGCTCAGCTGTAGGAGTGTAAAACTGGTAGAAAATTGGTCTGAACTGGTTTCTCCTAGTACAGAAACCCACAGCAGCAGCGGGAGGCGGGGGAGGGGAGGGGGGGTGAAGCCAAATGTAAAGTAAAAACTAAAAAGCCTTAAATGAATAAAAGTGGTGCAATTTTGTAACAGCAACCTGTGACGTGGAGTCATTTTGGATGAGACGGGCGGACACATGGATGGATGTTATGGTGCATGTCGCCCTCTGGTGGCTGAGTCTTGTAAAACTATGCAGCCTGTAATGTCACACAATTTGTTTTATTTCTTGTTAGAATGTATATTCCTCAATATTTAATTTGTATAATCTATGGATATGGTGTAAATGATCAATAAGAAAAGGGGAAAAGTCGTTAAAGCCAGCAAGTATTACAAAAAGCAGAACAACAGTGGCATTGTACCCTTCATCCTTCAGGTTAGCACAACGCGCATGCGCAAGACTCAGCTGTCATGGCAACGGCGGCGGCGTAACTGAAGCTGAGGAGAAGTGGAGCAGCTGGTTAGCGTACAGGTCATGTTGCTTCGGTAATTATACCACATTAACCTGCTAGTTAACGAACTCAGCTCGGAGCATAACGACAATGGAGTGACCTCTCGCGGTGTTTTGTCCGTGGTGAGCGCGCCATGACCGTCCGCTTCAAGGTACGCAACAGGTGTTAGCATTAGCAGCAGGTTAGCCAAACAAAGTGATGCTAACAAGCGTAGCTTCCTAGCTCGTGAGTGCGACAATCATGAACTGGTAGGAGATACATAACTTTTATGTTTAGCTTTAGCTTTAGCTTTAGTGGACCTGTCTGGACCCGGTGTACCGGACAGAACCCTTCACGAGACTGCAGAGTCAGGATTAATGATGTGATCTGATGTAATGAGCTAATCCAGCTAATCAGTTTCAGATTGACTGGCTGTGTGAGCTGACGTTCAGTCAGCACAATAACAAGCAGACCTACTGTTACAGCTACTGTTGATATGAGAGTAAACGTAACATCATCAGTGAAATTAATATCAGTTATTAAGATAATGATTCATTCGTGATGTGATTTGCACTGATTATCATTGAGCTTTCTCTACAGAGAAACGCTGATGGACATTATTTTTGATATTCAGGGCTACACTGATGATTGTTTTCATTATTAATGTCTTGAGCATCACTTCATTTTCACTTCCTAAGATTTGATCTGACATATGTGGAAACGTTTGAGTCTCTGTGATTTTTGTTTGAGCCACGAAAAACTGCAGTCTTTGAACGTTTGCGCGTTTGTTTCAGTGTCAGAGTGAATATCAGAGGAGCTACAGGGTTTCCCGGTCCAGGAGTGTGTCTCCGCAGCGCTGCACGCCATTGGCTGGCCTGCGCTCCGATCAAATGGGTAAGGACCCAGGTGTGGGCTCTGATTGGACAGGAGCACTGGACAAATTTCAGTCTGAAGGAGCTCCAGATGCAGCCAAGAGTGAAGTTTTTAATTTGACTTGTACTTTTATTTTTCCACTCCACCACAAGGAACCAGAAAATCTCAGAGCCTCGGCTGCTGTTTTTACTATTATCATCTATTTATTCACTCATTTTGCTGTTGTACAAATGCAGAACAGGTTGTTTTGTCATAACATCCTGGAAATTTGACTAAACTGTCAAAATGAACATACAAATAACCATGAAATAACTCTTCAGATCATTTAAAAGTTCCAGCTTAACCTCACCAACAGAAACTGAAAGTCAGAGATGATATTTAAAGACTTTGGTACAAAAAGAAATTTCTCCACAAATGCCAGAACTGATCTACACGTGAGAAAGAGAAGAAAAACAGTTTTCACTCTGGAAGTCTTCGACGGCTCTTTCTCTCAGGTGTCACCAGAGAACCAGGTCTGCAGCGCCGGAAGAAGCTCGGTCCTGGTGGTCTTGCTCAGTCCTGCGGCTCTCTGTTTTGTCCAGCAGACCCACAGCGCGCCGTCGCTGAGCCGAGTCCTCGTGCACACAGAGCAGCACCCCCTGCTGGTAGGAAGTGTCCATCACAAACTCATAAGAAAGACGTTGTAGTAAGAACCACAAGAACTCAACCAGGTTATTAAGGTACTGCTTTAAATCAGGTTCATCCTGTGTGTTGTGGGAATTGAAGGCTGTTTCAGAGCCGTCAGGCACGGCTGGACATTGACCTCACGGGTCTGCCCTGATCTTTATAAGGCTTAGCTCACTATCCCCAGGCTCCACTCTTCTTTTCAGCTTCAGCAATCAGCTGCTCTCAGGTTGAGCTGTGCCTTGAGCTTAGTTAATATGAGTAGCTAATATGTGTACGGTTGGCATGTGACCATGCTAGCCTTTAGTATGTAAAGCGCTGATGTTTTAAGATGAATTTGTCAAATCTAGTGTTAGTATGATAAGATACATGACATTATGACATTGAAATAGCAAAGAAAGCTCCCGTTTAGCATGTTAGCATGTTAACGTCCTTTGTAAGCTAGTAATGTGTTCTTTAAATGTCGTCCTTCTTCTCCTCCTCTTCATCACCAGCCTCTAGAAGTCGCTCAGCCCACAGGAAGGAGCCAAAACCTCCAACACCTCCTGGAGCCCGAGCAGACCCTGGACTTCTTGCAGAGCCTGAAACTCCAGCAGGACCTTCAGTTGACCCACGAGCTGCTGGAAAATCTGGTACATACACATCACATTATCTTCTAACTTACACACATCTTGATTCTTTGTCTCAGGGGGTTTGGCTCCTCCATGTTTGGACTGTTTCTGTCCTGGTTGGTACAGCGCCTTGTTTTTATGTCTCCGCAGTGAAGCCCCACCCTTCCAAGACTGACAGCCAACCACAGCTCAGCCAGCCTGTGACAGCGGCACCCAATGGAGAGCAGCCCTCGGCCAATGAGGAGAGCCAAAATGTAGTTATTAACTGAGTCCCTTTCTCCACCACAGGTGTGTCTCTCTGTAAAAGATACCTGAACTGAAAATATCAATAAACCGTGTTTCCTCCGTCCTGTGTTACAGGTTCATCATGCTCTGCGGTGGAGGGCAGGGCTGAGGTCAGGAGGTCAAAGGTCAGGAGGTCAAAGGTCGGAGTACCACAGACAGTTCAGCTGGAAGAAACCTGCAGCTGCTGCTTCACCAGTACTGACTGCAGAACAGGTGCACTGCTACCTAACATGATCAAACACTACCACGTGTCATTTACACTGACTGTGGAACAGTCATGTATTACCAAATACTACAAAATATACCACATATGAAATCCATACTGACTGTCTGCACGGCCACATGCTGCCATGTACTACCTCTGGTCTCAGATCAGTTCTCTGAGAAGAAGTACTGACCGTCTGACCAGAGTGAGTGCTCTTTAAAGACCTGTAGTTCAGCGCTGCGTCCACTGGGCGGCAGTAGATTATTTATTTACTGATGACTTTAGTTGTTATTGATAAAAGTGATGACTCAGCTGATGAGTTACAAACGAGCTTTGATGAGCCATCAGTCAGTCACTGCACCACTCTTTGATTGATTAGTATCTAAGTGACCTTTGACCTTCCCTGCAGGTGCTCCACTCCAGCAGCAGGTCTGTGCCCCCCTTCAAGAAGAACCCTGTTTCTGTGACAACGGAGTATCGGCAGAGCTTCCAGGGTCTGGCCCCACCCGCCGAGCCCCGCCTTCGGAAACATCTGGAACATCAGAGGGTCCCACTGTTCCACGCACACATGGTGCACGCCGCACACACGCCGCGCACACACACCGCACACACTTTAGATCGAAGGTCTTAATGTTTTTAGATTGTTAGCCAAACAAAAGGAGCTCATTTCGTACGTTCGCGTCGGCCTCTTGAGTTTTCACCATCGTTAATGTTTCATGAACTAATTTAACGAGTTCATTAATGGAGAAAACAGCCGTCACATCAGCGAGAACACTTGCAGCCGTAGTTGTTTTTCTGTTTGTGTTTCAGTGTTTGTTGTTTATAGCGTTCGTGACATCGGTTTAAAGAGTTCTGTCTTCAGTTTGTTCTTCTTCCTCTTGGCCGCCTCAGTCATGTGACACACCAGGTGAATCTGTGGAGATGCACAGGTGAGAGACGGCGCCATGCTTTTGTTGTTCCTGCAATTCTGACAAATGTTTTCATCTCCAGACCAACAAAAAAAGGAGGGAGGAGTTAGAGAAGAAGCCCCACCCCAACCAGGAAGTCCCCACCTCTCAGGAAGATGCCACGCCCCCTCCCGCCCCTCCTCAGGTGCGGAGAGGACACAGGTGTGTGTCTGCGTGTGTGTTTCTATGTGTTGTCGTGTATTGTGAGTTCATCCCGTGTCTGAAGGCGTCTGTCTGTCTGACAGGATGTTGACAGAGTATGAGTCCAGCTTTCGTTCTCCTCTCTACAGGATCCCGGAGGAAGGCGGAGCCATGGACGGCGACGCCCCTCAGGTCAGGTTTCGGTCTTGTTCAGCGTGCATCACAACGGTGGGCGGGGTCACTTACTTTGTTTATTAATCGAGCTGCAGGTCAGATGAGATGTTACATATTAGTACAGAGGAAGGTCCAGGTCAGGTTTAGCTTAGCTTAGCATAGTGAGAGAAACACACCTGATGTGTGTGTCCTGTCTGCCCATTGGTTCCTTCTGTTTGTGTGAGTGAGACTGAGTCAGGATGAACTACAGTGTGTGTGTGTGTGTGTGTGTGTGTGTGTGTGTGTGTTCATGGTGATGAAGGAGCAACAGTGAGGCTCACCGATGTGTTTTAATGGAGGTCAATGGTTCAGAGGAAGAAGATCAATCAGCTGTGACACACACGCAGTAGCTCTTAGTTTTGCTCTTTTCACTGAATTTCTTGACAGTATTTCACTTTTTTCTTGTGTTTCTCGTCATCTTCACTCGAGGTTTGAGATTTAACGCTGCAGCACTTTGTCACCTGCACATCAGGTTGTTCTGGCTGATCAGAATGTCCCTGATCACTTTGATTGAAGTGGTAGTCTGTGCCTTTGCACAATGCCCGTCTGCTAGCTAAACCTTTTTTTTGTGTGTGTGTTTGTGTGTGTGTGTGTGTGTGTTGCTGATGGAAAACGCGAGTGTCAGCAGTGAAACCACAGAGCTTCACTTCAGGGAAACAGCTCACTGTTAGTCACATACACTCAGGTACGTTCCCACCAGCCTCGTGGAAAGTGTCGCTGAGGAGGGGCCCAGCTGCCTCTGCAAAACTAAGCACTTTTCCACTTTTCTGCATGAAATGTGCAGATTTGAGCTGACACCACTTCAGCTGAAAGCATCAAAAAGCTTCAGACAAACAGCGTAATATTCACAAACCCTCGACCTGTGCTGGGAAAACAGCGTCTGCAGCTGTCGGTGTTTCGCGTTTGTGCCTGATATTTAAAGGCTGTTTCTACACTACATGGCCAACAGTATGTGGACAGGCTGTGGTTCCTGGTTTGGACCCCTTAGTTTCAATGAAGGGAGCCGCTAATGCTGCAGCATACAGTGATGTTTCAAACATGGTAACGGTTTATGGCCCCGTACACAAAACCAGCTCCATGAAGAACTGGTTTTCTCAGTTTGGTGTGGAGGACCTTGACTGGCCCACGCAGGCTTCTGACCTCAACCCCATCCGTCACCTTTGGGATCAGCTGGAACGCCGACTGTGAGCCAGACCTGATCGCCAGACCTGATCACCTGACCTGATCACCAGACCTGATCACCTGACCTGACCTCAGTGACGCTCCGGCGTCTGCACGGGAGCAAATCCTGCAGCAGGATGAACATGTGGTGGAGAGACTGAAGCAGAAGGGTGGAGGCTTTGAGAGCAGCAGGTTAATGAACAGGGTGGTCATCAGGTGTTCACCTGTCAGGTGGTATCGTGATTCACAGGTGATTCTGTGTCATTTGTGCAGTGTGACAGGGACAAGAAGTAGGTTTCAGTGACTAACACCATTTCAGCCTGAAAGGATTTGTAGACTTATTTCATGTGTTTGCATATTGTTGTGTGAGATGTTCGTGCAGGTTAATGAAAGCAGGTATCACTTTCAGGATCAGTGCATTCATCGTGAATTGATCATTGGTCTAAATGTGTGAACATAAATGGCACTGACGCCGCTTTTATGTGGTTGAACAACCTCAGGCGTCCCCCCTCCAACCTCTGAAACCAAACCCGCCGCCTCGTGCCCTCACTCATGTAAAATGTCAGCAGCAATGAAGAGATTCAACAGAAACTGAACGTTACGACGTTCACGGACAGAGAGCAGACTCGTTACCTTCAGCCAGGTGCAGCTCATATGAAGCCAGCAGAGTGTAGAGTTTTGTGACGTGCACTCATGCTTTTCATGCCTTCAGGAGCCGACGGACGGTTTAAACTGACGATGCCGCAGAATGTTTGAATTGTATGTGAATCTGTGGGCGACGTGCGATCGTCCAGTCGACTTTCCATCCCTGCGGTGAGTTTGGCCTGTGAAGAGCTTCAGTGAGCTGACGTCTGTTCAGAGGAAATGATGAAAGCTTCACAGGCTCCCTCAGCGTCAGGTTTACGGTTCGTTTGGGGTTGAGGTTTAGATAAGAGACAGACTGAGGTTTGCTTTGAAAACAGGGCCGGGGGTTATCCAGGGTTTGGCCTCAGGTTATCGTCAGGTACCTCAGAATCTCCAGCCTGAGGTTCACGATCAGAGGAGAGGCGAGCAAAGTCTGAATGATTTGTCCTGAAATTGAACTCGACAGGCAGAAGAACCTTTGCATAGAATAAAAAACAAACCTCTTTATCATTTCTCACATCTCTCTCATGAATCTTGTCGCTCAGCGTTTCCTCTCTCTGTATTTACTGGTTCAATATGAGCACTGGCTCCTCCTCCTTCAGTTTCAGTTCGTTCTGTGTGTTTCGACAAACACAAAGGTTTCCAGACGTCATGCTTTGACAGCCGTCATCTGTTTAAAGTGCAGCAGCAGCCAACCGCTTCGTCTGCCGCTGCTTCAAAATCATTCTGTGGATCTCTGTCAGGAAGATCAGGAAGTCTCCAAGAATCAACCTGAACCGTGAACGTCTATGACCAATCTCAGGGTGTCCAATGAGAAGCCAAACGGGCCGACACCAAAGGTACTGATCAGGTTTAATAGAAGAGAAAAGCAGCAAAGTCTCACACGTGAAAGCTGGACGGCATTTTTATTGAAAAATGACTGAAATCTTTCATTGATTATCAACAGCTGACTGATTAATCGACGTCGTTTCGGCTCTGTTTAATTTGTCCCACTCATTCTGGATCATCGGTCTTTGTTCAGGTTCAGGTTCAGGACTGGAGGCGGACGGTCGAGCTGGTTTTAGTGACTGTTGTCTGACGTGTTAAATACACATTATACCCCTTTGTCTTCTTTCTGACTGGACGAACCAGAGTCCAAATGTAGCTCCAGGTCTTCAGCTGTGGCCCCTGAAAAAGTCCCTGCTGTGGGGGTTTCGGAGCGAAGCAGAAGCATGAAGCATGTGTCTGCGTTCACACGTTCACCTCGGCGTCTCGGCCTCATGTGCAGACTGTTAGATTCTGACTTTAACCCTGCGGGTTCGTGCCTCTTCAGACTGAACGCTCGCTGTCTGTTGCGTCCAGGTGGAGGAGCTGCGGCGGCAGGCCCTGCTGTACCGCCGTCGCGGCTGGGGCACCAACTTCTCCAGAGATCACCTGAACCAGCTGCTGTCTGAACACAACGCCCTGTGGGAGCCGACAGACACCACAGACTCAGCCACAGACCCCCCCACCCCCCGCCTGACCTCTGACCTCTGTCGCGACGCAGACGGCCGCGGCGCTTCCTGTGTGGAGGCCCTGGACCTGTCCAGGTGAGTCACGCGGCGGGTGGAGAGAGCGTCATCGGAGAGCGTCTCTGAGCTGATTTCTAACGTCTGTGTTTGGTTTTCAGCCGCTCCAGTAACTCCAGTTACTCCAGTAAGAGGTCGTCTGTGGCGGCCTCAGGAGAAACACACCACACAAACAAAACCACACAAGTAAAAGCACCTCAGAGTCCTCCTGCTGGAAGACGCACGGCCTGGGGAGAAGAAGAAGAAGAAGAGCGTTCAGACGAGTACGTGTGTCTCTTCTTCATGACTGTTCCTGTCCAACTTCAACACGTGAAGCCAGAAACGCATTTAAAGGACGATTCTGACTCTGATTTGTCTGAAAAACAAACAAACATTTCATCTTTTGACATTCGTTTTTGGACATTTCTTTGTTTACTGCTAAACGGCATCCTTTAGGATTAAGAATGAATAACTGATTGTCATTTTGCTAAAACTGTCATCTCTGTTAAATATGAAGCTGCAGCCAGTAGACGGTTAGCTTAGCTTAGCTTAGCTTAGCTTAGCTTAAAGACAGGAAACAAGTGGGAACAGGCTCTGAGCAGTGAACTGACTGTCAGACAGAGCCAGGCTAGCTGTTTCCCTCTGTTTCCAGTCTTTATGCTAAGCTAACAGGCCTCAGATTTAGTGTACGGATAACAGTGGTATTGATCTTCTCATTTAACCGTCCACCAGAGAGCAGCCTGTGGATCAGAGGACAGACTCCTTCACACTGCGAGACGGCAGCCGTCATGTACTTTTACTGTAATCTGTGTCAGGCTGTGTGATGAACGTGTGGTGAGACAAAGAGCTGAGTCTCTTCACGCTGATGTGATCGTGTTTCTGCCACAAACAGACGAAGAAGAAATCACGTTGTGTTTTTTTTAACTTCAGAAAACTGTCACTTCAGACTCACATCAAAGGTTTTCTGTCAGGAACTGACTGTGTGTGTGCGTGTGTGTGCGTGTGTGTGCGTGTGTGTGTGTGTGTGTGTGCGTGTGTGTGTGTGCGTGTGTGTGTATGTAGGGAGGAGGAGGGAAGGTTACCAACTCCAAGGCTGAAGATGCTTCCTGTTCAGAGAACTCACCATGACCTCACCACACCTGCAACTGGTACACACACACACACACACACACACACACACACACACGGCTCAGACAACGGTGTGTGACCTCCAGTGGTGGAAGAAGTATTTACATCCTTTACTGCAGTAAAAGTACTAATACTACAATGTAAAAATATTCTGTTACAGTTAAAATCCTGCATTGAAAATGTGACTTCAGTAAGTTTAATGAGGAAAATGTACTTCAAGTATTAAAGTAAAAGTACTCGTCATGCAGTGAAGTGTCTCCTCAGGATGTTCCTGTTGGAGTTGGCTGAGCTGCAGCTCAGTTTAACTGTTTCCTGCTGATCGTTTCCTCCATCGGTCGATCGATTTATCACAATTCATCAGTTTTGTCCCTCCAACAGTTCAAACCTCAAAATAATTTTTATTTTTTTCCATCAAAAACTACTATTATAACTATTATTCAGTCATCAGAATGTCTGATAAGTTTTGATAATTGATCATTAATTCATCTTATTGATCGTTTTGATGTTTTAAAAAGCTGAACTGTCATGAAATGAAAATACTCCAGTAAAGTTCAGATACCTCCAATTTATCGTTCAGTACTGGAGTAAATGTACTTCATCTCTGGTGACCCCTGACCTCTGTTTGTCCTCCAGGTGGCGCTATGCTGGTGGGAAGACTGAGGAGCAGTGATGAAGCCTCTCCATCCAAGCAGCAGGTGCTTTAAACGCTGTGTGTTGTTTTGTGTGGAGTTCATGTTGTGTGATGTCACTCAGGTAACTGTTTGTGTTCAGAGGTCTGGATCGGCCGTTTCCATGGTGGCGGGGGCGGACACTGCGGTCAGTGCGCCTGTCAAACAGAAGGAGGCGTGGCCTGAGAACAACTCCCACCGCTTGTCCTCTGGCTCCTCCCCCGACCACAAGCCAGCTGCCAGTCATTCCTCTAAGCCAATCAGGATGAAGCAAACGCCTCCTTCGCCAGTAGCCCCGCCCCCTCTGGTCCCACCCCCACACTGTATTCAGGGGACGCTGAGACACCCCGACTTCCAGCACAACGGTGAGCCTCAGTTTCAGTAGCGATCGATGGCCTGATGGTGCTCTCTGATTGGCCGTCTGATCGATAGAACATCAGAAAATAGTGACGTTGAAAATCAGCAAATTTTGGGCATTTTTCTTTAAAAAAAAAAAGACTAAATTCATGAAGTGGACAATCAGTCACTGGTTTGGTTTTGGTGCCAGTTAGGAAACTTTTGTTTTTTGTGTTTTTTTTCTTCATGTTTTTGTTACATTTTACTTCCTCTAAAACCAAAACTCATGAAAGTTTACACACAATCCCCAACTGAAGCTTATCCATCACTTCAGATTCATTTAGAAATTATTAATATCTTCAGTTTTCAAGAAACTGAAGATATTAATCCAAGTAAGCCGAAGTGGTTTTTAAAAAACCAGTTTAAACTTCGCTCTCTTCTTTAGTTCGTCTGTAAACGCTGGAAAAGGTCGAACTCACCTGATCTGTGTCAAACGAATGACAAGACCTAAAAAGACAAATTCAGTCCAAAGTGAGAGCTAAACATGAAAAAATCAGACAGCAAGGACCTTCATGTTTACACACACACACACACACACACACACAGCCCAGTATTCAGTGCTAATTAGCAGCTGTTAGCATGTTGAACTGATGAACATTATGCCTGTTGAACGTGTTAGCTTGCTGGGATTAGCATTTACGCTCTGAAGCCTCTTTATTCTGATGTCAGCTGTTTTTCTTTGATCGTTTATCAATGACACATAATGTGATCAAAGGTTTGATCCGTGTGCTTAATCAATAACACAGAGGTGATAAATGATCGGGTCACCTGTCTCCTCAGGTGAGTTGGGTTTGAGGCTGAAGGAGCGTCAGTGTTCAGGCGGAGGCTGCGGCTCTGACGAAGGTGAACATTTAAAAACACACTTTGAAGTACAAAAACACACCATTTTACTTCGTTACGACCTTTTAAAGTCTGTTCTCCCGTTGCCTAGACGACCGGCTGTCGGTGATGTCGTGGCGTTCGGCAGCTTCCTGCTCCGTGGCGTCCGCCGTGCTGGAGCGCGCTCAGAAGAGACGAGAGAACTTCTGGGGGAAGCGATGAGCTGTGGAAAGCAGTGGACAGCAGCGTGTTGTTCGTAGGGTCTCAGTGGATCAGTCGTCGTTTTTTAGCTGGACCGATCAGGTTTTCTAGATGAGAGAGATGAATTGAATTTGATGGAGAGAATCGTTGATTTTTACAGATGAAGCGAAGGCGCTGATGACTCTGATCATTCTTACTCTGCAGGTTTGTTTGAGGTGTTTTTACAGTAAAACGTGTTTCCTCATGTTGCTCACTGTGTGATTCCTGAAGTCATGAAGCGACAAACAGCAGCCGCTTCGTGTTTCCGTGTGATTTCAGTCTGATGGAAATCCTGAAAACCTGAAACGACTGAACGAACACAACTGTGGAATCTCTGGATCAAATGTGGTTTTGTCGTTCAGGCAGAAGCAGAAGTTGAACCTTGAACTCTGCCTCAACTTTTAGGTCGTTTTGAGTTTCCATATGAGACACGAGGGGGTGGAATTAATCTGCATCTGATTTTATCATGAAAACCTCTGACTGACGGCCAATCATTGTCATCACGTCAGAATCGTAATGATTCAGGTCAAACAAACAAACAAACAAACACAAATAACCTCCAAAATCCCAAAAATAGAGACTCACAACCACAAGTTAGATCAAACTGTTGCAGCAGTGAAGTGAAAGTATTAATACCACAGTGTAGAAATACTGTGTTACAAGTCAAAGTCCTGCATTTAAAATCTTACTTCGGTCCAAAGTATTGACATAAATATGTGGTAAAAGTGAAAGTCCGTATTGTGCAGAAAGGCCTGTTTCAGAAGACACTGGATTCTATCAGTGATGCGTTCATGTGTTCATCACGTTCACGTTGCAGCTGCTGAAAGTGGAGCTCATTTTAATGACTTCATACGCTGCTGGATAGATTGTGGGTTTCCCCACAGGATCAATAAAGTTTTATTTAAAGCACCATAATTTATTAACTGAGTATCATTTGTGTTATTAGTCTGCAGTGTAGTAAAAGTACTGCGTCTGTAATGTAGCGGACGGTGGAAATACTCGGAAACTTCCGGAAGTTCCTGAAGCTGTTTTCTCTGCACGTCCTTCTATGAATAAAAAGCGTTAGCTGATGTCACAGGTCTGAAGACGAAGAGCAAACATCTTCATCACTTCCTGCAGACAGACAGGACATTTATACACTACACACACTATTTAAACAAACGCACAAAACACACACACCACCAGCCAGGTATGAAGTGTTGAACCAGCTGACTGTGAATTCCCCTCGTAACAACATGCAGGTCAGAGCAAACAGAGTGAAGCTGAGGGTGAAAGGGTGAGGGAGGGTGAGGCAGGGTGAGGGAGGCTTCAGCACAATGTGAGAAAGTCCGGCTCAATCAAAGTGACGACACGATAAAACGTCGTCCTGCAGGTTTCATCACCTGACCTCAATGACTCAAACATCAAAGAGTTTGTTTCTTTTTCATTTTAATGTTCTGCTCCGTCGACGCTGACGTGCAGCGGTTTGTTTTCTTCATGAGTTAAATCAGCTTAAGAGACGATTCAAGCATGAAGCTTTGAAAGAAGCTGAAGTTACATCGACGAATCATCTGAATCGGAGTTTGACTGGTTTAAACGACTCAAGGAAAAAAGACATTCCGCTCGACGAGGACCAACAGATGAAAGTGCAAAAATAAACAGTACATACAATGAAATTTACAATATGTCGTGTGTTTTATTAAATTCAACACATAAAAGTGCACAAAATAAAGTCAGTAGGACAAGCAAATAAAACACAAATGTAACACATATTGGAACTGGATTAATTATTAATAAACAGTTTTAGTTGTCCTGAACTGTTTTTGACACTGAGCGTCCTTTGAACGTGACTCTGAACGTGACTCTGAACGTGACTCTGAACGTAACTGGAAGGTTCAGCATCTCTGAAGGTCTTTGTGGATTTCTGTCGAATCTCCCTGCAGCTCAGTTCGTCTGCGTCAGCGCTCACTTCCTTCTCATTAACTGGCTGTTCCACTTCTTCCTCACATGTTGCAACATGTCATGAGCGACGTGTCACAGAGATCATATAGCACCACGTTTGATGAGTTTAAGGAACCAATAAAAAACTGAACAAAACATTGATCAGAATTTGCCGCCACAGACAGGAAGCCGTCACTTGAAGCGTTTTAATTCAGTTTGAGCCCATTCAGAGTAAAAAGCTCCCTGTGAATACAGTAAAAATGTCTCTCTTTTCCATGAATAAGGTTTGAGGTGTCATCTGGTGACAGCTCCATTTTAGCTGGGAAGCCTTTCATTGTCTTATCAGTCTCTGAGGGATTCACACGCCCACACCCAACAATAAACGAGAAATTGAACAGAGAGGAGCCGGCCACTCGATCCCCGGCTTCACGCCTGGAAACAACGGCCAAGAAAACCTAAGAGGAAAATCCTGAAAGGAAAGTACTGATGTTCAAAAGCTCGGCGACAGAAGGAAGTGAGGGCAAACTGGGCGTTTCTGCGTTGGCATCGATCAATGAGTGGCCGTTTTCATCATGGCCTCACAGGTGCAAACATGACTATCACTGATGTGGTGTCACACTGACCACACTCACACCCGTCACATTGGAGTGGAGTCCCCCAGGGGTCCATCCTGGGTCCTTTTTTATTCCCCATTTACTCGCTTGCCTTCCCTCTGTCTGAAATGATCTGACGGATGACCAAACACTTCTTCCAGGTGAATCATGAGCTTCTCGTAATGTCTGCCTGTTGTCCAATTAGCATTGCTAATTATCTTAAAGTGACTGTAACCATATCTTTACACTAGCAGCATGACTTCCATGTTGGTCAGTCCAGCACGAGTCGGTGGATTAGCATTAAATTCTGTTTCCGACTTTGATGATCGGCTCATTTTGGATCTGGAAGTTTAGCTCGAAGCTCGTCCAGTGTGTTGGTTGATACAAAACCAGTAACACGCTCACCAGCCTCAGCTGTACTTGTGTTTAGTAATTAGCTGATATTAGCATGCTAACATGCCAAACTTAGTGACAACGATAAACCAGTTAAACATCAGCTACAACAAATATTACTCAGAAGTAAAAGTTGTGTGAAAATATATTAATTGTTATCTGGAGAGATGAGTTTTCCCATAAACTTCAATATAGCGCCATCATGTGGTGGCCGCTAAAGGAACTGCAGCTTAAGACGCTTCAGTTCTGGATTCAGGACTGAACTAAATTGTGTGAACCCTAAAGTTTTTTTAATTAACACGCAGATTCACTCATTAATAAAGTTTCTGAGCGTTTACTGTTTATCTGTTCATATTTCTGTGTGAAACGTATTTTAACTCACAGACTGTTGTTAGAACGCCATCCTTGGGGGGCGTTAGAGGCAGCTTCATGTCCGTATCATGAGGGATCCAATTTATTGATAATTATTTAAAAAAGCTACCACAGAAATGATGTACTTCATATTTGTTTGTTATTGCACCATTAAAAAATACAGTATTACAAAATTACTTCCTCTTACTACAAATCTCCACACACTACATTATTGTAGCTTGTAGTCATGTTAAATACTGTGTGATTACATATAATGACCCTGTTTTAAGTGATTTATGTGAAAAAATATGATATAAATATGATATAAATGATCATCTAATCAGAGCAGAGCTGCTGCCACGAGCTGGTCAGACAAGTTTCTTTTGTTTGAGGAAAGTTTGTGTAACAAAGTGGACTTCCAGCTCCACCAGGGAGTACACACACACACACACACACACACACACACACACACACACAGACAAAAAAAGAGGAAATGATGTCACTGGAGAAGTACAATTAAAAGGCTCTTTTAGCAAATTGATGACAAACATTATTAGAGCCAGTCGTCACGACTTGACTGACACTTAATTTCCTCTTTGTGTGAGTGACAGTAAACACACATTGTACCAGCTCAGCAGTGACCTGTGTGTGTGTGTGTGTGTGTGTGTGTGTGTGTGTGTGTGTGTGTGTGTGTGTGTGTGTGTGTGTTGGGGTTTTTTCGATGGTTACCTGTCCTATATTTCTGCAGAGGGGGCGGAGGATGGATGTGTATAAAGAGAGAGAGGGCACATAGCGTCTTCACAGCAGCATCACTGACAGGTGAGGACTCAGCAGCACGTTCATTCAACACGTTTCATCTCTGAAGTCTCTTTTAAAACAGTTTGTTAGAGTTCGTGATCTGTTTCTGTCTCGCAGGTGAAAACACTCCGACTCCTCATTCTGAAAGGATTAAGATCATTTATCTCAGCGATGAAGCTCGCCACGCTCCTCTCTTTCCTCCGTCCGGCCGCCGCCATGCTGGTTCTCCTGCCCGTGTTTCTGATTGGCTGGGGCGAGCAGGTGGTGGCGCACCCTGTCGACCGGCCGCTCAGCCAGCCGCTACGAAACCCGGAGACGTACCAGGCTGTCCGGGAAGTTTCACAACATGTGAGTGCTTTAAACCAGAATTCTGAACTTTAGCTACGTCTGGCCAATCAGACGCGTTCTGACTTAGAAATGTTTATTATAACAATTCAATTTTTAACATCAACCACTTTAATTAGAGGTTTTCTGTCATATGACTATACAATATAAACATTTATAAACATGTCACATTTTAAAACTACAGCTGTCAAATAAGTGAAGTACAGAGTGCAGTATTTGCCTGTGAACTGAGTGAAAGTATTTGCTCAGTTTAATGTTGTACTTCAGCGCAGTACTTGTGAAAATGCTCTTCTTACTGAAGCACCTAACCTTCAAATTTAGACTTGTGTTTTTTGGCGCTGATGTTCTTCCGTAGGTTTGAGCAGGACTTCGGTCCGTCGGCTCGGGGTTCAGATCGGCTCTGAGGTCTTCTTCTTTTTTTGTGTCTGAGAGGATCATAGAGGCTTATTATTTCGGGGATTTATTTCTGGTCTTGTCAGCATTTGCGGTTTGTTTCGGGTGACTTGGACTCAGTATTTTCTGAACTCTTCATCCTGTTAATGTGTGATTCTGGTTTTCTGTCTCTTCAGGCTCAGAGTAAGCAGACACACATCGACTCCAACACCAGACTGATGCCCAGAGTCAACACTAGCCAGGTGAGAACAAACTCCTGTCAGTCCAACGCTCAGCTAACGCTCTCCCAGCCCAGCCTGACCTCTGACCTCTCCACCTCCTCCAGGACCACCTGAAGATCTGCTGCCTCCACGCCAACATCCTCGACTTCTACCTGAACAACATCCTGCACCACCGTGACGACGACCATCCTCGCATGCACCGGCTGAAGATCGACCTCGGCCGGGTCAGCGAGGACCTGCAGACTCAAGGCTGCGTGAGTGTCCACTGTTTTCATACCGCTCGCACATCTGTATGCTAAACGTGAAGCTGGAGCCTGGAGACTGTTAGCTTAGCTTAGCATGAAGAACGGCTAGCGGGGAAGTTTTCTGGGATTTATGTGCCGGACTGCTTGTTGGCCATGAACCTTTAAAACCACAACTTATTTTTACATTTGTGCTTCCAGGCTAGCTGCATCCAGTCTTTATGCTATGCTAAGCTAACTGCTGGCTGGCTGAAGCTTCATATTTTCTGTACAGATGTGAGACTGTTATCAATCTTCTGATCTCACACTCAGCAGCAAAGCGAATTAACGCATTTCCCAAAATATTCTTCTAAGATCCAGTAAGTTGGACAGTTAACGCCGATGTTCCATCAGCTGGCGAGCAAAACGAAAATGTTTACGAGTCACGAACAAGACAAAGAAGTAAACATTTATTTTCTCATGTGTGTGTGTGTGTGGTGAACATGTGGTTTATCATAAAATTGATAATGACTTTCAGTGGTTAAAGTCAGGGAAAGCGCACACACACACACACACACACACACAGATTGAAGTGATAACAGCTGTTAACCTCCAGCGTCTGTCTGCTTCTCCAGAATGTGACTCATTACCACGACCATCAGAGCGCCGTGGAGTTTCGCAGGAAGCTCACCAAGGTAAGCTCATCCACCAGGGCTGCTCATCATCATCGTCATCATCGTCATGATCATCATCATCATTATCATTGTCATCATCATCATATGTGATCTTCAGAAAACGCCATCTTTTCAAGCAGAGTTTGGTGCAGACGCACAGAGCCGCCGATGTTACTATGAATGAATAATAAATAATAATCTTTGTAAATCAATAAATTCAAAGGCACAGACGGGCGCAGTGCGTCTGTGGACGTGATTTCAGGGTTCAGTCGTCTCCTCGAGCAGCGGCTCTCTGCTGGAAACGGAGCGTCTGTCGGGACTATTTTCAGCGGCGGATCGTTTCTGACGTGTCTCTGTGTGTTTCAGATGGGGAGCGAGCGAGGAATAATCAAAGCGGTGGGCGAGATCGACATCCTCTTCACTTACCTGCAGGACTTCTGCATCCAGCCGAGGAACTCCACCGAGTAGGCTGCTGCACCACGAGGCCTCGGCCGCGTCCTATTTATCCTATTTATCACCTTTCATCCCGAAGACTTTTCTACTTTTATTTATTCATTTATTTAATTTGAGAGGACGTATTTAACTCTTTTATATAAAGTACAATATTTATATTCCTGATTAGTTATTGATCTATTTATTGATCTGAGTGTTTTTATACCAAAGGGCTCGTTGTTGATCACGTCCTGAAACAGTGTTTCATGCTGAATGTTACGCGCAGACTGTTGGACACAGTGTGTTACAGAATGTACTTGAAAACAAATAAAGTTTGGTTTGAATACGACAGTCGGCTCTTCTCTCCCTGTAATACTACTTCACACTTCTACTCTGCATGACAAGTACTTTTACTCTTGATACTTTGAGTACATTTTACAGATTACACTCATTTTTTACCTTGTAGTTTTAATTAATTAAGTAAAGCATTTAAATACTTCCTCTTCTGTAACTCTGAGCTCTGATTGGACCAGGTGACGCTGATGATGCCTATTTTTTTTTCTACTGCCACTGTCATCACTAAAAGTATGTCAGTAAAATGAGGAAAATGTACTTCAAGTATTGAAGTAATAGTACTCATCATGCAGTGAAATGTCCTCTGTGTCTGTTGTCCTCTTGTCTCTGGTCTCTTTAGATCATTGTGTCTCTGTGTTTGTTGTCCTCTTGTCTCTGGTCTCTGTAGATCAGTGTGTCTCTGTGTCTGTTGTCCTCTTGTCTCCGGTCTCTGTAGATCATTGTGTCTCTGTGTCTGTTGTCCTCTTGTCTCTGGTCTCTGTAGATCAGTGTGTCTCTGTGTCTGTTGTCCTCTTGTCTCTGGTCTCTGTAGATCAGTGTGTCTCTGTGTCTTTGTCCTCTTGTCTCTGGTCTCTATAGATCAGTGTGTCTCTGTGTCTGTTGTCCTCTTGTCTCTGGTCTCTGTAGATCAGTGTGTCTCTGTGTCTGTTGTCCTCTTGTCTCTGGTCTCTGTAGATCATTGTGTCTCTGTGTCTGTTGTCCTCTTGTCTCTGGTCTCTGTAGATCAGTGTGTCTCTGTGTCTGTTGTCCTCTTGTCTCTGGTCTCTGTAGATCAGTGTGTCTCTGTGTCTGTTGTCCTCTTGTCTCTGGTCTCTGTAGATCAGTGTGTCTCCTCATTCATGTCTCAGCAGGATGTTCTGTTGTTCATTTTAACTCTAATGATTCTTTTCATTCTGGATCAATCTGCTGATCATTTTCTCCATCGATCGATTGATCGTTTGCTTTGGAAACATTGTGAAAACAGTGAGAAATGTGGTGACAATGAGCCCAAAGTGACGCCTTCACCATGTTTGTTTGGTCCAACAGTCCAAAGCTCCACATGATTCCAAACACATTCAGATCATTGAGATCATTGAGAGGAAAAGCAGCAAATCGAACATGTGAGAAGATCAAACATCAGACGATTCACAGCAGAGATCAGTGAATCCATTCAAACAGCAGATGATCATTAACTTTCAGAATAGTACAATATTTCCCGTCTAAAGTGTTGTTTAAGTTCAGCATCTCTCTTATTCTCACTATGACTCGACTCTCAGACTGAAGCTGCTGAAGTGATGCTGGAAAATAGGACAGCGGTGTCGAAGATGAGCTGAACACGAAGAACATCGTGTGACGTTCTGACCTGAGTCATGTCTCCGGTGTGTTTGCTGCCCTTTAGGGTCACTTGGTTGGTAATTAGAAGAATAATAAGAATTATTTCTAACGCATTTTTACAATTACAAAGAGTTTTATGGTTGATTCAGGATTAAAACATGCAGCCAACAAAAACAAGCAATTTGAATTAATACAGAAATAATCTACAATAATGCAACAATGTAAGATAAAAACAATGACAATGATTAAAAAGTACAAGATGTTGGAAATAAAACATGTTCGAGAATTAATTCAAAGGGTTTTAAAAAGAGACGTTCTGACATAAGATGAGACCTTCAGAGTTCACGTCAGGTTTTTTACAGTGTAACACGAGTCTGCAGAGAAACGCGTTCAGGCTGATTAACTGGGAAATAAAAATAGAAGACATGATAATACTAATCGATTTTATCAGATCTGATTAAACGTTATCTGATGACACACACACACACACACACACACACACACACACACAATGACCTATGTAATAAACTGGTGCAGAAATCTGCACAAACCACAAGTAGATGAGACCTACTTACCTACTTTCAGTGGTGCAGGCTTCAGCACAACGTGTGTGTGTGTGTGTGTGTGTGTGTGTGTGTGTGTGTGTGTATATATATACAGTTTGAGTGTTTTTTTGTATGTGTGTGTTGGGGGGGGGGGGGGGGGGCACTCAACTGCTGTCATGCAATGCCGCAAGAAAAAAAAAAGTTTTTTTAGTCATCAGTCAGTATCTCCTGTGTATTTATATGTATTTATGTATCACTTATAAATAAAATATATAGAATTTAGTTTTTAATGACACTTTTAGAGCTAAAACAAACGCAGAAATCTGATGACTGATAACAACGTTGATGGTGGTTAAATTGTTTTTCCTTCGGTTGCTCTAACTGTGAGTAACTTGTGTTTTTCCGACTGATGATGGATCGAAATCAGCGGTTTGAAGACGTCACTTCTGTCAGCTAAAGGTTTGGTTTATTTGGGGAATTTTCTGGACGCAAACATGCATCACGACACGACGACCGATGACTGATCTGACCCCCCGCTGTGCAGCTGTTTACATACATTAGACTTGCTTTTAATTTTGACTTTTCTAGTTTTATTTCCGTTCTTATGTCTATTTCATATTATATATTTCATATATTCTATTTCACTTCTAATTATGTATTTTTTTTCTTAATTTCTCCAAGAAAGTCCTAAAAACAAACATAAAAACATCCTCACTGACGTATTTGTCAGCCACAAACCTGAACACTGAACACTAAACGTCCAGTCTCAACCTGAACCTGAACCTCGTTCTAACATGAACCTTTAAAATCACATGTAAAGCCTCAAAGTCTCAAACTGTCCTCACAGAGAGAGAAAAAGTCTTCTGTTCCCATGAGGACAGTGTGTCCCCACAATGTCACTGCGTGAACAGAGAGTGTGTCCAAAATGCCAGTAAAAAACACACTCACACACCGTCTGTTTGAACACTTCTGTCACCATGCAGTGTGGGGACACGGTCAGCAGGGCTCTACCTGTGTGATGTCACCACAGGGGATTTCCCACACAGGTGACACCAGGAAGAACAGAAACAACAGCAAACTTCCCACTGTGTGTGTGTGTGTGTGTGTGTGTGTGTGTGTGTGTGTGTGTGAGAGAGATAAGGATCTATATTTAGCTGCGCTCTTTGTGTTGAGCAGACAGCAGCAGGTTGAAGCAGGTCACATGACCAGCTGCACTCCGGGGGCTTCAAACACCTGAACGAGTGAATCCTGACGAAGCTGAAAACAGAAACTTTGTGTTTTGATTAATTTGCTGCTTCTGATCCGAGGTGGAAGAAGTAAACGTGGGTAAAACTACAGTGTACAAATACTCTGCTCCAAGTCAAAGTCATGCATTATTACATTATTTTACTTAGGAAAAAGTACAAAAGTATGAGTATGAGCATGTGGTAGTACTGAAAATAACAGTGTGCAGAATAACAGATATGTTATTGGATTATGATCAATACATTTTGAATCACTTTTTTAATGACTTCATATCTGCTGGGTAGGTTGTTAATAAAGTTTAATACATTTATAAAGCTCATTTATTTTCCATTCATTATTATAATTATGTTTGTCTTAAAGGTCCAGTGTGCAGGATTTAGTGTCCTTTCTGGGCTACTGTAGAAACATGGAGGTGCATCGTGGCGGCCTCTGTGGACGAGGACCTGACATATAAAGATATAAAGAGTCCTTCAACGGTCATGAAAACACAAAGACTCAGATTTTCCTCCAAAACACCTTTAATTGACGATAATTATAATAATAAAAAAAACATTCTGCTTGATTTGTTCACTAAAGTTTGTATCAACAATCTCAATCTGCAAAGTAACCAAAGTTATTAAGACAGACAGACAGACAGACAGACAGACAGACAGACAGACAGAAAGACGGACAGACAGACGGACAGATAGAGAGACAGACAGACAGACAGACGGACAGATAGACAGACGGACAGACAGACAGACAGACAGACAGACAGAGAGACAGACAGACAGACGGACAGACAGACAGACAGACAGACAGAGAGACAGACAGACAGACGGACAGACAGACAGATAGAGAGACAGACGGACAGTAGGTGTATGCACTGAGCTGTGTTGTGGCTGTTTGACCTGGTTACTGTTCTGACTTCCAGGAACATCTGCCAACACACACACACACACACACACACACACACACACACACACACACACACACACACACACACAGCAGCAGGTCTTCTTCTTCGTCTTCTCCTTCTTCTTCTTCTCCTTCTTCTTCTTCTTCTTCTTCTTCTTCTCCTTCTTCTTCTGTGGTGCCAGCCAGCTGCGTGTCATCTTTAATCTGGTTTGGACAACGACTCGGCGCTTTCTGAAACCGAGATGGAAAACAAATGTGCAGAGTCACTGTTTCCTCGGCCGCATCGCTGGAAGCCGCAACCTAGTTTGATCTGACTACACATCAAAGACCAGAAGACCCAGACGAAGCCGTTAAAACCAACAGGAAGTGACATCCTCACCGCTGGGGTGAGGAGGAAGAGCAGGACCGAGAAGGAGAGTGAGAGAGGAGGTGAGGAGGAAGAGGAGGAGAGGAAAGAGAAGAAGAGGGAAGATGAGAAGGAAAGAAGGAAAAGCCCATGAGGAGGAAGAGGAGGTGAAAAAGGTTTGAAGAAGAAAGGGGAAGACAAGGGGGGGAGGAAAGGAAGCAAGGAAAACGAGGAAAACAAACAGGAGGAAAGTAGTAAAGAGACAATACGAAAAAAGGAGAAAAGATGAAAAAAAGAAGGAGAAAGGAGGACAAAGGAAGGAAGACAGGAAATGATCATTCCTTTGCTTTCTCACAGACAGAGGAGGAGGAAAAGAAAAGGGAAGGAAGCAAGAAAAGAGGAAAAAAGAGACAGGAAAAAGAAAATAGAAGAGGAAGAAAGAGATGAGGAGGAGGGAAGAGAAAGAAGACAGAAGAGAAAAAAGTCCACATGAGGAGAAAAGAAAGAAGAAAGAAACAAAGAGAAAAGGAAAGTAGGAGGAAGTAAGGAAAGATGAAAACCAACAAGAGGAGAGAATAAAAAAGAAAGAAGACGAGAAAAGAAAACAGGACAAGAAAATAAAGGAAGTAAACACAGGAGGTAAAGAGAGGATGAAAGGAGGAGAGGAGGGAAAGATGGCAAAGAGAAGGATGAGGAGGAGGAGAAAGAAGGCCAGGAGGAGAGGAAAAAAGGAGGAATGATAGGAGAAAAGGAGGAAGCGAAAATAGAGGAGGGAAAACAAGACATCAAGAAAAGAGTGCAGGTGGAGCAGAGGAGAGAAAGATGATGAGGAGGAAATAGACAACAGAGAAAAGGAGCAACAAAAATGAGAGGAAAAAGAGGAAGGGCAAAGAAAGGAAGAGGAGAAAAAGAAAGGAGCAGAAGGTAAAAAGAAAAATATGAGAGAAATGGAGAGAAAGAGGAGAGAAAGGAGCAGTTAAGAAACTAAGGAGGGAAGGAGGAGAGGAGTAAGAGAGAAAGAACAGGAGGAGAAAAAAGGTAAAGGAGGAACATGAGAAAAGCTGACAAAGGGAGGAAATAGAGAGAGAGAGAGTAGATGAAAAAATAGGAAAGAATAAAGTAATGAGAAAAGAAAGGACATGGAGGAGAAAGAGGAGGAGAGGAGAGTAAGAATAGAAGGAGAAAAAAGATGACAGAGAAAAGAGGAGGGAATTAAAAAGCAGAGGAAGTAAAGAAAAACAAGAAAACAAAAGAAAGGAGACAGGAGATAAAAGGAGAGAAGACAAGGAAAAAAGGAGGAAGAAGGGGAGGAAAGAGAGGCTAGAGGAGGAGAGGAGAGGAGGAGGAACACAGGGAAGAGGAGAGAAAGAGGAGGTGACATCAGCTCCTTGGGAATTTCAGTGAGTCAGCGATATTAGGAAATTTCTGAAACAGGAGGAGAAACAAAGAGAAGAGGGGGGAGTGCTGACAGAGGGGCGCTGGGGGGAGGAGAAGAGGCAGAGGAGGAGGTATAAAGGCAGCAGGGGGAGTGAACCTGCTGCAGTTGAAGATGTTTCTCCTCCTCCTCAGGACGTCTGCTCTCATGCTGCTCCTCACTCTCACCGCTGGCCTCGAGACCACTGCGACGGATGAGCGAGGCCTCACCTGTCCACAGGTGATCCCCGCCGAGCTGATCCGAGACCTGTGGAGCCGGACCAGACAGCTGATCAAAGAACTGCCGGTAAGATCAGTGAGTGCTGATCAATAGCTCTGATTACCTGATCAACTCAAGATCCATAAAGATCGATTTCAGGTCAATCATCTGCTGATCAGCACACAGGCTTGAAATCATCCTTGATGATTGATTATTGATGTCAGTTTACTACTTTTAAAGTTTAATAACAACACATCGATTTGCCTGTAATCAATATATCAGTTTACAATCAATTAAATATCAACAGTACCAATTACTGATGAGCAAGTAAAGTTCAACGACCATGTTTACCAATTAGTGTGTCGATCAATACGTCAGTTTACCACCAAATTATATCACCTGTTAATTAATCTGGTCAATAATAACGTCTATTGATCACCCTAATCAATAAAGAGTTAAGTTTGCCACAAATTAAAGGCAAATAGCTTTTATTGATTAGCGAGCCAATCAATACGTCACTTTACAACCTTTAAATTTCAGTAACCTCTATTGATTAGTTTTTCAATCAATATTTCACTTTACTGTTAATTGAAGGTCAATAATAACTATTGATGAGGCTGTCATTAAATATTTTATATTTTAGTTTGCCATGAATTAAAGATCAATAACTTTCATCAGCTCACTATGCACTGCCAATATTTACTCTTATTGATTAGTCTGCCAATCAGTGGTCAATAACAGCTGTTATTGATTTGTTTACTGATCAATATATCAATTTACTATCAATTAAATGTCAATGATCATGCTTACTAATTAGTGTGCCAATCAATATATCAGTTTACTATCAATTCAACCCCACATAAGAAGACATATTGATGTACTGTATTGATTAGCAGGTCAGGTTAATTATCAGTTTATCAGTGAATCTGTTTACTGTAAACTGACAACGATCAATAATTGATCAAACATTATTGTTGTAGTTATTGATCATTGTTTATTGTTGATCACTGTTATTTATTAAATAAGACTGCTGAGTAAAATGATGAATAATCGATATAATAATCAATAATTCCTATAGAGTTCCAAATTGATCAATCATCAGATGTGACGGTAAAAGCTGTAAAACTAATATGAATCAACAGCTGACTGACGAGCTAATCAATAACTACTAATGCTGATGCAAACACGTCACGAACAACAACAACAGATTGAACGCTAATCGATCACCCAGACTGATTGATCAGTTCTTTCAAAATAAAAGCACCTTTGATGCGATCAGATGTGATTTGTTACAGACTCGTTCTCACGACTTGGCATCAGCATGTGATCAAACGTATTGACGAGTGGCAGCGAGACGTTTTCCAGCTGGCGCTCGCTGTCAGACAGGAAGTGAAAGTGTGAAAAGCTGCAGTTTTCAAACCAGATCAAAGCTTCCGATCAGATCAAAGACGCTGACTGAAAACACTGTCAGCAGAACATCAAGAGACGAAAGCCGCCAAGAAACTCCTTTCACATACTACCACGAGTACTACTGGCTGTAATATTACTACTGATTTGAGGTACTTGAATATTCCTGAGGGAAATGCTGTTTTTACTCATCTAATAAAACTGCATCATGAGTACTTTCACTTTAGATACTGTAAGTGGATTATACAAGTAAAACTTCTGTACTTTTACTTCAATGGAATTTGTTTACACTGTGGTATTAATACTTTCACTTAAGGAACGCAGTATTTGAATTTGATGTTTTTCTCTGCAGAAAGAAGAAAAATCCTCCAGGCGACTGAGACTGCTGCCCAAGTTTTGCACCAAATGTCCTGAAGTCAGTAAACCTGTCTGTCTGTCTGTCTGTCTGTCTGTCTGTCTGTCTGTCTGTTAGCCTGTCTGTCTGTCTGTCTGTCTGTTAGCCTGTCTGTCTGTCTGTTAGCCTGTCTGTCTGTCTGTCTGTCTGTCTGTCTGTCTGTCTGTCTGTCTGTCTGTCTGTAAACCTGTCTGTCTGTCTGTCTGTCTGTCTGTTAGCCTGTCTGTCTGTCTGTAAACCTGTCTGTCTGTCTGTCTGTCTGTCTGTCTGTTAGCCTGTCTGTCAGATCAGCTCATGCCACCATCATACAGTATGTTGTGCAGACACAGTGTTTGTGTCTCTGGTGAAAATTGATCATTTTTTGAATGGAGTCTGGTGCTGGAGAGCATCAGTGGAAGTTAATCTTTCAGTGAGGTCTCAGCCTCCAGCTGTAATGGTGTTCACTTGGTTCACCTCAACCACAACCACATGTGACACTGCCTCTCCATTCTAATACTGTAACTGTACAGAACCATATCCAACCTGATTCCAACGCAGTGGAACCGCCTCCTCACATCACTCCTTCTGGAATTTCTTCCCAAACTCATCAAACCAGTGACAGGTGTTTCCAAACCTGTTACAGCTGACATACCTTCCAGTTTGAATTCCAACAAGGAAATGCTTCAGCTGTTTTAGTCTCACCTCTTGTCTGAGGTAGCAGATGCTAAGCTAGTGTCTGTGCTCGATGGGTTTTCTTGTAGAGGCTCTCTGTCCATCTCCTCTCACTGTACTGGGAGGTTAAGACCCAACACTGTTTTTTTTATTTATTTATTTTATTTTTTTTACCAACAATTCGCTTTGACAGTGTACTCTTGGTTTAAGCTAGCTTTTGCTGCTGAATGTTTCCAACATAATCGTGCTTTATCCTGCTTGGCACAGAAGGTGATGACTGCACCGTAATACTTTTCAGCCTTTCTGAAAGACTAATGGAACAGCAACATGTGGCACTAGGACAGGGGTTATTGCTGGATGATGCAACACATGAAGATTTGCTGCTGTCCTACTTCTGAGCAATGATGTGTGTCAACTCTCGTGAAAAATGGCCTCCTCATGGCTGAACCTTGAATATACTGTATGACACATCTGGTGGTATCACACGCTTCAACTGCCCTATTTCAGCAGGCACCATGAAATAAAAAGCACACTGAGTTTAACACCATAGGTCGTCCCCATGTAGGCACAACACATCCTGATGTGAAGTGTACCTGATCTCTCTTCTTAGCATGCGATTGGCTGGCTGGAAATGCGGCAAGTGATTGATGTGTACCAGAGGAGTGTGTTCAGTAAAGAGGTTGTCCAGAAGCTCCTCCCCCCCCACTACAATGAACTGCTGTACCGACTGCAACACACACTGCATCACTGCGTGAGTACAACACACACACTGCAACACACACTGCATCACTGCGTGAGTACAACACACACACTGCATCACTGCGTGAGTACAACACACACACTGCAACACACACTGCAACACTGCGTGAGTACAACACACACACTGCAACACTGCGTGAGTACAACACACACACTGCAACACACACTGCAACACTGCGTGAGTACAACACACACACTGCAACACTGCGTGAGTACAACACACACACTGCAATGCCGTGACTACACACTGACTAATCTGTTTTATGTCCTTTGTGTTCAGGTTTCTTCCTCAAAATCTTCAAAATGGTTCAAAATCATCAAGAAACTGGAAAGAAAAATTAAAAAGGTACCACATGCTGCTCACCTGTTTTTACCAGCATGGCAGTAAAACATTATAATTCATCCACACATCAGTTGTTTTATCTAGTTCTCCATCAGGGGTAATCATATAAAATACTTTATTTATTTTGTCATTCCTACTAATGAAGAGTCACATTAAACTTATAAATATGTTAATAACACTGTACCTGCAGAGGAGAGACGAAGGAGTGCGAAAGGCCGTCGGAGAGTTCACCTTCGTCCTCAGGTGGATTGATGAGCTGGCACAGCGCCACATCCTGTAGATCATCATCATCACCACCAGCCTCGTCATCAGTGTTGTCATCATCACCTCTATCAGCATCATCATCATCATCATCATCATTTGGGCTCATTGTTTACAATTTTCATTTTAAAAATCAGTGTTGAAATTGGATTTTTGCAGCACAAACATTTAATGCTTTTGTCATTTATCATTTAGTTCATTTCTGTGAAGGAAAATCAGGATCTGAACTGAAACTTTTTCTCCTCACTTTTTTCTTCTGGAAGCACCAACATAGTTCTGACTTCTGTGAAGGTCTTCAATCTTATTATTTTTAAAGTATTAATTAGTGTTTTGAACGTTTTAAACAATGTAGCTTTATTTACAAAACAAGTTATGTGTCAGAAAATATTTATTATATTTGAGTATTCATTGAAGAGCATTAAAAGTACTTGAAATTTTAATATATTGAATTTCTAATAATATGAAGGAAGATTTTTATATGAATTATTGTCAGTATATGTATGTTCATTTGTCAGATTTCTAAGATTTTCAGTGAAATAAACAACATTTTTATCTCACCACTGTTGAGTGAAGTTGTTTTAACTGAGTTTAGAGGGTTGTCTCCCCCTGCTGGTCAAGACACTGTACTACAATACATGAATATTTAAGAAGAATCGGGGGGAGACATTCCCCTTTATTTGTCACACACACATGCGAGCACGATGGCACACGAGGTGAAATTTAACTTCCGCCTTTAACCCATCCTGGTCGTCCTTCCTCCGCGGCAGACCAGGAGCGGTGGGCAGCCAGACCGGCGCCCGGGGACCCATCTTCGGCGTCACCATTGGTCAGGTGGTGATCTTCTTGCATGTTTTTAGTGGGGGTATATGTGAGTGCTGGATCACTTCATGTCTTAACAGGGAAAGGAAAGAAAGTAAAAGAAGGAAAGAAAAAGAAAAGATGGAAATTAAAGGGGAGAAAAGGAGTGAACGTAGACTGGAAGACTGAAGAAAGTAAGCAGGGGAAAGGAGCAGAGGGAAGTATAGCAGAAGAGGAAATGAAGAAGACTATAGGGAAGAGAGGATGACGAGAGGAAAGAAAAGAAGAAGACATTTTACATGAGTGGAGGAGAAGAAATGGCAGGAAATAAAAATTAGATGAGCAGCAAAGTCAAAGAAAGGAAAGGAGTGAAAAAGAAACAAAGAAATCAGAAATGTGGAGACCAAGAAAGGAAAGGAAACAACTTGGATTTGGAGTTTGTCCTGTCAGAGTTCCGTTTGAGTTAGTGGAAGAATTAAAGGAACAGTTCGCCCAAAAGGAAAAGTGAGTCACGCTAATCCGTTCCCTTACCTGTCAGTGGAAACTCCCGCCGATGCCCATAGTGAGAGCTCTGCCCCCGTGGCTCCGCCCCCACGTGATGACACAGCACTGAACTGAACGCATCACCGTCTCCGTGCTGAGTCAGCTCCACTGCAGAGTTCCTGTTCAGGATGAAAAAATCAACCAAAAAGCCTCGAAAACGATCACCTTTTTAGCCGCTTTTGGCTTTTTGCTTTGCAGTGCATTTCCTGTCTGGTTCAGTCTGAGCTGTTTCCATCAGACGACCTCTGATGAAGTTAAAGTATCTGCCAGCACCAAACAGCACAAAGACGCGCTGAGCGAACATGGAGCATGAGCTGCTGTAGAGCAGATGTCCACCTCAGGAGTCGGTAGAGACCAGAGAAAGAGCTAAAAGAGACTTAACATTCATCAGGACACAAACACGCCGCCGCCGGGTGACCACGCTGCTCTGGATCAGCTGGATGTGGAAACAGACATATTAAATGTGTTCATTTTGACATCTTGTTGGCCACCTGACCCAGGTTTGCATGTGAAGATGGCTCATAGTTTCATCTATAGAAGTTTCATGGTTAGCCTAGCTCAGGCAGCTAGCCTAGCAGTGTCCCCTGCTTTCCAGTGTCTGATTCACACTGCATCCTGTTAGCGTTTGTGAAAAAAGGAACGAACAAATCTTTTCTGATATTCTTGTCTAGTTTGGTGCGGACGGATCTGCACTGCTACAAACTGCTTCTGGGAAACAGCCACAAACGGGTCGCTGTTATCCAAAGGTCATGTGACAGATATCCACCAATAAAACAGCTCACAAACTAACAATCAGCGTCTCTATGAGGAACCACAAAGTAGCTAGCAGATTAGCATACTCGTGGTGGTGCTAGCTTTGCTAACTGTTGGTCACGTGACTCTGGTCTTACAGGTCTGACGCTCCTGTCAGTGCCAGCATCAGCTGTCAGAGTGCGCTGCCCTCCTGTGGCATCAAAGATGAACCAGTCCACGCTAGACTTAAGTGGACAGCAGAGTTAGGACTGAGGTGATCCCCTGCTGGAGCTTTAGAGGAGCTGTGTGTCGTCACTGCACCCAGCAGCTGTTGGCCAACAGGTAGCTTCAACACTAACGGCTGCTAAAACCACAAACGAGTAGATTTATTTCCACATCTGTCCAGAATTCATCCAGAAGAAAAGGCGTCACGTGTTACCGCTCAGAGGTCATAGGTCAGTGAGGCCGACGAGATCATCCAATCAACGAACTGTTAGTAGGTGGGAAATTCAACCCTCCACCACACACGAGAGGATGTGGCGTGCGTGTGTGTGTGTGTGTGTGTGTGTGTGTGTGTGTGTGTGTGTTTATATTGACGGTTTGCCCACAGGAAAAAAAAAAATCTGTCTTGCTTCGACTTCTAGGAAACACAGACTTTTTTAAATGTGGGAGACGAGGAGTTAATTCTAGTTAATTAACACTTACCTAGAAAGCCAACAGCCAGCGTGTGTGTGTGTGTGTGTGTGTGTGTGTGTGTGTGTGTGTGTGTGTGTCAGGCTGACAGGAATTATTCTTCCTGTGTACTAAAGGAAAAGAAATGTTACTGGATCATCATAAAGTCATTTTATCATCATGACAGGATTTTTAATTTATGCCATAAAAACACTACGTCTAAAAACATTTCACATCTTTTTCGACATGAATGTGAAAATCTGAACCCTGAATTCGAAGCTGCACAATATGAAAATCTGCCGTTTTAAGCCTGAACAGAACTTCACCTTTGACTACAGGAAGACAATCACAGACCTGTCCATTTCTTGGTTTTTGAAAGGTTAAACTCGGTTTCTAAGGTTTTGATTTTTTACATTTAGAAACTCAGTCCAACAATAGTCTGAGTGCAACACATCTCTGCTCCCTAACGATGTTTGAATCACATTCTTATAACGATGCACTCATGCCGACATGCCGACATGTCATTATTCCAGCCATCAGAAATATATGGCGTTCATTTAGAAATGGTTGTTTGTCTGGGGTTGGTGTTTATTGAGCCTCCTGCTGTGATTGTAACTTGAAATGGTTTTAATCAGTTAATTTGCGGAAATCTGAGCTTTCTAACGGCGTTTAATATGAGTTTAAATGTGAACGCAGCGTTTGTGTCCATAGACGAGAAGATCAATAAACAATAATAAATTGTCTGTCGGTCGCGGGCCGGCTAACGTTAGCTAGCCTTCGGTCTGTATCAGTGTGTATGTTAGCAGGGCGTCTTAGCCTCGCCAAGTGTTCAGCGGTGGATTCACAAACCTGAACCTTCAGTCTGCCGTTCATCTGCTGATGATCCCGTTCGTCCATAAACTGGTTAGAAACTTCGTTCGCTGACTGCGTAAACACAAGACAACAACCCGTCATGACAGTGCTGGACCTGTGGATGCCGACATTTCCCAGTAACAGAGCTTTGTCTCAGTCAGAGAGCCTGAGGGGAAAAGACACAAATATGAAGGTGAAAGATTCTGAGAAAACATTCAGGGTCGAATCTTAAGACGCCACCGCGCTCATTCCCAAGCGGAGACTCGCCAAAACTTTGCTGGTGTGAGTTTATTGCAGCACATCATTCATTTCTGAGAAGAAAACTTATTGAAAAAGTTATTTTCACGTTGAGACAGATCTCACAGGACACGAGGAAGAGCTGAATTCAAACTATACGTCTTTCTGTTAAACAGCCTCGCAGTTTTCAGCAGAAGCATCGTTTGGGCCAAACTGAACTTTATGGCGTCCGCTCTTCGTGCAGCCGGCTCTAAAGGTTAACTGACCGTAGCTAACGGATGAGAGGATGGACAGTTGAAATGAGCTTTAGCTAAGTGTTAGCTGATTGCGTCGGTGAAGATGTGTCATCCAGTTCAGGGAAATGTGACACCAGAAACAGAAACACAGGTGACCTCCTCCATCATACTCTTGGTGTTGTTCCTGTTGTTGCCATGGTCACTCAATAACAGCGGTGAGCTGGGAAAGTTCCAGAACTGTCAGCTCAGACGGCTGCAGCAAATTTCAATTGACAGTATTTTTTGTTTTTGTACACTTGAACTGTGTGCTGTGCAGCTGTAATACGCAGAAAATACAGATATTAAAAGACTCATGTTGAATTTGGATCAAAGGCCAAATTAAGTTTATCGAGGAATCTCTAGAAATGATTTCTCGCCACGCAGTAATGGCATTTCTTCGGGCACCAGCAGTGATGATTCAGGTTTCGCTGTAAGCCTTGTGGTTGCGTTTCCACCCGCGCTGATGCAGGGACGTTCTTCTGCCTGCTGCGACGGCACTGTGGCATCTCTGCCCACAATGATGAATGCATTTCTTCCAGCTGCCGTGATGATTCTGCACTAGATGGACAAAAGTATGTGGACACACTGACGTTGCACCTGTATGTGCCAGCTGAACACATCAATCTGACACCATGTTCATCAATGAGCTGCTCTGGCGGCTCGTTGAACCTGCTGCAGGGATTCACTCCCGTTCAGACACCAGAGCATCACTGAGGTCCAGCACTGAGGGTGGGGACCAGGTCTGGATCGGTCAGGGTTCAGTTCCTCCCACAGGTGGTGGATGGCGTTGAGTTCAGGGCTCTGTGCAGACCTGTCAACAGAAAGCACCTTCCCAAAGTGATGGCATGAAGTTGAAAGAACACTGTTCACTGTAACATGACTGACGTCTACATGTGACCTCTTATCACAGGCTGCATTGATTTTTACTGAGCAGTTCAACCAAAAACAGAATTTTACTCCTGTGATTGTGTTGAATTTTAATGAAGAGGACACTTCCTGTGTTTCACAAGCAAAGTGCAGTCAGAAGAAGAAAAAGGTCAAATTTTGTGTAGAAGAATTTACTCTTTTCTTTTTTCTGACCCTGGTCGGCATCTTACGGCCCCTCTGGGTGTCCTGACCCTGAGGTTGGGAACCGCTGGTCTGAAACATCATTGTATGCTGTAGCATTAAGATTTGCCTTCACAGGGACACAAACTGAGGACACAAAGTTTGAAGACGATGTCAAACTAATTCAACAAATTCTTCATTTTCTCTTTGGTTTTTCAGGGTTTCATTTATTAATCTATGAAATCGTGAATATATCAGTGCTCCCATCCTAAGAAACCAACGCTCATTCAACAGAGCATAAACTGAATAGAACTGAAAGTGAATAAAACTTTCAGTCATGACCTGATCCGTACCACTTTCATCTCTGTGCATCTATTACAAAAACAAGTCCAAGACGAGCTAGGCCAGTGTTTAGCTGGCTGAACACAAACACAGGAAGCAGGGGGGAACTGTTAGCTTAGCTCCACCAAAACAGGAAAAAACAGACCCATCGGCAGCTCCACATCGGCCTGATTTCTGGTTGTACGTCTGTGTGGGCTTTTTAAGGTCTCCGCTAATGCATCATGTAAAGATCATGGCTTTGGGGCTGCACACACCTTCAGAGTGAAAGTTCGCTGCAGCCTCCTTGACCTTTTCACAGCATCCTCAGGGTGGGCCGTGTCCTTCCCCTCGTGCTACGTCTGCTCTATAGAGATGACTGTTGGAATAACTTGTCACAGGGACATTTTCTGACATTGTGATGCACTTTAGTCTATTATGACATGGTGGACATTTTATGGAGAATTTCTGTTTCAGGTGGTCTCTGCAGCTTAATGTGCCTAACAGAAGTCAAAAGTCATGCATTTAAACCAGCTACAGCACTCGAACGCTGCGTCCATGTTAATGCATCTGTAATAACAAAACTAAGAAGAAGAAGAGGAATAATGCAGGAGACGTTTGGTGCATAGAGAGTACTTTCGATTGTTTAAGTACACGGTACTGATATTAGCACGCTGGACTTTCACTTCTATTGGAGAATATTTATTTTGTCTTGCTTTGGTTTAATAAAAGATCTGACTAAACTTCTGGCCCCACTGGAAGCCATTATTCCAGTTTGTATGAACAGGTATGAATTACAGTCTGACTCTTCTTCAAAGGGCAGCTTCCACAGCGTTTCCTCATAAGGAAACAATACAGTGCAAACGTTGTCGGTGCACATGACATTATTTTCATTATCCACCACTCTGCCAGTTCTCTTCTCGTTTAATCAATTAACAAGCTGTTTAATAAAATGTCATGACGTAGTGAGAAATACCCAGCACATTTTTCTTTTTTTGTTCAAATCCAAAACCCCCAAAAATTCAGTTTACAATGAGAAAAAAACAGAGAAAAGCAGCGAAAACTCACATTAGAGACGCTGAAAGCAGAGAACAGGTGGAACTTCTGTTTGGATGCTGACGCAGTTTGTTGTTTGTGAGAAAAGCGGCTGATTAGTTTTCATCAACTAATGGATTGAAACAGTAATCACTGAGCTGTAGAAGATTAAATAAAGGTTGAAACAAAAGATGATTTTATGCTCTTTTAGGCCTTTTAGGTTGCTGAAGTTCCTGCAGACACATGCAAACATTACATGCACAAAAGCTTGCAAACAGAATGCAAAACAGGTCTGTAAAGTTTCATAAAGCTTAAAACCACTATCTCTCTCTGTCTCACACACACACACACACACACACACACACACACACACACACACACATATCAGTGATGTTACTGGCACGACTGGTTAACCTTAATTTTGCTTGGTGTGCACTGCTACACACAGGATTCTGCATAAATTTTGATGAACTGGTCTTCCTCCAGTTAAACCACTCTGACCAGGGGGTCTCCTCAATCTGTGCATGTGTATGTGTTCAGTGGATGGAAATGAATGGAAACCTGGCCAGGGAGTCTCCTGTGTGTGCACCTTTAGAAGCAGCTGAGTGAGTTTTAGAGGAAAACTGTCGTCGATGCTGCTGTTTCTGGTGCTGCTGCTGAAAGCCCACAGACCACAGAGATGCACAACCACACGCATGTTCAGACACACAATGAGGCAGATACACACAGACGCAAAGCCATATATATAGACCCACAGGTCAGCACAGAGCATCAGTGATTAGACAACAGTCTGAACTCTCCCAGCCTTTCTCTGAGGTGCTGCCTTTTTACGCTACAGTCTAAGGTCGTCTGAAGGTACTGAAGTGGTCCAATATGTCTTCGTTCCGTGGTTCAGTGTGTCTACTGGTCTTACTGGGAGCTGTGTTTGCATCTGGGAGTCCTGCTCAGTACGTCCCTGAGAAACTGAAACAAACCCACAAGTCCATCGCAGATGTGCTGGTGAGTTACGCTGTGGCGTCCCACAGGGTTCAATTTCAGATCCTCTAGTTTTCTGTGCAGTTCAGCCTCTGCTTGGGTTTAAACGTTCAGCTGCTAAATGAATGATGAAGCTGCACTTTAAGATCACACAGGAGCTGAAATCTGAGTTCATCAGAGTGTTTGAAGAGGCGATCAAAGCGAGGCGATGTTTGCAGTATGCGCCGAAAGGCCTGAGTCGCCGAATGGTGATAAACTGCACTTATTACTCATTATGATGAGATCAAACAGCTCTGTGTGATTTTAGTCGATCGGAACTTTCTGCTTTTTTATCTCATGATTACAAGAAGGCACTTCTTGCTGCTGTGTGTCATGTTTATTTGAACCTAGATTTGTTTATTTTTTATGTTAAGGCATCTCATGACCACGAGAAAACAGCAAATCTCACCATTAATTACAGCCACGAGCTCCCCGGCGTTCCTTATTCATACATTTAATCCGCTAAAAACTGGTCCGCTCGTATCTCAGCTCTTATCTGATGACATCAGTGAATCAGCAGCTGAGTATCGTTTTCTTTTTTGTTTTTTTTCCTGTGGAAAATATCGACGATTGACTCTCACTATGTTTCAGTGAAATCTGAAATGATCTTGCTGGCGTTCAGTCAGTTTCACCTTTTTCCAACACTTTGAAGTCAGCTTGTTTAAAGATGTTTCTGTTCTTACAGACACACAAACGAAGGTTTTCTGCTGCGAATGTGAGACGAGAAGTTTTCCTGCTGAAGTCTGACCTGCTGTAGATTTCTTGTTCTGAAAGTGAAAGCTTGAGGACTTTTGGCGGCTCTTTGCTGCGATCCGCCTCACTGACGAGGAAATTTAAGTCGAAAAGCTGCACTGATGATAACTGGAATTATCTCAGCCTGGTGGTGTCATTAAAACTCAATGATCAGAGTAATAACAGTGAATGAAGGCAGACACACCAGGACAAACACTGACATGTTTGTTGTGATGGTGCTACGCTTAACTGACACGAGGTGTCCTGGAAATGATGCTCCAGTCTTTGTTTGTGTACTGGTGCCATTACAATACAGAAATTTTGATACTTCATCTTTCAGTATTTCATATACTCAGTGTTTCTGTTGTTCTGGTTGACATGAAAAAATTTAAATGTGTGTTTTTGTGTGTTTTAGGGTTTGACGCAGCCGAACATCGTCGTTAATCCTCTTTTCGGTTCGGTCATCAGGAGCATCAACACCTCATCTCAGGTACTCAGAAATCACAGGAAACCACTCGCTGACACATTTGGATATTTTGAATTTTTTTGATTAAAGGCAGGATTAAGTTTCCCCTCATCGGCTGTGAAAAATGAACTTTTTGGAGATGCGTGGTTTTCAAACAGGGTCCATAAAGTGTTGGAGCAGCAGCTCACTTTGGTGTTTTCTGTGACATAAATGCTGTTTTTATCTTGTGACACTCAGCCTGTCTTTGTAATCCCTGCGTACTGACTGACAGGCGTTGCCTCCTTCCCTCCGCAGAGAAAAGAGGTGCAGCTGATGAACGTCACGCTGGACATCTACATGCAAATCTTCTCCAGCATCCTGCAGCACAACCGCAGCCAGCAGCACGACAACAACGGGACCCCGACTCTCCTGAGCCACCTGACCGACACCCAGAGGTCCAAGGTGGAGTCGGCCCTGAAGATCCTCCAGCAGAAGATCGAGGTGCTGAAGAGACGCCTGAGCCAGCAGACCAACGACAGAGAGGACGTCATCAGCGAGCTCAGCAAGATAGAGGTGAGTGTTACCTGTCTGTGACTGTCTGTGACTGTCTGTCTGTCTGTCTGTCTGTCTGTCTGTCCACCATGAAATGACCTGGACTCTGTGTGTCTCTCAGGTGGACGACCCCGAGGCTCAGAAGAAAGCTCTGGCTCAGTTCCTGGAAATCTACCAGGAGGCTTCTGTGATTTGCAGCCGCACCTGTAGACCCGCCCACTCGTCCTCTACCGAATGATGCGGTGGCGAAAACGCTCGCTGGTCTCCATCTTCAAACGCAGCTTCTTCTCTTGTAGTTTCTGTTTTTTATCTGTAACTGAGTTAAGTTTCGTGAGGTTTCCATGGCGACATCTTCCAGACACACTTTGACAGATCCATATATTTATTTTGTTATTTAAGGGGTTACTTTAGGTCAATCAATCCAGCCACTTAACTGAGTTATATTTATTTTTCTGATAATTTAATGTATTTTATTTATGATTAATTTAACTTTATTTATTTTCTTGTAGTGTTTAAAAACTTTTTCTTGTTCACTTGAATAAAAACAGAAATCAGCAGCAACTAAAAGCTTCACTTTACATTTTTTTTTCCTTTTTTCCTTTTTTTTTTTATCTGTTTCTGAAACAGAAGAAAATGACATTAACCGCCGGCGGCTCTCAGTGGTGAGCAGGATTTCCATGAAGCTGCTGACGGCACACTTTCTCACGTTTTCACACCAAATCAGCAACTGCTTTCATGTTGTTTGGTTTCGATTCTGATATAGAAAGAGATATGAGGTGACAACGACAGTCCAACTAAACTGAAATGAAACAAAAAGAGAAGATCTCTGCGTCTGCTGTTTAGATCACAATTACACTGAATGTGGCCAAAAGTATGTGGACAGATGAACATCCCACCCACAGTTAAAAAGCTGATTCCCAAAGCACGAGTACGTCAGTCAGCCAGCCCACGTGGAGAGGATGATGAAGGTGTTATGGATGTGAACAGATGTTTGGTGTCTGTGCTCTGACCTCAGCCCACATAACGACTCCTGCTCTGTTGATGAAACCTGGACATGAGATGCTGGGTGAGTCCTCCGGTCTTCACTCTCCCAAGAAAAAGGCTTCAAAGATGAGCAGAGCCTCTGACAAACAAAGGTTCACTAATTAAAACCTAAACCTCCCAAACAGAATGTAAACGACAGCAGAAGAAGTCACTGAAAACACACAGAGCTGAACACCAGCCTCAGAGGCGGCAGAGGGAAGATGCTCGTCCAATCAGCAGGCAGCAATCCCTTCAAACGGTCCAATCACAGGACACCAGCTGCAGCTCATCACACAGATACAAACACACACTCAAAGCAAAGGGAACAAGAACGAGTCGCATGAACCAGCAAAAGTCAAAGCAGCTCCTTCTATACAGATACCCAGAGCCTGCAGGTGCATGCTGGGAGGTGGAGTTTTCATTAGAGCGCTGTGAGAACAGAAGCAGCCAGTGACGTCAAAGATTTTATCTGAGCTGCTTGCAACCATTGAGGAAGAGGTAACAATACCACGGACACTCTGTTAGCATCAGAGTGTACTCAAAGTACCAAAAGTACTCATTATAGAACGGCCCGATTCAGAATCACATATATGATATACTGGAGTATAATTATTAGATCATTCATGCTTTCATCACTTTAACAAATTACTGACGATCAGTAAAGTCTTATCTTAACTTATGATATCTTAATTATTTGTTGATTATATTTTGTATTATTGATCAGAATCTGCAAAGTAAGTGAACTTGTAGTCGAGTAAAAAGGACAGTATTTGCCTCTGAGATGTGGAATAGAAGTAGAACGTAGGAAAGAATGAAAAAACTCAAGTACAGAAAGAAAGACAGAAAGAAAAAAGAAAGAGGGAAAGAAAGGGGAAGAAAGAAAGAAAGAAAGAGGGAAAGAAAGAGGGAAAGAAATAAATAGGGAAAGAAAAAAGAAAGAAAGAGGGAAAGAAAGGAGGAAAGAAAGAAAGAAAGAAAGAAAAAAGAAAGAGGGAAAGAAAGGGAAAGAAAGAAAGAAAGAAAGAAAGAAAGAGGGAAAGAAAGGAGAAAAGAAAGAAAGAGAGAAAGAAAGAAAGAGGGAAAGAAAGGAGAAAAGAAAGAAAGAAAGAAAGAAAGAAAGAAAGAAAGAAAGAAAGAAAGAAAGAGGGAAAGAAATAAATAGGGAAAGAAAAAAGAAAGAAAGAGGGAAAGAAAGGAGGAACGAAAGAAAGAAATAGGGAAAGAAAGAAAGAAAGAAAGAAAGAAAGAAAGAAAGAAAGAAAAAAGAAAGAAAGAAAGAAAGAAAAAGAAAGGGAAAGAAAGGGGAAGAAAGAAAGAGGAAAAGAAAGAAAGAAAGAAAGAAAGAAACCTTCTGTGTGTGTGGTGGAATTACTGCGTGGCATTCCTCTGACATCACTCTGACATCACCGTGTTCTCCAGCTCCTGCACCAATCGTACGGCGGGACTTCCCCTCCCCTCGTGATGTCATCACACAGGATGGATCGGTGGTTACTGCTCTGGTTATGAGTGATGAGTCAGCGCCCCCGACCCGTCCACACCGACCCGCTCGTTAATGAATTAATGAGTTCACTCAGATTAATGTTCTCACTCTGACTCACATTTGTTATTCATGTGTCTGTACAAGTGAAATCTTTGGAATCTAATCTAACACAGTTTAATCAGATGAAGAGACTCAGTCGTTTTCTAAACTGTCAGATGAGTTTTTAGGAGTTTTAAATTTGTTGTATAAAATGTGTCTTTGTAGAAAAATGGCCGAATGTTTCAGGATGAAGCTCAGGATGAAGTTGAGGATGAAGTTGAGGATGAAGTTGAGGATGAAGCTCAGGATGAAGCTCAGGATGAAGTTGAGGATGAAGTTGAGGATGAAGCTCAGGATGAAGCTCAGGATGAAGTTGAGGATGAAGTTGAGGATGAAGTTGAGGATAAAGCTCAGGATGAAGTTGAGGATGAAGTTGAGGATGAAGCTCAGGATGAAGTTGAGGATGAAGCTCAGGATGAAGTTGAGGATGAAGCTCAGGATGAAGCTCAGGATGAAGTTGAGGATGAAGCTCAGGATGAAGTTGAGGATGAAGTTCAGGATGAAGCTCAGGATGAAGTTGAGGATGAAGTTCAGGATGAAGTTCAGGATGAAGCTCAGGATGAAGTTGAGGATGAAGTTGAGGATGAAGTTCAGGATGAAGCTCAGGATGAAGTTGAGGATGAAGTTGAGGATGAAGTTGAGGATGAAGCTCAGGATGAAGCTCAGGATGAAGTTGAGGATGAAGTTGAGGATGAAGTTGAGGATGAAGCTCAGGATGAAGCTCAGGATGAAGTTGAGGATGAAGTTGAGGATGAAGCTCAGGATGAAGCTCAGGATGAAGCTCAGGATGAAGTTGAGGATGAAGCTCAGGATGAAGCTCAGGATGAAGCTCAGGATGAAGTTGAGGATGAAGCTCAGGATGAAGCTCAGGATGAAGTTGAGGATGAAGTTGAGGATGAAGCTCAGGATGAAGTTGAGGATGAAGCTCAGGATGAAGCTCAGGATGAAGTTCAGGATGAAGTTCAGGATGAAGTTGAGGATGAAGCTCAGGATGAAGCTCAGGATGAGCTTCAGGATGAAGTCGTCTCGTTCTCGTGGACTCTGCTGTCAGCGCTGATGAACGTTTCATCTCGTCTCTTGATCGTCTTTTACTCATTAATGTTCTTTGGAGATTCTGTTCCACGTTGAGCTCCTTTGCATTACGACTCGTTAGTTTGCTTTGCTCTGGACAAACTGCCTGAATAGTAGTATTAGTACTGTGTATACTTGTATCGTATTGTACTGTGTTGTTCGTCGACTCGGATGGAGGATACACACCGATTCTTCTAAACCTCGCTCTGTCCACGTTGATGACTCAGTTTTTCTAAACTTTGGAGAAACCTGGACCTTTTCCTTCAGGTGACGTCACCTTTTCTCTCCTGTGAGCGAGAAAAGTCCCGTCCTCTGATTCGCTGTGAGGGGAAACCCCTGAACGCATCACACATGACACCTGGCTTCAAACCTGTGGTTTAACATTTGACTGAGATCGACTCAGTTCAGGACAGGTAACGAAGAGGAAACACGTCTTCGTCAGAACTGAAGCTTTTTAAGGTGCCTGTAAGATCGAAGTAAACTCCTCAGGCTGCTGATCAGCACTGATGGAAGTATTTTACTCAAGTACGAATTTAAGGTACCAAAGACTGTACTTTTATTTCTCTACATTATCTGACAGCTTTATATACTACGTACTTTACTGATTTAATTTTTGCATTAAAAAACATATGAGCTTATAAAATATGAAGCTGTTCCGTACAGCTGAAATGATCGGTTGATTAATCAAAACTGTCCGTTGATTGAAACTTTTACTAATTTGCGACTACTTTGATCATTTCAGTCACTTTTCATGCAAAAACATTTCATGTTGTGACTCGAAGCACAAGACAACACAAATCTTTTGGTCACTGTGTAAACATCCTAAAACTTCAATGAAGAGCTGCAACAAACAAACAAACAAACAAACAAACAAACAAACAAACAAACAAACAGTTTCATTTCAGGAAAGACTCTAAAACAGCCGCTCACTGTAGTTTTTAACAAACTTTATTCAAACAGGAGCAAACAGTGCATTCTTTGTGGGACTATTTTCAGCGGCGGATGAATCCACATTTGGTGCACTAGTGGGGAAGCAACTGTTTTCAAAGTCATCATCCAAAAAAAGGTCATATTTTCAAGCAAAGCGATGTCACACAGAGATTTAGTGGAACTTCAGCAGAAATTCAGAGGAAGACCGTTGAAGTTCAGAGCGATATTTGAGAAGAAACAGCTGCGAATTCCTCCAAACAGAGACCAACTCCCACCTGTGAAACCTCTTCCTGTGTTTGTCTGTGTGTGTGTGAGTAGGGGATACCCATGTGCTTACACCTGAACGTCAACACCAACAGCTACCTGTCTGCTTCCTGTTTGTCGTCCCGTTTCCTGCATGTCTTCGGCTCCTTCCTGCCGAGCTCAGCACCAAATTCAGTTCCTATTTCAAGCCGAAGCCCGACACCTGCAGCCAGTGTTCAGAGGTCAAAGGTCAGAGGACGGTGGCCTGTGAGGTGACTGTTCCACACATCTATCTATCTTAAAATCTAAGGAGTCACAGGATCATTAAAGAAAGAAAAAACATTTATGTTACACAACATAACGTTTCATTTATTGCCTGCCACTGCTCACGCCTGTGTACACGCTTCAAACTGTAACTGCTGCTAGCTTGACAGTTTATTAAAAACATGTTTACTGTATTTGTATGGTCCTCTCCTGTCTCATAACTGTCTGCTTAGCGTGAAGCAGTTTACACTCTGAGCAGGTTCAGTAAGTCTGGATGTGCAATACGGCAAAGGAGCTTCGAGTCTTTCCTCCGTTTTAAACTCTTTGAACGCTCTCTGTGAAGTCCAAGCTTTGCACTGAGGGGGCTTGTAATTGGTAAATGATGCTGAAGTTGAAGCTGATGCACAAAAATCTGGTGTTGCTTTGGTCCAGTGAGTGAATCCATGATTGCTCTGAAATTGCATTGAGATCTTTAGTCATTTGTAATGCAGGTGCGACCGGCCGTCACCACACCTCAACCACTCTGAAGCTGTCACGCGTGAATATCGCTGGAATAATCTGATTAAAAATGTTGCTGTGAATGTTTAAAAATGGCCGATAAAACCTCCCAGAAGGCCCTTAAAATGCCATCTTACCACGGTCAGGTGGTTGGATGAACTTTGTCCAGGTGTCTCTTCCATGAAGCTCCTGAGCATCCCTGCAGCTTCCTCTCATTTACAATAAAGCATTTTCTCTGAAGGACCCTCCTCTGGTTTCACTTTCCTTTTTGTTTCCCTATATGCCATCGCAGCAGGTTGTTTCCCACCTGCACTGATATTTACAGTCCAGGTCTTCACCTCTGTTTCCGGACACCTCGCTCAGTGTGTGCATATAAATAAACAGCTGACAAGAAAAGCCTTGTATTGTGTCTGTTTCCTCTAATCTAATCAAGGGTTTGCTCATTCTGTGCATTACTCACTAAAACACTTCACACCCATCCAGGGTGTCTTCTTCATGACGTTATTTCCTGTTCTCGTTTGGCCTGTCACTCTCTGCTGTGCTGTTGAAATGACTCCATAAAATAAGATATTATCCACAGTATTCTACGTTTTGCCATCACATTATGTTTAATATGCTAGATTTTACTCTGACCCACATGTCCACATCAGATAAGCTCATGCTGTCATCTGCATCAATCAAAAAGCATAATGCTCTTATGAATGGATTCTGAATGGTTGCTAACAGTTAACGCTAAAAAAGTGAACAATGCTGCAAAGTTTTTTCATATAACCAACAGCTGTATTTATCCATTAGCTACATTTAGCTAACGTTTGGCTAACTATTCCAACTGTTATGTTTAACTAACGTCAGCTATTTATCCGCCTCTTTCAGGAATTTGTAGCTTCATCCATTATGTTTAGCTAACTTTTAGCTATTTCAACTGATCATTACTTTTAGCAACTATTTCAAATGTTCATCCATTTCAACTAGTTATTCATTATTTGTAGCAGATTTTTAGTTTTACTATTTCAAGTCTTTGTTCATTAATTTAGCTAACTTTTAGCTAACTGTTCCAGCTGTTTATCCACTACTTTTAGCATTTTTTTTTTTTTTTTTTTTGCTAGCTTTCTGAGCTGTTTATTCATTCAGTTTAGCTCTTTCAGCCTCTAGCTGTTTCTTGTAGCTATTTCATGTGTTCATCCATACTTTTAGGCTTTTAGCTTGAACTTACTCATTACGTTTATTTCAGCTGCTAATTGCAATAAAATGTTGATCTCAGCTCTGCCAGCCGGTTGTGAAACATAAGTACCAGACTGAAATCTGAAATCTGAAACCAAAGTCACCTCAGCTTGGCTGACTTACCGCAGTAACCAGCATTGTCTTTATAATGATCACGTGTGATTAGCACACTTGCTAACCAAAGCTGTGACCCACTAACTTTCGCCTCATTAACCTTCTCTCTGCAGAGTTTCTTGTTAAGATCCTGCAGTTTACATCATAATGTCTAACAGCTGCTGGTCTGGTGTGCAGAAAATAATGTGCTCTTGGTTCAGATGACTTGTAGATGTATTAAAGTGTAAGTCTGGTCACTGTTCGCTTCCCAGGAAGAGTCTCAAACCAACAGTGAATGTATCTACTGACAAGTACTGTTGGGCGTGAGCTGCACTGTCGCATTGAGTGACCAGGAACACACACTGAAATTTATTTTGACTCGATCCCATTTACACCGTCCTGCTGTGTATTATGTGTATTAATCCACCCCTGAAAGTAGTCCCCAACAAATGCACTGTTTCCTCCTGACTGAGCTTTGATAAAAACTAGTGGGAGCAAATGATTTAGGGAAATATGGAGCACTTCAATGTGATGAATTTATACTGTTTATTAGACCACAAATGAGACTACAACCAGCTTGCTAGTGTTGGCATGACAGCAGCTAATAATGGCAATATAGAACATGAACAAATATTCATATATGGGCCTAATTTTTGAGCTCTGACTGGACTGACGTGTATCATCATGAAGCTCTGGTTGTTCTGCAGACACTCCAACCTCACAGAAAAGAGCATGAGGTCTTATTTTCCAGGTAATTTCCAGGCATACTCATCTCCTGCTTTCCGACGCTGAACGAGCTGGGGAAAGGTGTGGTTGTGATATGACGCGCTCAGAGCTCATGAGGTGTTCGTATGCTTCGTCTTCTGCAAACACCGATCACATCCGGCGCTCATGAACACATCTGGGATTTTACAACATTTTGTGTCGCTTTCCTTCTGAGTCTTTCTCCGTTCACTCCGATCCCTCTCAGCTCCACCTTTGTCAGCTCCACCTTTGTCTCGTTGTCTCTTTCTCCTGTGGTGTCCATCGTTGGCCTCCAGACACTGACCGAGCGTTGTGTTGATCTGTACGTGCATGCAACCAATCATGCTTCTATTTAGCACTTTTAACACTGACTTGACACTCCAGGCTAATTCGGCTGCATAACATTAATGACTACCTCAGAAATACTCACTTCAGCACGTCAATCTGCTTCTGAAAATAGTTGCCAACAAACGCGGTATTTCCTCCTGCTCTGATAAAAAGCATACTGACCAGCTGTTTTAGGAAATTGCTGAAACTTTTCAAGAAATGAGCCAATGATTTACAACAGGAACCAATGGGCTGATGCATGCGTACGCTTCAGCGCACATATGAACCGACATCAGAAACTTTCGGAGTTCCTAATAAAGCCGCAGATACAGCCGGTTGCATAGGGTTCGTAATGGTTTCCATTCGTTTCCGATGCAGGCTGCAGCCGTGCTGAGCTTTCAAACGACTTCTACCAGAACCCCAACGCACTCCAGACTGTATGAGTTGCATGCAATAGAGACCTTTATCAGAAACTGTCCCCAGTGTGACCATTACAACCATTAATTGCATTAAAACCAGTGGGTGATTTGCATTTCTTCAGTGAGCTGATTATTTGTTTGGCATGCACGAGTGGGAGACCCCTCACCCACTTCTATGAAGTTTGGTGATTTAAAGGAAACTGCACAACCACATTTTTCACACCTAGATCATCGCTGCATCACACTCTCTCTCTCCCCTGTGTGTGTCTATGCCTCTCTGCCCCTTTTCCTCACTCTCTCACTGCGTTATAAATAAAAGCTTTCATGACAAGTCAAACAGTTTGAGCCAACTTCAGGGCAGAAGACACACGTCTGTCAGACAGTCAGTCAGCCATCACACAGTCAGCCAGGCAGGTCTTTGCTGGACCTGTCTTTGTCCACCGCATCGCTCCTACACAGACCGAAGCGACAGTCACGCCGGGCCCGGACAGGCTTGGGAATCGAACCAGCGACCGGCAGGCAGGGGTGTAACGAACAGTGATACGATGGTTGCCACAGCGAGGGCGGTGGTCTTTCTGTGTCTCTGGTTGGCGGTGTGTCAGGTCAGAGGCTCCCACATCCCTGTGAAGATGAACAGAACCATCCAGAACCTCCTGCAGCACTATGTGAGTATTGGCAGTACTGCGAGTACTACTACTGTTAGTTCTGCTGACGCTGTTGTTACTTGTTCTTATACTACTACAGGCACAGTTTCAGTATTTGTTGTCGTGCACTTCAAATGCCGGTACAAGCCTCTGTTTCCTCGTTCGTCTTTCTCGCACTGATGCTCTCACCACAAACACACACATACACAAACACACACACACACACACACACACACACAGACAGACACACATGCGCACACACACTTTTTGGTTTCGCAGTCACTATGTCTGTTTTTCATGTTTTAGTCCATTAACTACAAATATTGTCTCTCACAATCATCATTACTGTTAAACAACTTTCATCTTTATGTACATTATACTGTTGTCACGTGGTAATGCAGTGGACAGCAGGGATACTGTCTTAATGGTGCATTCAAGGCCACTCCTACTTTTGAGATTTGAGAGGTACTCAAACCTCAGGTGTCCACAAATGCAAAAGACAGTTTTTATGTTAAAGTCTAGGAACTATCAGCGCAGTCCAAGAAATGAGCAAATTCACGTCTTTGAATGCACCAACAGATGTCATAAGAGAAATTCATATTATCTATACCACTACGTGTTTACTTATTGTTTGTCTTTTGTTTGTGATTATTATGATGACAGAACTCGTTAACAGCAAAGCCTCGTACATCGCCGGGGTCAGAGTGACCTTGAATGCATCAATAAGAACAGATGCTTGATGAAATACTACTGTGCATCAGTTAAATGCTTTGCAACAGAAATCTCCATTGTCTGACTGTCCTTAAACGCACCAATAGCTACAGTTTTCAGAGCAGTGCACATGATTTGTATTCTATGAAAAAACACTGATCTGCTTCCTTTAAGGTGGAGAGACACTCGATTTACATCAAATGTGACCTGAAAAATGTTTCATTGTCTTTTTTTGCAGAGGATTTCACCTAAAGACAGATTCGATGGGAGGCCTGTGTTCTCCAGAGAGCCGCTGACTGCAAAAATGGAGGTAAATAGTTTCTATACATCCACAAAGAGGAGCATGAAGTCTCTGTGAAGTCTCTGGTTCATAAGCTTAAAGGAATAGCTCAACATTTTGGGAGACATGTTTGCTTTCTTTCTTCCTGAGAGTGAGACCAGAAGATAGACACCACTCTCAGGGTGTTAAGTATGAGCTAGAGTTAGGAAGCAGTTAGCCTAGCTTAGCATAAAGACTGGATGCAGATGGAAACAGCTAGCCTGGTTCTGTCTAAAGTGGGAAAAAAAAACCTACCAACAGCTCTACAGCTGACCAATTTACATTCATTTGCATCCAAACAGGAATGTGAGAACAGCTGTTTGTGACCTCATCTATTGGTTCATCCCTCCACCTGCTGCTTCTGCACAGCATCTCTGGCTAATGTTTGTTAGCACAGGTTTTAGTCACTGTAAAGGCACAATGGCACCAAACCTGACAACCTCACCATGATGACACACATTCACTGCTCTGACTACTGCTCACCAGGACGTCTTTTTTCATTGAGTAGTGAGTTTTAGAGGTGATGGTTGGTGTACTGTTGGACTTAGGACAGAGCGAGGCTAACTGTTTCTCTTTGCTTCCAGTCTTTATGCTAAGCTAGGCCTCTTGACTCCAATGACTACATGAGACTGCTTTTGATTTTCTTATCTTGTCAAATCTCATTGAGGAGGTGCGTTCAGGTGATTCGGGATGTTTTAATGAGTATTCGGGAGCTTCAGTGTGCAGTGAGTTTCACAGTAAGCGAGTGTTAGCATACTTCAGAGTGCGCTTGATAGTGTTGCAGTGTGTACTGTAGGGCTGCTTTAAGCTGCTTTCCATGTTCTCCTGTTGATCTTCAGCTGAACATCAAACACTGAGTCAGCAGCTGGTGTTTTCCTCAGGTTTCATAGTTCAGTCTGACTCTGTGAACAGTTTCTTTTTTGCACTGGAGTTTGTGTCGAGGTTTTTGTGGTTATCCTGCAGCTGCTCTGCACTGTGCATCCTTTGTGCAACTTCTCTCAAACTCCAAATCAAACTTTCACTTTTCACCAACAATTATGCAAAGACACTTCATGGATGGTTTCGAGCACCGAACGACAACCCAGCAGTCGAACCACTGAGCGCCAGCCTAAGAGCCTTTACATGCTACAGTCTGCAGGGCTTCGGTTGGCTGTCTGCTGCTTTTCCTCTCATGTTGTTAACAACAGGATATCTGGACAACATGAGGTTGAGGGAAATACTGTGGTGGCTGGCATTTTTCAGGCTGCAAAGACAAACAGTAAAGAAAAAGGATAAGATAGCAATCTGAGGTTTAGGTCTGAAGACTTTAAAATGGGTTTCCAATTTGAGTTTAGGTAATGATTTAAAGGTGATCAATGATCAGACCGAGAGCACGTTCACACCTGGCTGTTAGAGAAATGCTAAATGATTCATTTTGAAAGTCATGAAGGTCAAACAGATTTTAATGTCAGGATGAATTTTTTTATGTATTTTTGGGGGTTTTTTAGCCTTTATGATAGCGACAGCTGAAGGTGCGACAGGAAAGGGAGCAGAGAGAGAGGACGACATGCAGCAGATGAGCTGCAGGTGGGAGTCCAACCTGCGGCCACTGCGGAGGACTGACAGCCTCGATGCATGGGGCGCACACCCCACCAGCTGAGCCACAGGGGCGCCCCCATGACAGGATGAATTTTCATCCCACTTAACATTTCATGGTGGCACACAGGAAACAAGCAGCTCAATTCAAAGTGGTGTTTAGCACAGACTGAAAAGCCACCCATCCCACATCACGCTCTGGGTTTTTCCACGTTGTTTTTCCTTCCCCACAACAACACAGGTGTTACATTTCGCCAACTCTGATTTTGTTCCTCATGTGACTCATCTGAGGTGGAACACTGTTTTAAGCAACAAGTAACCTGTTAAGTTAAGACCTCTCGTGTGCATTTTGATTCCACATACTGCAGATTTCAGAAACTCTCCAAAGGGCGTTTGCTTGTTAAATCCTGTGAAAACTCCAGAGACTGTTGAGAAACTTTGTTTTAGCGGAGTAATGATTTCTGGCACAACTTCACCAACTTCTGAGGTGAACCGAGAGAGGAAATGGTCTAGAATCAAAACTCCAGAAACACTTGTGGGTCATTGGGTTCATAAAAATCCAGTTTTACTGAGTTTAACATCGGACCTTTAGCTGGCACAGGTCGGACACTTAGAGCGTCTGAAATTGTGTCTTCACTGATTAATAAAATGTGAAACTTTGTTGACCTGTGACCTTGTTGAGTCTTGAGTCGTGAGTAATGTTGGACTCGCATTCATTTTCGCTGTCAATGAGCGAATGAGCGGCATTCCCCTTTAAGACTCTACGCTTAATTTAACTCTTGTGTGGGAGACCACAAAGTTTTTCCACTGTGTAAAAAAATGTTTTCAACACCTCAACGCTGGTACGCAGGTTTCACAATCCGTTTCAGATCGAGTTCCTACTTTCTGAGCAGACTTTGGTTTCAGTTAATTTCGCCAGAAATTAACTTGCACTGATTCCAAACTCGCTGCAAAAAACAGGACACATTCAGGATTTGCACTTAACAAGCTAAAACACATCTGAACCATCAGTGTTATTTGGTTAAAAGCAGTTTAAATATCACCTGCCAGAAACCAGAAACTACATCGTGTGTTGATCTCACCTGTTTCTCTCTCAGGCAAAGAGGGTGTTTATGGGTGGCGTTCTGGAGACGTACGAAAAGCTGATTGGCCATATGATGAAGCAGCTGCCCACCCAGAGTCCCCAGACCGCCAGCAGCAACATGGATCCAGCCTCTGCTGTCATCCCCACTGCCGGTACCGCCGGCGGTGCTGGGACGGGAGCAGGTGTCGATGTCAGGAAGGAGCTGGGCTACATCCTGAAGAAGGTCCAGGAGCTGAGGAAACAGCGATACCACGAGCAGGAGAAGCTTCTGCAGGGACTGCAGTCTCTGAGACACATCCAGGTAGAGAGACATAGACTCACTGAGAGACGGACAAAAGTTTACATGGGCCTGACTGCTGGCCTAACGTAGGCTGAAAGTAAGGCTCGTGGAAGGATTACACAGGGTTTAAGGAGGGCCTATGCAGGCTTGAAGTACGGCTTATCCAGGCTTCTGTAGCAGCTTTGTGTTGCATTTACAGTCAGGCTTCTGGAAAGGTTGTCGGGGCTTACAGATGTCTTACAGGGCTTAACAGAGGGTTCAGGAAAGGTTCATGTAGGCCTTAAAACGTAGGACCTTCAGAAGGTTTACGCAGGCTTTAAGTAAGGCTGAAAGATAAGCTTATCAAAGGTTTATGTAGGGCTTTTGGGGGGCTTTGGCTCCTTGAAGCTCTGCACTGGGCCTGTGGCCGTCTTATGCAGGGCTTAAAGTCAGGCTCTTAAGGTTTGTGCTGTGCTGCTGTGTGAACTGTGTTTTTACTGTTTTGCAAACAAATTCCATCGTTTGACTTTGAGAAATTAATGTCAGTTTCTCTCCCTCCCCCAGATGGATAACTTTGTCATCCAGAGCAAAGCATTGTGGGAGCTGCCGTGGCTCTATGAGGAGGCGAGCTCGCTGCCTGACAACACTGAGATGCAGAGGAGGCGACGGCGGAGGCGGCAAGCACGGAGGGTCAAAACTCACCTGAGCGGCTAAAACAGGCGCAGCGACGACGTCAACGGTGACGCGACGAAACTAAAACGCAATCATGTTAAAACACAGACGCAGGATTAATGACAAGTTAGAGATGGAAAAAAACATTTAATGAATATGAACATGAAACATTACGAGAACAAAAAATACAAAAATTTACACCAGTGTGCCAATTTTTTCTTACTTTTTTCTGTTTTTAGAGGTTTTTAAAGAGATTATTTCCTAGATATTTATTACAGTTACAGTGAACCAGCAGTCTAAGCCTAAGAAATACGATAATTTTGTAAAAATCTGTATATTTTTCTACGAAAGTTTGGTGTTTGATACTTGAAAGCAGTGCGGTGGTTTGATCCTGTGAGAAGTTAACGAGTTGTATTCAACAGTTTCACTTTGTCAATCGCAGTATTTGGCAATATCTCCTGGAAGTACTTGATTTCTTCATTTTTACTTATTTAAAAACTGCAGATGATTTAATGCTCAGAAAATCAGGCAGATAGAATAATAATATTTTAAGCTTTGTGATTGGATGTCGCTCCAACAAACTCCCACCAACATTACTGTACTGAGTAAAAAAACTGATGATGATGTTTACAGTACAAAGTACACCATAGTTTAATGCTGATGTACTACAGCACTGGAGTACTTCACTACAGCACAGCTACTCTGCAGCTGTAGTAGAAGTACCATACTGTTCAGGGATTTTTGTATTTTCTTAACATGTTGTAATTTTCTATATTTATTTGATATTTAAGGTGTTTATTTAATCGTGAATCATTCTGCTGTGACTGATTGTTGATTATTTATTGTGTATTTATTGATTGGCATGAAGACAAATGCAACTGAATAAAACAGAAAGAACTGCGTTTTCTGATGCACTTTGTCATTGATTCGATGTGGTTGTTAAAGTTTAGCTCCGAGTCCATGATAGCACCCAGAGTTCTGTGACAGAGTCAAGACTAGTTCACTTTTTTCCAGCAAAGACAGTTTTTTCTTTTTCAGTTTTATAAGCATTTGGATGAAGGAAGTTCAGACATAACCACTCACTGATTTGACTAAACTGTCTCACCTCAAGGTACTTTGATGACATCTTATGGTTAAAGTCAGAATAGATAAGAGGACCATAAAGGTCATGAGAGAGTGGAACAGTGGGCCTCGCTGACAAGACTGAAAGCTCCAGAACAGCTTCGATTACTGAGATTATTTTTTCAATTGTTATGTCCAAGGTCAAGAATCAGCTTTGGTTACACTTCTCTGTACAACTGGGTGTCATCTGCATAAAACAGAGTGGTTCTGTTCTGTGTCTTGTAATGGAAACATGCAAATGCTGAACAGAAGAGGCCCAATGATTGAGCCTTGTGCAACGCCGCATCTCATTTCAGTCTGCTTGGACTCACAGTTTCCAAGTGAAAAGCAGATCCTTTGACAAACAAATAGAAGCATGTGGTCCTTTTAAACACTGCGAAGCCTTCAGCATCATCGTGTGGCCGTTCATTTATTATTATACATCACAATGTTAGATTGTTGATGCTGATACGTGAATGGTAGAGCAACATTTTAATGTTATAGCTGATTAACATGGAGCTAGTTTGAACTACTTTACATACAGTTAACTAGTTTAGTCCGGTGGTTTTTCAACCCAGGGGTTGGGCCCCTCCAAAGGGTCACAAAATACATCTGAGGGGTCGTGAGATTATAAAGAAAAAACCTTAAAGCTTATTGTAAAATACTGGATAATTTCACCTCTATGGGCCTCAAACATAAGCAAACCCAGCGACAAGCAAACCGTCATCCCCACTTTGCGTAGGTTTAGGAAATGATTATGGGTTAAACGCAGTACATTACTGTTCATCCCACCTCCTCCATACGAGGACTTTCATGCTCTTTATATCTTTATTTCTACACCATATGCTCATTATTACTAAGGCCACACCTAACAATAACTCCACCAGTCATTTAAATGAAACCATGTGGGAAGATCGGAGTGGAAACGTCTCTTTGGTGGAAATCTAACAACTCGTAGACGTCTGAAATGACATGAAGACACAGCCAGAAACTGCTTCTTCATAAGAGGCCACAAAGACTGGAAACCACTGATTTAATGTGCTGTATTTTATGTATTTTATGTAAAATATCAATCTGCAAAGTAACTAGTACCTGTAGCCGTCAAACAAGTACCTCCAAACTGTGTCTAAATGCAGTACTTGATTAAATGGACTAGTTTACGTTCCAGCATTGTTAAACGGTTGCAAAACTTCATAAATGATCACATTTGTTATTAATAGTTGTGATTAAAAAAGATAAATAAATACACGACTCCATGCTGACTGTGGTCACAGACACAGTGGACGGGTCCTGCTGGTTGCTGAAGACAGACAGACGTCAGCAGGACAACTACGATCCTGCATTTACTTCAACACCAGAACAAGATACTGAACAAAACGCAGACTAACTGTTGCTCCTCAGAGACCATGATCCTCTGCAGACACGCCGGCGGGTTGGGGTATTCCTGCCGCCACAAGAACTCAGACCCCCGCCCTGCCTCCAACCCACAGCCACGATGTCACTTCCTGTGACATCACTTCTGGTAAACGGCAGGTAGCCCTCTTTACTGTAACTGCAGCCCTTACCCACAATGCACTGTGAATGCTCTGTATTTGTGAGGTTGTGATTTCTAAGAACTGGCGCTGTGCTTCCCCACAGCGCTGGAGAGCAGAGCTGTGTGTTTGTGTGGTCAATGAACAGTCTAAACCACTGATAAGACAAACTGACAGATAAATAACTTTCAATCATTTCTTTAAAGGAGCGTTCAGTTTTATTAGATCAGATCAAAATGAGATGCAGCATCTGCAGACCCATAACACAAAAACATGCACACTGTACATGTACATATACAATAACACCATGTACACATACATGGTGTTATTGTATATTTTTCTTACTGTTAATGAATCCAATGCTCAACATGCTCTCAGCTTCAAGCCCATTGGCTCCTACTGAAGACATAAATCTTTAAAAACACCTCATAAATAAATACTTTCATGTTGAAATGGTTCAGTAGTTTCCTCAAACAGCTGCTTGCCGTAGTTTTCATCGCTCAAACAGGAGGAAATGGAGCATTTGTTGGGACTATTTTCAGCGGCGGATGAATCCACGTTCGGTGCTGTGAGACAAACACACACATAGAACTTTTTCTTTAGTAAAGACCTTTCATGAAATCTAAAATGAAAAATATCACCAGACTTTAAGACCCAACTTGTAATGAACCTTTATGCGTCAAACAGCTCTGATTCTGAACACATGAAGCCTTCAGTTCAAATGAGGAAACAATCAGATGATAAATAAAGAGCAGGCTGGAGGTGACACACGAGGCGGCTGCCACTCAGAAACGAGAACTTGCGCAGAGTTTCTGTCGGTCCCAACTTTATCTTCAACTCACATTTCTGCTGTCGTCTGGAGAAGGGGGGCATCGAGGGGGCGGTCTTCAGCAGGACAGCGATGGAAACCGTGAAGACATTGAGAGACTTTTACCCCCCGCCTCTGTCTGTGGTCGCTCTCTGAGTGTGCATTTAATGTGTGTGTGTGGGTTTCAGTGTTAGTCAGCATCTTGCAGATGCTATTGCAGGAGAAAGGAAACAAGTTCTGCATGTCTAAAGATGTCAGATAATACTCTGCACCGCTGCTGCTGCTGCTGCTGCTGCTGCAGGCGAAGCTTCAGATGGCCTCTTCATGTTGGCAGAAGCACCGTGTTTCATCCTCACACTGCCTGTTCAAAGAGACTCGTTCCTACGCTCGCAGGGTCGGGGTTTGGGTTTTGAACTGAACACAACAGGTTATTGTGTTTTGACAGAATACTGAACTGGAGAACGTAGAACCCCGGGAACGTAAACAACAGCTTGTCGAAATGCTTGAAATTATTAAAAGTCTTCAGCTATGCTAGCATCTCTGTGAGGCTGTGCTTCGGCATTTAAGCATTTGTGCTAATGCCAGCGTGCTAGCATGATCACACGACATTGTGACGTTCACCATAATCACCATCTTAGCTTAGCATTGTTAGCATGCTAACATTTGCTAATAAACACAAAGCACAAGAATAACATTGAACAATGAGCAATCCTCTGGATACCGTGCAGGTATAAAACGCTCAAGCATATTGTTGATGTGATATTTCAGTCTGCCATCCATACAGCTCAGAATCATCATCTCCCATAACCAACGACATACGGAGGAGCTTTAATGAGAAACATGTTCAGTTTTTATCCTTTCAAGGTTCCTGCACATCAGAAAGTCTTAAGGACAGAGACCTCTGAGCAAAGCCGCTGACGGTCTGTCAGCTATCAACAGCTGTGCTGTCACATACTGTACATACTACATACGACACATGGAAAACCCCTCTGAGCTGTGTTTTTTCCTGTAGTATAACATCAGAGTACATGTATATATATGGTGTTGTTGGTCTATCTGAATTTTACTAAATGAAGGTCTGAGAACTGAATCATTAATGAAATGATCGACGATGTTCAGGACTTTTAGTTTTGTTCATGTTTAGATTTTCATTGAATGGAAAGAGCCTGAAAAAAAAAAAAACACAGAACAAGAATTAATCAGACTGAATCAAAACAGCTTCACCTTCGCAAGAGTTTCTGTTTTATGATCATCATCAGGAAACGCCTGCCTCACACACAGATCACCGTCTAACCACTGAAAGAAGATGAAATGATGAAAACGAGATAAGAATTACTTCAGAAATTTCACAGAAAGGAAAGAGGTAGCTGAGCCTCGTGTGTCTGTGGTCTGTCTGTGACTTTCTCTGACCTTTTCAGAGTCGTAGAATCAATCACAAACACTTCAAAATCTCTAAAATGAGGACTGAAAGTGTTGGACGCGTAGACGCTGCGACAGACCAGGGTGAAGGAAAACAACTCGATTCTTTAAATGCAAAGCCGACAGTCAGGCCGGACAGATCCAGGCAGGTCGTGAACATGCAGCAGGTGAAAACACGGGCTGCAGACACCAGGTACGAAGTCAGGAACAGGTGCAGGAGGCTGGACTGCAGGAGCAGCATGACACAGCGCTGCTGACCCGGTGATACACTGACACACTGATGGCATGATGAGACGCAGGTGTGTCTGCAGGCGTTCACGCTTTAGGAGAGTGAACAGGTGAGCGAGACTGAGTGGAGAGTCCGAGGGCATCTGGTGGACAGGTGGAGAATGACAGGTGTGGAAAGCTCCTGCACGGTGGGCGGGGGGTGAAGGAGAAACTGCTGAGTCAGCAAAGTGACAAAAAGATGTGATGAGAAAAAATTTTCTACTGAGTTAATAGTCTGAGTGAAAACTGCTGGGAATGACACGAGACTTCATCTACCTGCCGTCAAGAAAGGTCACCTGCAGGGTCAAATAAAGCTTCAGCTCATGAGAAAACACGAAAACACTGGATGTTAAAGCTGAACCTTCATGTTCAGTGTGGATGAAAAGATGATTCACGCATATCTGAGACTATATCTGTCCCTCAGTGTGTCATAGTTTCACAGGTAAGTGAATGTGCTGACTGTTCAGTCAAACTCATGTCATTAAACACACACACACACACACACACACACACACACACACACACACACACAGAGCTCATTAACATATCTGGCAGATATGCACTGTGGCATTTCCATGAAGTTATGAGTTGTTTCCTGTTGCAAAGGAAGCTTTGAGTGGGTTCATAGCAACCACACAGACACACACACAGACACACGCACACACACACACAGACACACAGACACAGACACACACACACACACACACACACACACACACACACACACACACACAGAGTTATGTTTCATATCAAAGTGATTGTAACCATGAGTAGAAAGCTAGCAGCTGTTTCTGGAGCTTTCTGCTGAGTCTTCATGTTCAACATTTCAACATAATATTAACGTACAAGATAATTAATGCATTTTTAAAAAATAAAAAATACTATTTTATTATTATTGATTGATCATATTTCTATTGAGTCTATTCTTTCTTTCAGATACATAACAGACATAAAGAAGCTGATCATTCATTCATCTTCTTTACCCGCGCATCCCATTTTCGGGGTTGCGGGGGGCTGGAGCCTATCCCAGCTAGCAATGGGCGAGAGGCGGGGTACACCCTGAACCGGTCGCCAGCCGATCGCAGGGCTACATACACAGACAGACAACTCACACCTACGGACAATTTTTAGAGTCACCAATTAACCTAATGAGCATGTTTTTTGGTCTGTGGGAGGAAGCCGGAGTGCCCGGAGAGAACCCACGCATGCACGGGAAGAACATGCAAACTTCACACAGAAAGGCCCTGCCCGACCCGGGGTTCGGTGCGTGAGGCACACGCACTACCTGCTGCGCCACTGTGCCGCCCAAGCTGATCATGAATCAGCATTTTTAATATCTTTAATCTTCACTTTGTTCAGTTTTGCTGCTGAAATAAATCAAGTTTATCTCTCAGCTGAATCAGTTTCACTGATGCAGAGTAAAATTTAAGTGTGTGGATCAGCTTCAATCTTTGCTGTGTGTATAGCACGCTGCTTTTATTTTGAAAAGGCTGCACAGGAAGAGTCATGTGCAGAATCAATGTGCTCAGGTGAAAGGCCCGCCTCTGCTTTAATCTGATTGGACGGCAGAGAAACAATAGTTGTGTTATTCTGTTAATTTTCAGTGTTCGCTTCCAATCAGCAGCCGCCGCAGTGTAAAGCCTGAGCTGCAGTTCCTCTACTGGCCACCAGATGCTGCTCCTGCAACACTCTGACTGCATTGAAGTGAATGGGAAACATGTTCAACTCTGAGCAGCTAACAGCACTTCTTCTAATGTTTCTGTGGAGAATTTTCACAATAAAACGTCACGTTAAGAACGTACTGAAGCTGAGAAAGATGAATTTTGACAAAGACAGCAGCGAGCGGCATCGAAAGCTCCCTTCAGAAACCTCACAGGATCAGGCCAATCAAGAACGAGAAAGAAGCATCACAGCGTTCGACAGCGATGACTCAGAGTTTCTGCTTGAAACACAGCAGAGGAGGACAGAAGGACGAGAAGGAGACATCAGGTCTGTCCTGACATCTAGTGGACAAAGTGTGAAACTACGACCAAACACAAGAGGCTGAATCTTTGGATGAAGTAGCAGGATGTTTCAGTCATAATTAAAATACTACTACTACTACTGCTACTACTATTTATATTAACGTAGTTCTTTTCATTCCATCATTGCTGCCAAGGTGCTTTAAATTATAACCTCATATTCATTCCTCTTTGCATCAGACTGATAAATGCAAAAGGTAGTTTTTTTCTTCTCTCTAACTTTGTTTCTTGTGACACCAAAACAAAGTCCTTGCATGTGAAAACCTGACGGTGAGTTCAGGGTCACGCTGGGTGTAATGACGCCTTTTGCTCACTAGGTGGCAGCAGAGCATCCAGATAAATGAAAGTTTAAGAGTTCAGATGTTACAGAATAAAAAGTAGTAGCTCAAAATGAAAATACTCAAGTAAATTAGAAGTACAACAAAATTGTACTGAAGTACAGTCATTGAGTACATGTACTTCATTGTATAAAAAGTACATTTAGTCAAGTACAGTACTTGTGTACAGTTTTGAGGTGCTTTTGAGGGGCTATTTTTCCACATTATGAGCACTTTTAATGTTGAAAGCTGAAACACTTGAAACACCTTTTACACTGCTGCTGTCTGCAGTAATAAAACACACTGCTCCCAGATACTAGTACCTACAGATACTACAGTCCAGGAGACCAGGGAGGTAAAATGGTCAGAAAGGCGACAGTCTGAGCAGGCCTCAGTCCTTAATACTCGCTGCTTGTTCTTAATTCTCCGTGTTCATTCAATAATCTTCACGCTGAGCAGCGAATGACGGACACATCGGACCGAGTGTGTGTGAGAGACAGTTGTGTGATGAAGAGAGACGCTGGAAATAAACTGACCTCTGGCCTGACAAATCTGACACCATCTGAGCGCACACACACACACACACACACACACACACACACACACACACACACACAGAGTTTTCCATTTGTCCTGAACTCAGAGACCCTCACAGCAGATCAGTGAGCGCCTGCTGGAGTCTATATTCAATTATACAGGGGGGGGGGGGGGGAGGCAGGTAGAGACAGTTTCCATGGCCGGGTCTATATTTGGGCTTCAAACTGTCTGCAGAAGGTGAAACATTTGACTCAAACACACAAAGAACCAACTCTGATCTCACACACTGAGCTGATTCAGGCGAGGCTGGAAGGTTCAGATGACTTGGAATAATTAGTGGACGTTCATTCACAGTACAGCTGCAAACAGCTGCCTACACTAAACGTACAGCGGATCATAATGTATTCAGGATGCAGTCGTGGAAGAAGTATTAATACTACAGTGTAGAAATATTCTGTTATAAATCAAAGTCCTGCATGTAAAATCTTATTTCAGTAAAAATCATTATCATCCAATTATACTGAAATGTTTCCTGTGCAGGACGTTTCTGGCCTGCAGCCAATCACAGCGCAGGTGAGGTCAGGACTGTGTAAAAAATACCAACCAGGAAGTGACGAAAGCTGCTTGTTTACAAACAGTGACCTGCAGAGTGTACCTTTAAAGTATCAGAAGTAAACGTACTCATGCCCAGCCTCATCTGTAATACCAGACTTCTATAGTTGGTTCAATCTTGTATTAATAATCTGACCTGTAACTGCATTTATCAGTGATTCGTTTCTCTGCTGATGAAAATGAGGCTTTCTGGCATATTTTCAGAAACGTTATCAATCTGAACAAATGAAGTAAAGTTACTAAAGTAAATCACGTACATGTACTGAAGTGACAAGTCCTTGTGGAGTAAACAAATAGCATAAAACGTAGTACAAGTACCTCAAAATTTTACTTAAGTACAGTACTTGAGTAAGTGAACAGTACTGACAGAATGTGTTTAATTTCTTTGAAACCTGGTGAGTGCAGGTTTAGACTGGGTTTAGACTGGGAGGTGGAAGACACAGAATGGGATTAAACTGGGTTTCTGTTGTTTGTAGGATGTTCGAGCAGGTGTGAAAGCTCTCAGGGTGGGTTTTAAAGGGGTCCCGGTGTGTTCAGCGTGGGCTGGAATGGCTTCTGATAGACTCACAATGACCAGGGTTCAGGTTGTCTGCTCTCAGGACAGACTTACTGAACGCTCGTGGGTAGAGTGCCGTCCAGGGTTCAGGTGGGCATGAAATGGAGGAGGTGCAGTATAACGAGATTGAAGTGGATTTAGTTTGTTGTGGGTTTATACTGGTTTAGAAAACTCTGAAACTGGTTTTAGCATGTTTAGAATGGGCTGACAAAGGTAATGGGACTGAACGGTTCAGGTTGGTTAATCCACTCTCAGAGCAGTTTACTGGACAGTTTGGGTATTTAATGGTAAGAAGAGGGTTTAGATTGGTTTAGGGTGTTTGCAGAAGGTTTAACCTGGATTTAAGAGGAGATTTGGGGTCATGGGGTCTGAGGGTTTACACAGGCCGGTCAGCAAAGCTTTAGAGGGACAAAGGATTTAGAGGGGTTGGACTGTTCAGGTGGAGGTACTGAACGTCTGCTACGAATGAATGGATGAGTGTACATGAGACCAGGTGTGAACGAGAACACTTCTGACATGAAAATACACAAAATACAAAGAGTACTTTGATCAAAACATCACCATGGCAACGTAAACACCAGCCGCCAGTCACCTCGGCAACAGCCGACCGTGGAGCCAACATGGCCGACAGTGACGAGTGAGACACCTGCTGCTAATTCATCTCTGCTCTCGTCAGCTGACTCTACCTCGCTCCGCCGCTCTCTCGCTCCTTCTGCTCATCATCTGGGTCTGTAGGTCAGAGCCCCCCTCCACCTGCTCAGGTGACAGCCCAGTGCATGCTGGGTACTGTCATTGAGAAAGGATGTGTCTGTCTGCTGACCTTCTCTTCTCCCCCAGTCTGGACCTCCAGGTTTTCAGTAAACACCACACAGCGTGGAAATATGGCAGCTTTGGGTCATTAGTCAGCATGTCCGACAGCCAGCACGACACACACACACACACACACACACACACACACACACACACACAGATTAGAGCAGCAATGATTTGTTGAGTAATCAATTAGTCGATTGAATGAAAATCAATCAGCAGCTTTTAAGAATCGATTTGTTTACGTCATTTTTGGTTGCAGGTTCTCAAATATGAGAATTCCCTACTTTTCTTGGTCTAACATAAATAAATGGAACATTTTGGGGTTTTGGACAAATCGGGACATTTAATGTCGTCTAAGGTACTGTGATGAACATTTTTCACTGTTTTCTGATGTACTGAGAATAAATTCTAATGAATTAATCAAGAGAATAATCAACAAATTAATCAGTAAAAATATTAGCACAGGTGAGAAACAAAGACCTAAACCACCTGAGCCAGCCCATACCTGCGTGTAAGACCCGCCCCTCCTCAGAAACACTTAAAACACTGAATTTATGATAATCAATAAACGTCACGTTGAGGCTGCTTGAACAGCTACACCTGTACAGAATCAGCAGCGTGTGCATTCAGCCTGTGAGCGAAGGCGGTTTGACATTTGTACAGTAAGTGGATATTAATTTGGACCCATAATCCCTTGCAGCAAGTCACACTCTATCAGGTTACCTGTGTGTGTGTGTGTGTGTGTGTGTGTGTGTGTGTGTGGCCGTCATGATCTCCTGCTGAGCTCTGAGCTACATTCAGATTTAAATAGACACACACACACACACACACACACACACACACACACACACACTCAGTTGTTTCCAGGAGTTGAATCTCATTTGTTTGACATCAGAGATGCGGCTGAAGGCGTCACACGGTGAAACCTCCAGCCTCCATTCTGGAAGCAGACCAAACCAAAGAGGATCCAGATAAACCTCTGTCACCACGTCACGGTTCAGAGGCTCAGAGACGTTAACTGACTCGACAACATTTGTGCTGTGCGATGGAGGTTTCAGTTTGTCTGACTGGTCTGGACTGAACACACATGACACTGAAATATCAAAGACCAGCAGCATCACTTGTGGTTCTAAAGTCTCCAAAACCGGAATGAGAGCCTTCAGTCATCAAGCTCCTCTCATGTGGAACCATCTTCCAGTCTCGGTCTGGGGAGTCAGACCCCCCCTCTACGTTTAAGAGTAGGCTAAAAACTTCCCTCTTTGATGAATCTTACAGTTAGGGCCGGCTCAGGCTTGCCTCGGACCAGCCTGTAGTTATGCTGCTACAGGCTGAGACCACTGACCCATGACACACTGAGCTCCTCTCTGCACGTTACTGATTTGGCTCCTTCCTGAAGTCTTCGTGCTTTCTCGTCTTGTAGGTCCTGATGAATCGTGGCTGCACCAGGATTGTGGACTACTGCCGTGGCCCAGCTTGACAGCCACTGTTATTATTATACATATTGCTATTATTATATACATATAATTGTTATTTTAAATTTTTAAAAGCAGAGAGACACAGTTATTAGAATAACATTAGAAGTGAAATACAAAATTAAAATGCAGATTGTTTGCAGAGTGTTTTTAGTTGAACACTGAGCTCTCTGTTGTCTTGTTTTAATATATATCCATGATGCAGCTACACTGTGTAGCTGCTGCACCTGCCTCACACAAACAGAAGCTGACTCACCTGTACCTCCCTGTCTGCTGTTCTGGCTCTCGCACACTGATTGGCTGACCCGGCGGAGTGGGTGGAGCTGGGTTTGCAGCGTCCAGCTTATTTTGGAGACTAATCCAATCACTTGGTCTCCACCTCCTCTGGACTCAGGCCGAGAAATGTTTGTCACCGCTGATAATCTGAAACTCGACTGCGGACTGAAGATTAAAAGACGACGAACATTTCACACTCAGAACGAGAACATGTGCAAACAATTACGTGCATTTAGAATATTTCCGTTTTCCATATTCTAATTCAACATAATTAAAGAGCTCAATAATGTGTACATTTAAACACTAACCTCTGCATGACAGCAGAAAAACTTCAACACGATCAAAAGCTCCAGAACTTATAATGAATGTGTCCCTTTAATCAGTCTCTGAATCCTACATTTCCCATAATTCAGCTCAGTAGCATGTTTTTTCAGAGCCTCCTGGCCTTCTAAAAGCCCACATCTTTAAAAACTCCACACTTGTAATTCACAGCGCAGTTTATCTATTATTATTATCATTATATTATTCTCTTAGCTGAGATAACCCTGATGACATCACTATGACATCATCAGAGTTATTAGACCAGGTTTTAGAAAACTCCTCCAGAGCCAAAGATGACAGCACACGACTTCTGATGCTGACTGTATTAAACATGATGAGTAAACGAGGCTTCAGTCAGTGAAGTTCCCCTTTAAACGGATAAAAAAATCTAAAATTTGCTTTTAGGTCTTTCTCTGAATGACCAGATGGACTGTTGCATTATGGGTAGAATCTTCCATCCACTTGCCCTTGAGCCAGGCAGCAGCTGCTCCTGCAGAGCTGCTCAGAGCAGGTAGCAGGTTAGCTTCATGCTAGCTTCTATAATTAGTTGCTGTGACCTTCCTGCTAATCTCCCTGCTGCCTAATATGGAGCACAGCTGCTCCAATCACATGGCTGCGCCCCGTTACCATGGCGAATTAGATATCTAGTCAGTGACAGAAGAGAAAGACAGAAAGAGAAAATGTGTGTGTGTGTGTGTGTGTGTGTGTGTGTTTAATGACATGAGTTTGACTGAACAGTCAGCACATTCACTTACCTGTGAAACTATGACACACTTCAGCCAGGCTTTAATCAGAATATCACAACCACCATATTTGAAAAAAACCCCCCAAAAAAAAACCAAAAACAAAAAAAAACCCAAAACATAAAATGTGTTTGTTTGGAGATCAACAGAAACAATCAGTCCATTGATCAGTTGATCAGCTGAAAATGAATCTGATATTTTGATAATTGATTACGTGTTTGAATCACAATATTTGCTGCTGCCAGATTGTTGAATGTTGTTTTCTGTTTTACACCATAAATTCTAAAAAAAATAGAAGTTTTATACTCAAAACCAGTCTGGTAAAGACAGTAATCGTTGGTTGCAGCCCTGCTTTGACTAAACAGAGATGTTTGTCGTGATTACATCAAAAAGCCTGATGTGGAACACACACCGTCACACACACCGTCACACACACAGATCGTTGAGACACGATGAGTGGATCTGATAAAAGTCCTGTTTTTCTGAACAGTTTACAGTGATGAGTCTCACCGAGCTGACGAGCGTTAACCTGCTGATGTGTAGCATCACACAGAAAACCACTTTTTCTGGTTGTTTTGACCGTGAAGAGTCCACAGCAGCGGTTCAGTCTGCTGGGCTCTGGACCAGGAGGGAAACTACATGATTTAGCCCAAAAAGCAAGCTGAACATTTGAAAAAATCGAGGATATAATGATTACCTTGAATTAATAGAAAAATGGCCGTGCTTCAAAACCCTCAGTGGTGCTTTGTGCTAAATGCTAACAACAATGCTAACATGCTGATGTTTAGCGGGTCATTTTGGGATGTCACTAACTTCGTAGGTGTGGTGACAAAAGTGCAAACGTCAGATTTTACTTCAGTCTTTGTAAATGAAGATTATTTAAACTGAACGACGCTTTCACGGCCTGTGTGTGCGTGTGTGTGCTCACCTGAAACAGTGCTATTGACGTTGCCCTGCTATTGCTGGCTGTCATGACAACGTGCCTCGCTGTTTCCTGGCACCTGGGCACAGAGCTGTGATGTCACATCCTCCTCGCTCATTCATATTCATTAGCACCTGTGAGCCTGTGCCGTCGTGGTAACCGTGGTCTAGTCCAGAACGCCTCTTGTGTGTGGATGTTTGATGTGGTTGGACGTGTTACCTGGGACGGAAGAGGAAGAGGAGGAGAAGCATCCGCCCTCCAGGAGCTTGTGTGCGGGTGGTGTCCTCCTCCTCCTTGTGCAATTAACATTATCAATATTTGTCTCCATCAGGCCGATATGACGACGCGCTGCAGAGGAAAAACATCTGGATGTGTGTCAGCACCAGCACATTAACTTTAGTGCACACGATCAGTGAAGTTATCGCTAATATTTAAGCACAATTATTACTTTCATTATCCAAAATGAGGAGAAATTTCCTATTTTCATACTGCACAAACCTCTCATTATCAGAAGAAAATCTAAAGTACTATATTTTCTTTACATTTCCTTGATGCAGTAACATCAGCAACAGCTCCCCCTGAACTGGCTATTTAAAAAAAAAATCAATATAAAATTATAATTCACAAAATTCAAAACATTTAATTGAAATTAAATAATTTCAAATTTGGAACAACTTGATTCTGTCAACATGTTCTTTATACGTTATGCATTTATTTTACACACCGACTTGCTGAAAGAACAATACATAAAGGTGAACAATAAAACTGTTTTATTAATAATAATAATAATTTTTTCCACCACAATAAAATTTAACAAAGGCTCACTAGAAAAAGTGTCGACTTCTGTGTTCTGTACAGTAGATACAGTACATTGTAAAACTGGCCGTGGCGTGGCACAGCAGCGCATTCAAAAACGTATTATTCAAACATTTTTCCACATTATTTACAGATAAAATCCACAATAAAACCCAGCTGGCAAACGTCACAGAATTACAGCGCAGCTTCACGCTAACAGCGGCTAACCTCTGGCTGCAGAGACCTCCTGATAGAAGCTAACTGGCTGACGAGCTAGTAGGCTAACTGGCCAGCGTGGTAGCAAGCTAGCGGGCTAGTTACGCTACAGCTGCTTTCACACGGCAGAAAAAAATTGGATTTTTTTCTGAATGCTACCATGAGGTCCGTTAAACCAGACTTCATGTTCCTGCTAACAAGCTGTTTAAAAACAATAAAACACTCACGTCGTCTTCTTCCCTCGTCACTGTCTGAAAGGCAGCTGCTGCTTTTTCTCTGATTGCCCCTTTAACTCACATACGTTTTACTTTCTGTCCTACTTTCTACCTAGCGGTCTGTGTCTGTTTAAGCAGCTAGCTCTCAGCTAGCGTTGTAAAGGAATGCACTTTGGTAGATTCAACCAAATGCCCTGGGTGTTAGTCACAACAATGACAACAGTAATAATCATATTAATTATGATAACTGAGCAGTCTGAGGTACCAACATGAAAAAGAACGCTTTAAAACCACATTGATGCTAATGCTAACAGCTTGCATGAGCACCTCTGCGAGGAGTTCAACGCGACAGTAGCTAGCAGGTACAAACTTGCTAGGTGCAGTCAGTTAGCAGTAGGGTAGTGTTAGCTTCACTGTAGAGAAAACATCAGTGCAGCAGCTAGCGACTGGACGCTAGCAGTCGATCGGCTAGTGTTAGCTTAGCCCTGTCGTCAGCAGGCATCACCAGTCTGTCCTGAGGCGACGAGTGGCGACAGTTGGCTGATATGTGTCTGTACATTGTGCAGCCATGTTATACAACCCCCCCACCCCAACACACACATACATACATACATACATACACACACACACAAACACACACACACACACACACTTGTAGATGTCAGTGTTAATCAGTTTAAAGCTACAATCTGCGGTTGATGCGTTGGCCTGCTCTGCTGGCTCAGTAAACACTACGGAAGCCCATTTCTACCAGAAACAGATGAATTATTACTGACAACAATAACAAAATACTGATAAGTAAAAACTATGAGACACGCAGTATAAAAGAAATACCAAACCAACGTTTTGACTTTAACTCAACACACTTTAAGTTCCAAATGTACATGATGAGATAGCCAAAGTCAAAATTTGGACAAAAGACAAAACAATATTTGCTTCAAATGTTACAATACAAAACTGTGAGAACCCAAATTTTCGACTTTGTTCTATTTTGACTCAAGTCAGTTTCGTCTTCCTGGCCGGAATGGGCTTCCATGAAACATTTAGCAGCTGCTATTCAATCGAGACAACTGCGATAATCAAGTATCCTCCAGCTCATAACGGCGCAGTAGAAAGCCAGACGACGTTCGGCTAACTATTTCATGATTTCAGATTTGATTTTACATGTAAACTGGATCCAGATCAGAAGTGGATTAGCCAGTTTACACCTTGGCCGCTTGCCTCGTCATATTCCGTCAACAGAAACAAAGTGTTGGCACAGTTTTCACCAACCTTCACAGAAACATAAATCTTTTGTTTTCGTTTATGTTCTAATTCCCAGAACCAGTGTAAATACTAATTTTCTAAATTTTTAACTAATTAATTATCAGTTCAGCTACACTCTACCGCTCCACGGTGTCACTCTTCTCACGGGGTTGGGAGATGGAGGTCAGTGCTCGCGGGGTTAACATGGTGTCTTTGGGCTTTGCTGAAACAAACCAATCAGCACGCAGACTTTGGCCGCTAAAACTCACCTCCATGACATCATTGTGAGTTGCACCAAAAGATACCGAATGACTTTTGTGAAATACATTAGATTGTTGCCATGACATCGCCACTGTAAATGTGTGTGTGTGTTGCGTGGGCGTGGCATGGCGATGAGATACTGAAGGCACAAAGTTACGACTCTCAGCACTCGTCTCGCTAAAAAAATTAAAAAAAACACAATCAACCAACCAATCAAATCTTTAGAAAACAAACAAAAAAAACATCAGAGAGGATCACCCTCACACACACTTCCTCCTCCTCCTTCAGTTACTTCCTGTTTCCTGTCCAGGTCCAGGAGGGGGCGGGGCTTCCCCTGAGATGGGCGGAGCAGGTAGTGTCTGTGTGGTTTACATGATCAGTTCCTTCTGTGCATCGCGCCATTGTCGTCCACTTCTCCACGTGCTACATGACATCACAGTCACCAGGCCGATGGCGCACATGACGACCACCACCACCACCTCCTCCTCCTCCTCCTCCTCCTCCTCCTCCTCCTCGCTCCAGTATGACTGGACAAACTGCAGAGTGCGTTCAGATACAGCTGTGTGTATGCAGATATATACTGTGTGTGTTCGTGTGAGGGAACAAGCTTTGAAAAAACCTCTCGTAACGGCGACATTACACACACACACACACGCACGCACACACACACGCACGCACACACACACAGCAGCATACAACACACACGCACAAACACACATTCAAGTATACGGTGTGAACTGCACATCATAGTAAATATGTTGATTAGATTAATAAATATTAATTAAATTGTACTAAATAAATAAGAAGTATCTTCAAACCCACCCGCCCGCCCCCCTCCCCCCCCCCCCCCGGTCCGTATTGATGATCCCTTTACCAATACTGACCTTTGATCACTGTATTAGCAGTCAGTCTGACTGATCCCAGAGGTCCTGCTCGTCTACACATGACTGTAACGTCTTATTTTTGCTCTGGTCTGTTCATTTCGTCTCGTCACATCTCTTTAATCTTCTGCTCTATTGCTGTCGTTACTTCACACACTCTGCCGGGCTCGTATAAACACACAGTGTGTGTATACATCAGTGCTGTCTGAGAGCATCAGGGCCCAGTCACACCAGGAAGTACGATTCCTTCATGTGATACTGAGATAACAGGCAGCGGCTGAAGCAAGCGATAAAGCCTTTCCCAGCATGCATTGAGAGAAGCAGGCTACAGCAACTACAGCACATGCACACAGGAAGCCAACATGACACAGCACACGGAGGACATACCCGTAACATTTTTATGTCTTTTATAATCTGTTCTTTTATCCAAACAATAAAGTTATTATTCTGATTTCACTTTAATCGGCTCCTTACGTGATCTTAAATTACTGGAATTGTTTTTGCATTATTCTATTCCAGTTTAGGTCTTTTGCTACTTAAACTTAGATTTCTTTACATTTTTAAATTCTTTTGTTTTCTCATTTTAATCTGCTGCCTTGTATGAAGCACTCAGTCTCCTGCTTTTTATGAATACACAGTAGATTTTTAGACAATTACATCATGCTATCAGTATATGATGTGAAAAAAACCCGATGGTAGCGGTCTGGACTCTGTGAAACTTCAATGAAACCAGAACAAATCATTTGCAAACAAACTGTGTTTACAGACAACGGTTTGACGAAGTGTTCCTGAGTCCTTCATCCAATCATGTGTTCACAAAGTGGTGAACGACTGAGCCTTCCCAGGATGCCCACATTCAGAATAAGCATATATTTACAAAACTAATAAACGTTTAACACATTGTCTTTGAACTGTTTTCAATTGTAGAGAATCAGCAAATGATCACATTCTGTTTTAGAGACGTTTTACAGAGTCTCATCTTTTTTGGAATTGGAGCTTCACTAAAGTGTTTATGGGTATAATCAGCAGGCTGTGCTTTTGGTTAATCCACTAAATTCAACACCTGACAACGATCCCAAACAGCAACACGTGTGTCCTGCTCTCTGACTTAAAACCTCTGCAGATTCATTAAATGGTCTCACAGTAAACAGTAATCATGATACTTTCTGTCTGAACTCTATCTGTTACATGTATAAATAATCAATAGATTTGATTTCTCCAGTCATTATCCACATGGAGAAATCAGGTTTCTCTAATCCACAGCCACTATCACCGACTCTGACTGTATAAACTTGATTTCATGAAGTCACATGACTGCAGAGTTCACGCCACTGACTGTTCAACTCGATGCATCTAACTAATGTAACAGCAGCGGTGGACGAAAACGTGCATTTATTTACAGTTTCTTGTGTTGATTTCTTGGAAATTTGGATAAAATCTGCACAACATTTGGATGGAAGCTACTGAGCCACTACAACGACCTGCAGAGCAGCTCAAAACAACACGTGAGCACACCTGAGTCACACCTGTACCAAACGCTGCAGGTGTTTCCACCTTTAATCACACTGATGTGACTGGAGCCCTTTTCATGATATTATTATGGATTATGACTATTATTTGTGTCTAAGTGAATACATTTAGTGTCAGAAATGTTGATTATTTGAAAGAAACCCTGATTAAAACGGAGCTCTCTTTCAGTCACATGCTAACACGTTAGCTTCAGACTGTAGACTGTTAACCATGCTGCTCACAAAGCTTTTGATCCAAATCCAGAACCACTTCTGCTCTGAATCTCCACCTTTACTAAGAGCCAAGACATCATGATGTGTTCAGCTGGAACAGACATTTACATCCCACCAGTGTAACCCAGAGGGGCAGATCGCTATACAACAGGCTGACCTCTTCACACTGACTGCACAGTAACAGCAAAGAGCTCAGATTGTAGCCCTAAAATATGACTGAAGGCTCACATTTCTCTGCACTGTCAGAAATCATCATCACTGACTGCAGGTACGTCGACCGTTTTAAGGGATTTGATCCTCTGAGCCGCTGTCAGTTCTCTTTACTCTGTCGCCTGAAGTCCAGCCATCTAATCATCAACACTGCTCTACGCTGCCACATTATGGAAGACATTTTGGCGTCGTGATTTCTGTGTAAAATCTTTTCCTGTAGCCTGGAAATCTTATTCGCCTGCTAAAAATGAATCTGCCTTTATTATCTAAAATGGTCCTGAAGGATCAGAAGCGTCTGTCGGTGACACAGACGACCAGCATGTTGTTATTTTATCCCAGCAGCAGTTTATCCCACGTTAGCTTTGCGCGAGGTTACAACAGCTTTTGGATCTCGTTTTCACCTTTAAGACTGGCCGAACATACGTAAACTGTACATCAAGTTTAAATAAAATTTAATTTAGCTCATTAAATGCTAGCCTGCTGTTTCATAAAGCAGCCTCAGCCTAAATAAACTTTGGTTATTAACATTCCCATTTTTTAGTATTAGAGCCCTTTGATTTTAATATGACTTATAACTTGTCCATAAAACTGCCTTTACTCAACCTTCTCCCTTCACAGCTGCTTCAGCCATTTTATGTCCTTAATAATCTGATTTATTTAATTAAATAAAACTAAATAGGGCACAAAATGGTGAAAGTTAATGAAACACCTCTTTTGTGGTCGTTTTATCCTTCAACTCTCTTTCTGCAAACCTTCAGAAAACTTAAAACTCTTTGAAACTCTAAGTCTGTGCTTCATAAGGCTGGGCAGTGGAGAGCTAACAGGCTATGGCTAAAAAAGGCTAAGGCTAGCCACCAGACTGCCAAACAAGGCAAATATTGAGCCAGCTACAGCTAGCCGGCTGATTTAAAGTCTGCTAGGCTAACTGCTAGCCAGTTAAAAGGTAAATAGGTAGCAAAGTGACACCTAACACAAACAAATGGCTGTCTAACAACTAACCAGTGGCAACTAGCCAGTTAATAGTTAGCCAGCTGTCAGGCACAACGCTAGCATGGTAAAATAGGCTAGCTAGACACTGTAAAACAACACTTAGCTTAGAAAGTTAGCCAGCTAACAGGTAGATGCTTCAGTTTGGGTTGCCGGAATTTTGTTTCAACTAATTGTTCGTTTAAGTGAAAATGACGACAAATGCCCAAAGAACTGAAACGTAACACAAAATGAGTTATCTCAAGATGAAATGAAACAAAGATTAGCAAGCTAATCGTTGCTTTTTTGCAGCTATTACCTTAGCATTATAAGGATATATCTGACTTCTTTTCCAAAGTAAACCACATGAATCTGTTACACACGCCATTAAATGCCTGCAGATATAACCTTGTAAGACTAAGGTCATTAAAAGTTGTTTTTGGTGTCTAATTGATTCATCGACTCTCAGCTCAGCTAAATAGTTTCCATGCTATAAACAAAAAAAAGCCTTGTTCCCTCCGTTAGCACCATGTTTTTGTGTTTGTGTGTTTGGAGCTACAGAGTGGTGTGTTCTGATTGTCTGAGCAGCCCCACAATCATTTTAAACTTGTGTGGTCACTTCCTGTCTCGCTGCTCACAATGTAAAACAACTCTTGTCTTCTTCAGACAGGACTGCAGATTTGAGTCTGAACGCACCCCAATTTATCAACAAAGTTTGCTTCAGCTCAACTTACATCCCAGCCTGGCGCTTCTGCACATTTTAACACCCCGACGCTGAGTTTCCGTGACTGTGTTTGTCCTGAATGCACTCCAACAACGCTGTGAAAACCAGCAGCAAAAAACCAAACGCTCTTCAAAACTGGACAACCCAGTTTTATTCAGTGCCAGCTGGTTGCTCCCGGATGCTCAAGAACACAGCTTACAACTCCCACCACAGCGAGTGGGGTGCATTCACTCTCAGCTGACCAGCTTGGGCAGAACCGTCCTCGGCTGGATGTTTCCATTGGCATCAGTGATCGCTGCCAAGTTAGTCCTAGTTTTAGAGGAGGAGGACGTGGTGGTTGAGGAGGTGGTGGTGAGCTTGGAGATTGAGGTGATGCCGCCATCGGTGGTGGTGGTGCCCCGTTTGGAGGAGGAGGTCTTTTCCCCCGTGGTGGTTCCTGCTGGTGGCTTGGGAAGTCGCCTCCTCAGCCACGAGTGGCGGAGTGCCTGGCTGGGCGTCATCCTGAGAGCTGGGTCCCACTCCAAACACTGTTTGAGGAAGTCTAGGAACAGAGGGTCATCGCAGCCTTTCAGCGCTGCGCTCCAGTCTTTGCTGCCCGGTGGGCCGCGTACCTTCCCTCGTCGCGAACGGCCGCCATTCAGCACAGTGGTGCCATCGGGCAGCGTGGTGACAGTGCAGTACCGCGGGTATCCTTTGGATGACACAAAGTTCTTGGCTCTCTTGGAGGCGTCAAGGAGCTTCTGGCTGGGCATGCCCAGTAGTTCAATGATGCAGGCCAGCTGGTCGGCTTCGTCTTCACCGGGCAAAAGCGGGTAACCAGTCAGCAGCTCGGCCAGGATGCAGCCCAGGGACCACATGTCGATAGGCATCCCATACCTGGAGCCTGGAGGAGAGGGCAAAGATTGACCAGTCAAAACCTGGATTCAACCATCAAAATTTAACTCACAGAGATTCACACTGTGACTGCATTTATCCACGACTTGAGAGTCAGCTGCTGTTTAGTGTTTCGTTTACAAGCTCTGCTGTCAGAAAACTAAACACAGCAGACAGAAAATCAAGGATCATATTAAATATGGTGGTTTTAATTACTGTGAGATACCTGAGTTATATCAAAGTGACTATTTTTGATTATGTTAAGTAGACTTTTGCAGTGAATGTGGACATGAACATTTCTAGGATTTATTATATTGCTGGACTGCCAGGCCGCTTTGAAGGTAGGGAGACTTTCATGGTTTATGAAAGCAAATATTCAATTCAATGGAAAAAAAAATCAGATTTGCAGGAAGTTTCAAGTCTTGGCATATTTGATTTCATGGCTGAAATGAACCGACACTTAGCGCCCAACAAAGGCTGCTCTCAGTTTTCCACATTAGTTCATCTTACCTAGAATGACCTCTGGCGCTCGGTAGAACCTGGACTGGATGTAGGTGTAAACTCTCTGATGTTCAAAACAGCTAGAACCGAAATCTATGACCTGGAGAGAAAGAATGTTTTATGAAAGGATTAACAAGCCTTTAGTGGCTCAGATTTAGAGGGTTGCTACTTGTAAGCACCTGCGTTAGGGTTAGGGTTAAGGTTAGGGGTACCTTGATGCCGCTGCGTCCCTGCTGCTTGAGTAAAATGTTCTCGGGCTTGAGGTCGCAGTGGATGATGCGGTTCTTGTGCAGTGAGTCCAGACACTGCAGGATGGAGTGGGCGAACTTCCTGACCAGCGGGAGGCTGAAGCCCTGGAACTTGTTCTTCTTGATGAGCTCGTACAGGTTCATGCTGAGCAGCTCGAAGGTCATGCAGATGTGGTTTCGGAAGGTGAAGTTCTCCAGCATGTGGATGACGTTCATGCTCGAGTCCTTGTCCTGCTTCCTCAGGTGCTCTAGGATGCGGATCTCCTCCGCCGCCTGCCTGTGGAAGCGCTTCTCGTTGCGGACCATCTTCAGAGCCACGTGGGTCTGAGACTTGTGGTCGAAGGCCTTCACCACCTGCAGGGGAGAAGGAACACGACGCTCTCATTAGTCTAACGTCTTGATTCCACCGGGCACGGCTGCATCTCATTCTAGCTGTGACATGGTTTTGTTTTGTCCTCCACCAAAACATTCAGGAGCAGTGCTTGTTGCCTGCTTGATTTTGCTGACTTGCTCAGATTTTGTTGATTCTGTCATTTTACTTATTTTTTTGTGCTTCTACCACGAGTAATTAGACCACTTAGTTACTTTCCTTTTTGTTTTTTTTTTAATCTGTTTTGCTATGATTGCAATCGGGAGGCAGCACAGGAGGTTTTATTCTGAAAATTTACCAGGTGCGCTATTCCATGTGTCTGACTTCCTGCCTGGTTCCATCTGCTCTGTGCAGCTTGACGTGGCTTCTGTCAGAAACAGACTAAACACGTATTCTCCACTTAGCAGAATGGAGAGCTGCTTCCAGATCTGGTTGAATCACGAGCATTGTCTCAAATGGCCGCATCAGCTCTGGTGGAGCCGGACCGTGATGCAGCCGTGCTCTGTGTTATCAAGCTGTTGCATCTATTAGACCAGGTGGCACTTACCGTGATCAGCTGATAGTGTAAAAGAACCCAATTATTGTAAACAACTGGAGTAAAGGAATAGAGAAGAGTGCGAGGACAGGAAGCAGCAGGGGATCAACCGTCACTAGCAGTGCCATTGATGGTCGTACCTGCCCAAAGCTGCCTTTGCCGATGACCTTCAGGACTTCGTAGCGGTAGGAGATGTGGTCGTGGGGAACGTGGATGTAGGATCCCTGATCATCGTCGTAGCCTCCGTTATTGGCTCCGCCCATGACCCCAGACCTCTTCTTGGCATTTGGACCAACAAAATACACTGAGGAGAAACGAGCATGTGATTGTTCATCACTTCCATTCTGATCAAACCGATATGTTTCATTTGTACTTTGGTCATTTCTGTCATCTGATGGGATTTCATCAATGACTACAGATTACTGGTACATACTCATCAGCATCAATCAATGAAAGTGTGCATCTCTGATGAGGCTGTTTAAACCCTCTCACCCTCAGGGTAGCTGAACACCTCGTGGTGCTCGAACGACGACATTTTGGACATGAACTGCTTCATGGCCTGCTCCGGGGACATGGAGGTGGGCTTTGGCTTGCTGTCTGTCGACTTGTTGGAGGTGGCGCTGCCCTGCCGGCAGTGGTGGGTGGGCTCCGAGCCTGAGGTCTGGCGGTCCGGCAGCGGCAGCCCCGGCCGGGTGGAGCTGAGGGGAGCCAGGCCATTGGGCTGTGAGGTCAGGACTGGACGCTTGTTGGTGTTCTCCTCGTACAGCTGGGTGACGTGGACCTGCGACTGCGACGACAGCTGGACGGTGTCCGACATGGTGGCTTTGGAGCCTCCCTGAGGGGAACAGAACGAGATGTCAGATCAGCCATGGCCTAAAGACGTCTGAACAACACGAGACGCAGGGCTGCAACTAACGATTTCAATCATTACTTCTATAAACTGTTTTTTCAATTAAACCTTTAGTTTATTTAGTCTTTCACTCAACATTTTTACATGAAATCTGGATTTAAACCATCACATTAAAGCTGGAACTGCGACTGTTTGGGATTTCTGCCTGATAAATAACTTAAATAAGTAATCAAAATTAAAGTGGTTGACATTATTTTCTCTGAATAATTGATTCATTGACAAACAGTTTCGTCTCTAGCGGGAAGTAAAAATCGCTGCAGTTACTGAACCTGAACACTTATCTAACAGAGCCATCTCTGTGTGTTCTTGGTGTTTTTATCTGATGCTATTTTTATGTGGTAATGTCGTCAGATTCAACAGGCATGTTTGAAAGTCTCTTGTTGGTGATTAAATACCGCAGTGATAATCTGTGGTGTCTGAAAATCAAAGCCCCACAAGACGAACCATTCATTTCTTGAACACCACACAGGACATGTTTGCTCTCCGCTGTATGAAGCCTGCAGCGTATCAGGGTGGAAATCTGGATAATTAATGCCCACAAATTAGTAATCTGTTCCCTTGAATGAACTCAAACAGTCCAATTACACAACTGTGATTGATGGACGAACAGAGACACAGCTGTTTCTGTCCGTCCCTCATTCTGTTTCTTTGTCTCGCTCAGTGAGTCACTCCCTGTTGCCATGGAGACCAGCACACCTGGGTCCTTTCAGATAACAGAGGTGAGCTCTCTCTCTCTCTCACACACACACACACACACACACACACACACACAAACAAACACACAAACACACACACACACACAGACAGAGCCCAGCTCAGTAGCTCAGTTCAAAGACATGCTGTTTAACACAAATAACAATGTGTGTATTTTTATGTGTATATGTGTGTGTGTGCGTGTGTGTGTGTGTGTGCGTGTGTGTGTGCGTGTGCTCCTGTCATCTGGCCAGTAAGGGAACTGTGGTATAAAAACAAGGAAGTGAATCAAGAGAGGAAACCGAAACAATAACAAGCTTGTGTTGGTGCGTCGTCAGTAGTTACAGGGATGTAAGAGAGCGCTTGGCCCTGCTGGCTCCTCCCTCACCTGACAATACCTTGACGCATGCACGCACACACACGCACAACAATACATTTTTGTCTTGCTGTATGCAAATAACTCTGCCTGCAACTCGGGATTTAGCGTTTTAAGGATTCACTTTCATTAATCTAACATTTACTTTCTCAATTAACAGATTTGTCAAAAATGTGTCCAAAAATTTTAACTAAAATCTGAATGTTTCCATCACAATTACTTTTAGTACAACTTGATTGACAGTGCTATTGTTTGGAGGTCGAAATGATGGATTCCCATTCACGTTTCCGCGCTGGAGAGCGTCTGAAGTTACTGACACCTGTGTCGTTAACCTCAGCAGCCACTGCGGGCTGTGATGTCTGGACACACAAATCTGGTCACTTGCAAATCACACAATAATTAATTAAGAGTAAATATATGATTTGATAAGGTAATCTCATTTACCTGCAGTCTGAACAAAGTACAGCCGCTATCACTCACGCTAGTTATAAGATAGATAAGATATTAGTTATCAAAGGTTGTGAAAGCTGATCAGGCCAATAAATAGTTACGAAACTCATTAAGTATGTGGCCATGGGTCAGGGACACTGAGGCCTCCTTTATAATGTCTTACAGGAAACCCTGCTAATGCTAATGGTCATGACATGAAGGTAATAAAGCAAATAAATGATGTATCAGCTCCTGCTTACCATTAGTCCTGTGTGTGTGTGTGTGTGTGTGTGTGTGTGTGTGTGTGTGTGTGTGTGTGTGTGTATCCTTCACACCAGCCTTTAAACCAATCAGCTGTTTAAAGCATCTTGGAGCTGAGGGCTATTATTAGCCTGGTGGCTGCAGCTGACTGTTTCAGAGAACTGCTGCTCAGGCTAACGGCTAACTGCAGCTCGCTAATCAAACTACAACCCTCTACAGCCAGCATGACTCTGAAAGAGCAGCAGGTTGATGTCAGCAACAGACTTCACGATATATACACCAAATGATGCTTAAAAGGTGACGTGTAGTCAAACTAAACGAGACAATAAAACAACAGGTGGAAACAAAGCTCTAGAAAAGGTTGGAATCAACAAACAACGGGTTGGTTGTGGATGTAAGATAACAAGCACAATGTTCCTTTATAGCACATGAGGCTGTCTTCTCAGCTGCCAAAGCAGCCATATTTGGGTGTATCTTATAAACAATGATCACTTTACTGATGTTTATCCACCAACACTCAACCCAGTCAGGTTAGATTAGCTATGTTTAGACTGAACAGAAGCAGACATATAAGTCCGGACGTGCAGATGAATCACTGCAGAAAAATATCTTAATTACCGAGCAGCTTTGCTTTGTAACGTTCAGCTGCTTTCAGCTTTGCTGCTGCTCGCCCCTTGAAAACATGACAGTGTTCAGCTTTGCATTCTGCGCTGCAGATGGGTTGTAGTGATGCAACAAGCCCAGTGCATCACTAACTCTTGGTTTGGATCAGTATTTGATTAAAGAATGGGCGACCAGGCCTGCAGGTTTGACTCAATCTGGACTTAAAGTAACTTCTTTCATTCAACTACTTCACCCTCCTGTTAAATATGACGCATTGGGGGGTTATAAAGGCAGCAACAGCGCGCAGCAAATTGAATATAATACAGGTTAAAGGAAGCTGAGAGTGTGTCGTACCGTCAGGGGGTTGTGGTTGTTGTTGCGAAGCCGCGGCAGGGCGACAGGTGACGTCGTCTGAGAGCCACCGTGACCAGGAGAGTAGACCGGCTCGCCCACTTTGCCTGAAAATGAACGAAAGAGATTAGTGTCTTCAGATGAGAAGATGGATGTCAGTTTCACTTCTATGTATCCACAGTGGAGATAAATCCAGTGTTTAGTGTAGCTTAGCGCAAAGACTGGAAGCAAGGGGAAACTGCTAGCCTAGCTGAATCAAAGGTGAACAGATTCTTGCAGGTGTGGAAAGAGGAACGTAAGAAGAACTGTGGTTTCAGCAGCAGTTAGCTTGGCAGCTATGTGTTGACTGCAGCTCTGAGGCCTTGTCCTCGTGGTGGGGTTGCCAGGTTTGAGCTCTGACTAGCGAGTGATGTTACTCTGGAAGCAGACTCCATGCCAAAGTATCAACCTTTCAATGTACAAGATGTGCCTCCCTTCAACATACCAAATATCACACGACACGACCACTACAAAAAGAGCTTGTTATGTAACGCACATATCAGGAACATATTTGTCAACCTCCTGAAATATTAAAAAGTGGTCAGAATCCCTCCAACCCCGGCGGGTTATACAAGTGCAGATGACTTTGGCAGGAAGAGAATCCAGTCGGGGTTGGATTGGCTAAGTTTAGACCGAACGGGGATGGACATATACATACACAGACAAACACATATAGCGGCTGACAGAGACATGCTCTTTACTGCCTTCCATATATAAAAGCTTTTTTTAAAGATGTGCGAGCGCATGAACTGAATCCAAGCTCCACCTCGTTCCCTAAATGCAGCATCGCAGCTCATCATGAACTCAGACAACCTCCGTCATGCTTCTGCTGCCAACTGCCTTCACTTGTGATTTATGCCACAAACTACTAAAAGAAGACGTGTCTGGAGGTGGAGGTGGTGGATGTGGCCATCAAGTAAGGTCACGATATTTCTGTGATAGCGATCTTCTTAAACGATGTCACAAAATGCAGAGTAAAGGCTGATTCTGCGACATGATGCGAGCTAACGTAGTCTATCTGCTTGGCTTAGAGCTCGCAATGACGGTTGAGCTACTGTTTCAGCTGCTGTATTGGACTGCATTCGATTGTACAGGTGTACCTAACAAAGTGGCCACTCAGCGTACATCTCAACTGGAATGAAACCAGAGGCTGCCTCCATTTAAAAACTGTATGCTGGTACGGTATGCTTTGGAGAATGGCCAGCCTCAGACGGCCTTGGACCGGACTGACCCAGGACAAAGGGATCCAGTCTGGTCTGAAGGCTGCAGGTCCTGCAGGCTGACTCAGTCTAAGGAGGATGAAGGTTTTAATATAGCCTGATAATCCCCAATACATTGCCTTCCTCTCTCTATCTCTCTGTCTGCAGCTTCACCTACTTTGACAGCAACATGACTACAGCATCAACCCAGCAGGGTCGAAGGTCAGAGGTCACAGCAGACCACTATCTCAGCAGGTTGAAGAGTTAAGATTTATAAGCGCTCCACTTTGGCCGACTTTCCTTCCGTTGTGTCATACATTTTCCAGAGGGCCTTTGAACAACGCGACAGCTTTACAACCATGACAAAGCAACCAAGTCCCAGACATGTGCCTCAGAGCGGCAGCTGTTACCGTCTGGTCAGTCACTAACCCAGTTCGGACCACTTCCTCTCTGTCCAGAGGAATCAGCAAGACACACCGGAACACCCAGAGGAGGATGCATGGTTCCCAAAATCCAGCTGAAAACAAACTCCAGTTAACAAAATGTTCAAACCCAGTGGAATAAAAAATGTTCTGACCCCGAGTCTCCAGGTTATCTCTCAATTACGTGATATCTGCGGCAGATAAACATTAATCCAATGGCTGGTTACTTTCATTAGGGCTGTACTGAAGGTCATTTTTTTTACATTCAAAGATTCTGCTGAGGTTTTCAAATTAAATCTCGCACGTCTGAAGGTGTAAACGATTTGGTCTGCAAAGGCTTCCAAACTGTGGTCTTCTTCGTCATCTTTGTGCCGGTGTTTTGTTGGCATGTCCTCATGGAGCGCCGACCGCCAAACGAATCCAGACACATTAGATGACCTCTTTTTTGCATGTTTAAATGCTGCTTTAGACTGGATTCCAGTTGGCACCATGATGTGACAGAGTCTACAACTTTATTCAAAGTCATGAAGAAAGTTATGAAAGCACCAGCATGAATGAACGAGCTGCAGACCCTCACAGGCCACCGTCCAGCTCTCAGCAGCTTCCTGCGTTCGTGCAGGTTAAAGCAGGCAGATGGTCTCTGCTGCTGCTCTCTGCCTCTAATCTGAACGCTCACTGTAATCCTGCTAATGAGGACAAGCCAGAGACACAAATCACATTCAGCAGCTCCACAGATCCACGCTGCAGACCGCCAACACGCCGCGAAACAACGACATGACAAAGAACATGCAAACAATGCAGCTTCGAACGCGGAGCATCACGATGATAAAGAGCAGCCGCAGCACAAACATGCTGCCTGCAGCAAAACGATGCAGCCTCTAATGTGTCTTCACTGTAATCCTGCTAATGTCTGAGACCGGGACAAACAATCAATATATTAGAGTGTTATCAATACACAAGCACTTACATCTGCTCTGCTGTGATTGCCACTCAGAGGAGTTTTCTGACATTCCTGCACAAACAGCTCATTGATTAACTGATTAGACAATACTCAGATGAAAGTACTTGCTGTTTTTTTTCAGTTTAATATTGTTATAAATTGATTATCTTTGGGTTTTGGACAAAACAGACAATATGAGGATGTCGCCTCGGGGTCTGGGAATGGGCATCTTTGACTTTTATCAGACATTTTGAAGGCTAAACTATTAATTTTCCCTTTACCAGGAAAAAAATGTCTGCAGCCTCACTTCAACTGCACATACACAACATTAAAGGGACAATGAGGCAGTAACATGAATTCAGTCCTCTACAGCTGAAATGACCAGTCAATGAATCTATTAGCTGATTGACAGAAACTCAGCTTCTGTCATTTATTAAACAAAATCACAAAACATTTTCTACTTCAAGATTCTTCCATGTGAAGATTTGCTGTTTTATGTTGTGTTAAAGTGAATATTTTTGCATTTTTGCCATTTTCAGACACTGTTTCCTGCCTGTACGGCACATACTGATAATCACAGGGATCTTTACTGCAGAGGTATTCCTTGGTGCGGGTCTGACAGATGCACGCTAACAGAGTGGAAAAGCAGCGTGCTGAGTGTGAACCTGACACCGAGCTGGAGATGCCAGAGCGCCGGCGAGCACGCCCGGCATGCTGCTCGACAGGACGAGTGGGAAAATGTGCAGCAACGTGACCGCACACATGCAGCACTGCGACGCTCAGAAACTCAGAGGTGCCGAGGAAAAAACTGCTCTGCAAAGCTTAGAAAGGGACACGGAAATAACAATGAAAAATGCCCTTTGTCATTTCAACCTGCTGATATTTCTATTTCTGTCCCTCATGGGCCCCTGTAGACGAAGCCCTGGAGTTTTTGATCTACTGGTTTGAACGACATTTTGAGTTTGTATTGTTCCCACTGTAAAAACAACTACAATAAGTATAATTAGGAGTCTAAAAGCCAATATTAGCTCGCTGTAAAGGACTCGACAGCAGCACTGATCGTTCAATAAACAGCCTTCAGTCAGCACAGCTACTCCTGTCAAACTTTCCATCATAATATAGGCAGTTTACAAAGATGACTCAAAATTATTAACCAATCATCAAAATAGTCAATGAAGCTCAACATACCAGCAAGACAGGTTAGATTTCTACTGTTTGTATTTTCAAACAGCATGTTTCACCTTTAGCATTACAAGAGAAAACGCTGCTAACACAAATCTCAGACAACGCTGGCTGGAGAGTAAACTTCCCCAAATCCAGAGAGAGCTGGACAGAGCCGCTAACGTTAGCCTGACTCAGACGTTAGCAGCATCGAGACCGGCTTCCACACAGTGGGAAAACACATCGCAGTGCATGTGTTAGATGTGATTTTTTTTCTATTTTTAATGTAGGCTAACACTAAACTGTGAGCCCATAGTGTAATAAATGAGTGTCATGGGTAAGTACACTTGTTAGCTGGACATGCTAAGGGTTGCATCTCATGTTAGAGCTGGGAAACAGACTGTTTAATCCACTCTTCATACTTTCACTCTTGCATTTTTGCTGTTAGAAACACTAAATAAAGACATCAAACTCTTTGTATACAGGAAACGGCTCTTAATACAGCCTCATGCACAAGCTTTAAGCTGCTGAGGAATATAAAGCCTGACAGGTTGCTGCTAACCTATGATCAGACAATCACCGTTCAGGGGAGGGGTTTAACAAACACTGAACTGAACGCCGAGCCTGATAGCGTTTGCAATTTTCCGACACAAACAATCCAAAAATTCACGCAGCAAAGGTCCCGACACACAGAGGTGAGACAGAAAACAGCATCTGAACTTAACCCCAGTTAAACCCAGATGATTCAGTACATCGACACTACGTAGACGTTGTATAAACTAGTGTGTCTGAGGTGCACTGACGGTGTAGCTGGAGCTGGTGGTGAATGCTCAACAGAGGTGGATGAGCTGCTTACAGCTGAACAAAAGTCCAGAACTGCTGGACTGTGGTGCGATGCTTCTGGACACAAACACGCCCACTGATAAATTCTCCTTGGAAAAACAATTTTTCTTAATATTTTCTATAGTCCCACTTTGACTGACACTCATCAGTTGTCATTAGTTGGCAGCTTGCTGCCTTCTTTTAACATGAGGCTAACAACAAACATGGAGGTGTAATTTTATCACTTGATAGACAAGATCAAAAAAACCCTATATTACCTTGAGACTGGCATAGACTTGAATAACAGTTTAATGAATAACTGCAAAAATCAGAGTGATAAAGAAAATATTATGGTGAAGCTAATCCTGGTTAAACAACAGCTGCAAGACAAACTTAGCTGCAACATTACAGCAAGCTAACAGTGAGCTAATGATGACCATGAAGCTATCTGCAGTCTGTAAGAGCTGCCTGTACACACAAGTATTAGCATGAATCACCTAAGCTACGCTAATGTTGACATTAATAACAAGCTAGCTGCCGTGTTTACATTATGTAACTACATTTGTCTCTATGTACGCAGATAATGCCGAGCTACGATACGATAATCTGTTTCCAAACTACAATAGCACTGACGTTACAAAGCAGATAACAGAGGGCTAGTGGTGGTCACATGGCTACTTGAAAACTGTGATAGTAGCCTGTCTTTATGTTTCAATAGCTACATTAGTTTCTGTCGCTTTCTGTCGTTGGCTTCGTGTTTCCTGTCTGATTCCTGATGGTTCCTAAACAAAATGTCCCCAAAACACATTTAAGAGCCCAACTTTTCCACTGGGTGAGTTTGTATGTTCAAAACTCTTCCTGTTAAACATTTAATAACGCCCCAGCTACTGAAATCCAGCGGCTTAAAGATGGCCGTCCAGAATCGTGATACAGAGCATGTTGGACCAGCGCTACGTTACTGACCAATGAGAGTCAGTCAGTACACATCGTGCTCTGACTGATGAGGCTAATGTCAATATTTCAAGTTAGAAATTCTGCAATGACATAACTGTTATTTGTTTTCAAACACGAGATAAATTAACATATTTGATAAACGTACCTTGAAAATTGTTTTTTACAGGACTGAACCCTACGTCCTGCTGCACAGCAGGAAGATAAACAGATCTGCGCTCTCTGGAGGACAAACTATGCACAGGTGACACTTCCTGAATGATCTCAAACATATCTTTGGTATTTCTGCAGTTTCTTGTTTCTCACCAGCATGAAAATGCTGATACCTAGAAGCTAACAAAGCTAAATGACCACGCGAATGCTAAAAGACAACTGCCTGTAACCAAATAAAGATTATGTATTTACATTTAAATCCTGACAAATCGGTGTAACATTATATAAAACCCCAACACCAAGACAGAAACCAGAAAGCAAAGAAAATGTCTTAAATACAGTTTATAGAGCTGTAACATGACAACAGTTTTAAGCTAACACTTAGCCTGTGGCAGCATGAATGTTATCGTATAACAGCTCTAACAGTCCGTAATAGCATTAGCATGTATCCGTCAAGCTAATTCAATGAGACGAGACGTTTTGTTGTTTTTTTATTTTAGAAGCGATAGAAAACATCCATTAAACAGACGTTAAAGACCACCGAGAACCGAGCTGACCTCTGACTGAACTGAACCGAAGCTTTATTTCTGTCTGCCGAGCTGGAGGCCAAAAATTACCCAGCAACCGAAAACACACACACACACACACACACACACACACACACACACACACACACACAAACGTTCACTAAACGCCACCAAATGCCAAATGTAAGACTCCAGTCAAACCAGAAGACACCGACATGTCTCTCACAGCCCGCTGAGCCGCCATAAACACTCACAAACAGCTAAATGAGACATAAACACACCTGGAAAGCAGTTTGTGTGTGTGCCACCTCTCACTGCGGGTCAGCTAACGCTAGCTAAAAATAAACGCGCAGACAGGGAGGGAGATGTCTGCAGCAGCTTCCACTTTGGAGGCTTTTTATCGGCGGACTTCAGGCTGCGGCTCCTCTGAATCCGCTTTATCAGATCGTTAAATGGGCAGAGAGGAGAAAGACGAGCTTTTCTGGTTCTATTCCTGTCTGTTAGCTAGCTGAGCTTCCAGCCCTTCCCTCACTGTTTTCTTCCGTGTCTGACTCGTTACGTTTTCATTTACACTGGATTAAAGAGACGTAATCAGAGGCGGGGGACCGGCGGGGTCTCCCCGCTACACTGTCCGGGCTCAGGCGCCCCGCGACCGTCTACAGAGGCTGTGCTCACCCGTCGGCAGGACCGAGGTTCCGGGCTTCTTGGTTAACATGGCGGCCGCTCCTCTCCTCTGGACACAGACGGACAGGACGCCTCCTCTTCCTCCATCTGCAGCTCCTCCTCTTCCTCCCCCCAACTCCTCCTCTTTCTCCTCCTCCTCCTAATCTCTCTGCTAACTAACTCCTTCAAGAAAACTCAAAAGAACTCTTCTTCGTCCTTAAATTCATTGCTCCTCCTCCTCCTCCTCCTCCTCCTCCTCCTCCTCACATCCACTCACTGTTTTATCTTCAAAAATACATTTTTAGAAAGTAAGTTCCTTAAATTCTTCAAATATATTTAAACCACAAATAAAAACCATATTAAATCAAGCTATATTAAAGTAAATTATGCATTGTACTTTATTCCCTCTGTGTGCTAACTTTGTATGTTGTGTATATTTTGAATATATGTTATGTATGAAATTTCTGTGTATTTCATATTTCATAGAATAAAGTTTTGGTGAACTTATTAGCAAACAGCTGCCTGCTCACACACCAGCAGACAGAGAAATACGATCATCCCATTACAGGTGTGTTTGTGTCCACCTGATGACTGTCAGTCCAATAGTCTCTCTTTTAGCTTGGTTTTTGGTGTCCACCATCAAGAGCAGAGTTGGTGATATATCTCTGTGAGTGTGTCACAATGGGAGACCCCTTTTAGATTACACACTGTCATTTGATCCATTGTACTATGAAATATTGATCAGAGCAGCTTTAAAGGAAGGTTTAACATACAGAGCGAAGCCAACAGAAGTGCACTAAGACTGCGTTTGTAGCACTTTTACAGTTCATCGTTGACTATGAGAACAACAGTTTGACTAAAAAAGGACTTTCCAAAAGCATTTTCAGAGCACAACTTTTTAAAACTGCAGGAAACCATAACAACAAAAAAGATGCTTCACTCTGTTACAGTCAGACTAAATAATGGTTCAAACAATGATACTCACCACCTTTGCTGGAAGAAGTTTAAACCGTGAACGATGACCTTTGTTGTTTGGAGGAAAAATAAGTTGAAGTGAGTCTCAGACGCCAGAAAATGATGCTGAAGGTGTTGCGGAGCAGGGCGGTGTTCTTCATCTCTGCACCGTCCAGGATTCTCCTTATGAGGACATCATCACTCACACACTGTGTGATTGTTGATTTGGCTGCTTGGAGACCAACAACCTGTTTACATCAGACACACAGACGGCTTTCCCAGTGTCGCTTCTGGGCAGCGTCATGTTGACAATAAAGTTTGTTCAGTCAATGTGTGTGTGAGTGTGTGGTCTCAGGTTTCATAGCTTTTAGTAGAATTACAGAGCGACCTACGTAAGACACACACACACACACACACACACACACACACCAGTAGAGGTAACAAACTCACCAGAAATAAGCACCAATCATCATCACACCATCTTTCAAACTGTTTTTCAGGTAAAACAGCTACAAGAAGCTTCACTGGATAGCTTTCTTCCAGTCTTTTAACATCAGGCCTTGTCCCAGACTTGAGAAGGGTCTGGATTTTACTTCAGTTACTCATCTCGTCGTGGATGGATCCTTAAAATGAGCCAGTCAGGCAGAGAGACCCAGTAAGTGGTCTGAAGTGAACTGGGATGTCCTGACCTGAAGTCTTCTAATCTTCTCTGGCTTTTGTTAAGAAAATACAATTTACATTAGACACTTTTTGATGTCTCCAATAATGTGTTGTGTAATATCCGTGACATCTCCAGTGTAAACAAAATGCAACCAGTTCAGGTGCAGTTTTCAGTACTTCAGAGTCATCGGTAATCTTCAAAAAGCTGCTGAAATAGACTCCAAACAACACTGAGCTCAGAAGACTGAGGGTCGGTGAGTCGGGCTCTGCTGCCAGATAATCTGTTTGTGCAGATAACAGCAACTGCACACCCACTTCTTGGAATGGCTTGAGTACTTTAATGTCCTGCAGGAGCGATCCTGCACTGAGAGTATAGCCGATAAATAATAAATACAAAAAAAGTGCAGCAATGAAAACAACAACATTACATTTTTTGCAGTATATTGTTACAGAAAGAGAATTAAATATATATGTATGTATATGTATGTGTGTGTATGTGTATATATATATATATATATACACACACACAAACACACACACACACACACACACACACACACACACACATATATGAATATATAGTGTTTTTTTATAACAAAAAAAAAAAAAAAAAAACAACCACTAAATAAATACACAGATTAACACCAGTGGCAGCATAGTCTTCGTTACTAATCATCAAAACCATCAAGAGAAAGTGGTGAAAAGCAGAAAATGAAACTGCATGCACAGCTGGTAACAGGCCAAATGACAGCCGTTAGTGCCTCTTTTATGGGGCTAAAACCTCTCTTTAATGGGTGAAAACATCTTTTCATTGATCAGTCAGGGGTCCTGCTCAGGACTTCAGAACCATTTAAGGAGTCTTTTCTATTTAACAATTAATTAACTAATCTATAAATCATGAATAAAGACTTAAACAATTCCTTAATCACCAGAGCGTTCATGACTGAACCTGATAACAAATCCAGAAAAACAGCGATTTAACAACCATACTAAAACAAGTAATTAATGTTAATTTAATGGGTAAATTAAGGACAATTCAGAATAAAATAACCGAATGTCATTTAGAGAAAACCTGACCGCCAACCAGCGGCGCTGTTGAACAATGAGGTTTTATTATGAAAAATGAATCTGACCGGAAGTTATATCGTCGCCGTGACTGGCGGTTTTATTCAAAAAACTTCGTGATGGCTGCCGGGCGAGGGGAGTTTTTTCGGAGTTTCTTGGAGGGACTGGAGAAGAAACCCGCTCAGCCGGCTTTGAGAGAACGACAGCTGGGTCGTGGTAGAGTTTCGCCGGGTAAAATACAGACAAGGGCACCTCCGAGCGCGGTCAGCGGGAATGAGCACAGGTGAAGCGGCGGATAGCACCATGTCGCTAAATTCAGGGAAGTTTCAGCCTAGCGTTAGCTTCATGCTACATGTGTGCTAAAGCGTTATTGAGATTTATTTGAAGCATTTAATTTTACCTTCACATGCTACTTTTTTCAGCTGCCCAGAGCCAAGAAGTCAAAGGAAAGATTTTCTCAAAATAAAAAATTCTCCATCCCAGCAAACCTTTCTGGAGAGGTGAGTTAGCTAACTACGCTATTTTACATTCACAGTCACCTCTGTCTGCTTCACATGTATTATTCCTTTAAAAGCTTAGTTTAAATGACACTGCAGATTATGTTATTTATTTCAAATTAGCCACTTTAGCTAACAGGACGGTTGCTTAAATGGCCGATTTTTCCTCTTAAAATGATAATATTACCAAAAAAAAATCAAGGTGACGGTAATCAATACCTTTCTTTTCCATAAATTGATAGCAATCTGTAGATTTAATGTTTATTGATAGTTTGCCAACTGACTGGTAAACCTAAGGAAAGAAACTACTTTAATAATAATTTAAGGATTTTTGTGAAAGAAGTTACAAGTTTAAGCTAAAATGTGAATATTTGCTGGTTTTCTCAGTTTTCTATGATAATAAACTGGAATCCTCTTAAATAAGACACTGAATATGTCAGCTCAGGATGTGGGTAATTGTGATGGGAATTTCTCACCATTTTCCGACATTTTCCAGACTAAATGCTTGATCTATCAATCAATAAGGTAATCAACTGACTGATGGATAAGGAAAACTAATAAAAAAAAAGAGTAAGGTCTTTGTTGTAATGTTGGGATACTTTCACTTCAGGCTGCCGTCCGAGATCCTGATCAAGATTTTGTCGTTCCTGGACGCCTCCTCGCTGTTCTGCATCAGCCACGTCAGCAAACTCTTCCACAAGCTTGCCAACGATGAGTAAGTCTGATGGAGACGACGCAGTTCCCCATTTAGTACGAGGATATTCAAATACAACCTGTCCACGTCTGACCACGTCTGACACTGAATCTTATAGATGGACGTGTGCCAGCAATGCTCGCACTTCTGTAGGTAGCACAGATCACATGGTGTTACCTTTTCATACCATTAATGCATTTTTTTCATGACATGCACAAGTAAGCTAGCTTGGAACGCTAACTGTATCACTAGTGTGTATGTAGTAATACTTTCTTATCAGCAGACCAGATTGTTGAATATTGGATGTACAGAATACTATGATTCAAGTAATCCTGTGTTTTGAAAATGGGCAGTAGGATTTTATTAAACAGTTAGTACTTCTCTGCAGCCACCTTGTGACCTTCTTTCGACACAGTGTCATATGGCATGAGATTTACATGTCGGAGTTTGGGAGCCAGACGTGGAAGCCGAAGTTGGCGGATGATGCGGCGCTGAGCGTTAACCAGGTGGCGGTGGAGGATCGGTCGACGGGCCTCTGGAAGAAGCTGTACCTCAGGACTATGGCTGGACAGCACATGAGCAAGTGGATAAGAGAGCTGAGAGACATCAGCCCATACACTGGACTGCCCAGACACACAGAGTGGGTCCTCAGGTACGAATTTAAACGTGTAAATTAAATGAGTGATTTAAGTAAGTAGTTTTAAGTAGTTTCCAGTAAAGAAACATGTCTCAAACTGGCTTTTCGTGGCTGTCAATCAAAGGTGTTTGTGTTTTAAAAAGTTGAAACCCTGGAAAAACTTACACATCAGTCACATCTGGTTATTTCAGGCTTGTGTTGTGTGTTTTTTCCCCAGGAACATGAATGTGAGCTGGGAGCTGACGGTGTGTAACTGCCGGGGAGAGGAGAACACGCTGGAGCAGAGCCGAGTCTTCTACTTCGAGTCCTCCATGATCGTCCGCTGGAGTGCAGGCAGGTTCCCCAAATACCATCAAATCGGCAACATCCAGCTGTACGGAGTCCGGAAGTACCCCAACGTCAGCAAGTAAGATGCACTTCTTTACAGCGCCTCACCCCTTCCTCAACCACACCTTCCCCACTCCTTCCTCTTCCTCTCCCTCAGGCCTGGCTGGCGCTCTCTGATTTTAAAGCTGGACGTGAAGAGTCATCCTGGTCGCTTCATCGGCAAAGACAGACTGATCAAACTCATGCATCTGGCGCCTGGCTTCATCGTCGGCATCTGGAGGGTAAGCGCTCGACAGAGAAACCAAACGATGCTATGACGTCTGGTATCAGGAGGTCCAGCTCCTCCTAGGAGGTCCTAGGTGACACGTTTTTTTTGTTTTGTTCACCATAATTCCCTAGACTGACGTAGAGTATGTGCAGTATGGAACATTGCTGGCTCATTTAATTCAGATTCAGGTGTCTGGTATGTAAATATACATTATATCTTAACTCAGACATGTTTCCATTGAAGCTTAATTAATGATCATCATGAGCTTTATTTCTTGGTTTGTTTGAAGTTGTATGTATACTTTATATACACATACACTCACAAAAAATGAGTACAATATCTGTAATATCCAAGTTGTCTTTGCACTCCACACTCTTTCATTATTGTTTTCTTGTTTGTGTGTGTGTGTGTGTGTGTGTGTGTGTGTGTGTGTGTGTGTGTGTGTGTGTGTAGGGTCAGCAAAATGTTGCCTTCATCATGGTCAGCCTGCACTTTCACAAGCTGGTGGAGAAGAGTCTTCTGGGATCTCCCGTCAGGTAAGTTCACCTGTCATAGACTCTGCTGCTTGTCAGACTGTCAGGTGTCTGTTATGTCTTCAGATCGGCACCAAAGCGACACTGTGTTCAGGTGTGAGCTGAGTCACATCACTGACTTTATCCAGCACGTTCAGAGCTCCCTCTGCTGCTCACAAGGCGTCACTGCAGCGTCATTAACACGTCGGATTATCTCCTTAAACAGATATCTGCTCATGAAGATAAAACATGTTTTCGTCAGTGATTCATCCTGTTTGTCCCCTCCTGCAGCCCGTACTCTGAGCCCGTGGACCTTCCACCTGTGGATAACTCGGACCCTCGGTTCGGTCTGCAAGGCTACACTCTGCACTTTGTCCTGCACAACACCAGCACCAAGATCATGTCGGGACACTTCCGCCAGCTCTCCTGTCACAGAGGTAATCTGATTACATAATGCAGTCTGATTAACAGGTAATATGAACACTTATCTGATCTGATCAACAGGTAAACTGATTACTTTATCTAATTAACAGGCAGTTTGACAACTTCATCTGATCAGTGTGTGAGGTTGTGTCATCATATGTAATCTTACATGTGGTTCTGTCACTAATCTAATCTGATCAACAGGTAAACTGATTTTTTAAAAGAAATCTTTGTCTGATCAGACTAAATGGTAATCTGATCACTAATCTGATTAACACGAAGGTAAATTTATCTGATGTGATCTTATTACTTAATCGAATAAACAGTCAAACTAATGACTTCTAATCTTCTGTATAACCTTATATAAGTGAAATCTGAGTGCCTGGTAATCTGACTGTCTCACACGATTACACTGCTGTCCTGGGTCCAGTGTAAATACCTGAAGTTTTCTGTTTCTGTGATCAGTTCACTTCCAGCGTGGACAGATGGAGCTGAGAGTCATCAACAGGACCAACTTGTCCCAACACAGGTTGCTGTCAGGAAACATCACGCTGCCCTGGCAGAGCGAGACGCTGGAGGGCTCAGTGGAGGTACATCTGTCCAAGAACACACACTTACCTCCGAAGGCCTAACCACCAGACGACCGGTCCAGACCTCAGATTTCCAGTCTTTACAATGAGTGCTTCTAAAAATGTTGGACTATTCCTTTAAAACACGGTTTTAACTGTGACACACTCCCTTCACAAATTAAAACAAGGGAAAATATTCAAATAATAGCTCAAATTAAATCCTTCATCTCTCGTTAATTATTCTGAATTCTCCTGTGACTATGACAGTTACTGAATATTCCAACTGCTCACATATACCTGGGTGTACCGACGTGTACTGTTAGAAAACGTTAAAGCGAGTTGAACTCTATGGAAATAATCAGACGTATAATATGAGCACTTCAATAATACAGCCAGCGATGTGCACACAGCGAGGTCGTAGACTTCTGCTTTGACTGACAGCTCAGAGGAGGAAGAAATGTGTTTGGGCTCAGCTTCAGAGGAAAAAGGGCCACGTCCCTTTTTTCTTTTTCAGCTCTGATGGTTTCTTTCTTGCGCTGCGTAGAACTGCTGCATCTTAACGCTGACTCTGCTGGACGAGTTCCAGAAACCCTTCTGGTGTCTCAGCTCACCTACTTACACCCAAAAGAGGAAGAATGCTCTGTCCTTCGACTACAGTGGCGAGTGCTTTCTGATGGAGTACCACAACCTGGAGGGGAAGGTGCAGATGATCCTGGTCTGGTTGAAGGAGCAGAAGCAGTTTCTCCTCATCAGTCTCACCGTCTATGTTCCTGTTTTCAAAGTCAACAAGCATTTCAGCAGAGAGTGCTGGAGCTGAACTGGAAAAAAAGATTTGACTTATGGTTTCTTTCAATTCTGATGCAGCAACTTTGAGTTTTTCCAGTGTTAAATCGTTTCTTACATTTCATAGTTTGTAGATTTTATAAATGCATTTATCACACAAAAGCAGGTCTCATTCTGTCAGAATGAAAAAGAGTATATTTGGAGCTCAAGCTGTTGAAGCATCATCTTAGTTTGAGGTTTTCAGTCGAAAAAGCTAAAAACAAGTTTTATTTTAGAAGAAGAGTTTTGCATTTTGTTCATGATACAGGCAGGGTGTCACTGCTGTTTGTTTTTCAGTCACACTTGAAGAATAAAGGTAAAAAGAACAAATGTAATATGGAAATATATCAGTGATGAGAATAGACCTTAAAAAAAACAGCAAAAAACACTAAATAGTGAGTTTAATTTGAATTTCAGTTTTCACTGAGTTCATTTTTAGTTTCAGTCAGAAACATGTCATGTGATAAACTATTTAAAGTTTCTGTAAAAGTCGGAGCATGTCTTTTATTTACAATGTTCAGAAGATGATAAGTTCTTCTTTTCACCAAGATTTGGCCGTCATGCTTCATAAATATTCCCATCTGTGTGTGGCCACCATCTTGATACTACAACTAAACCTCAGTCCATTTTCAGTCTCATCTCCTGCAGTTTGCAACAGAATTCATTGAAGAAATTCTTATGTTTACTGGATTAATCGCTAACATCACAATTGCAGATGGCTTTAATTTGCTGTCGTGTTCTTGCTGCGAGTCGCCTTTGAAATCTAATCGTTGTAACTGACAGGAGAGATGATCAGACGGGTGGAGTTTGTAGCATCACGATGACAGCCGGGACTGAAGAATGGGTAAAGTTTGTCAGTGAAGGAACAGTCAGGTAAGCAGTGGATAAGATCTGCTGAGTCTGCATCATAAAAGGAGACCGAACCCTTCTCATAATCCACAAACACGCCCACCTTCTGCGGCTGATGTTTTACACTCAGATTCCCAGCAGATGCTTTGTACTTATTTCCTGTCCTTAAACATATCGTCCAGTATCCGTTCTCAGGGCTCGGATCGATCCGTCCTTTTCTATCAATCGACTCTTTGACGACACCTAAATCCCAGGACGTCTTCCCTGTAACCTGAACCTCGTAGTAAAATCTTCCTGAAGAAAAACTCTGCTTTCCCAAGACATTGCTAGCGGTATTAAATCTTTCGGGGTTGTCCGGGAGGTTTTGTTTTACGTCACCACAGTGAACTTGTTTCCCGTCGTCAGACAAAATGAGGAAGGGATTTGCTGTATCCGGATCCAGAGTCACATCCTTTGCAAACTCCCGGACCCTGATCAGCTTGGCCTTCGCGATCAGCGTCTTCTTCTCTGTGCTGAGGCTTTCCTCCAGATGATTCACAGCGGTCCCCAGACTCCCACCATAAGATGGAATGGTGACTTCTGTCCAGTTCTTGGTGGTTAGCATAGCATTCAGGGAGGAGAAGCTCTCGAGGAAGTTGAGGTAGTCGTCAGTGTGTGTGAGCTCGTTGCTTCTCTTTTCCAGTTCACAGATTTCCTGCTCCAGCTCTTGGATGAATTCATCTGCCTTTTTCTGTGTTGTCTTCCGCTTTTCGTTAATATCTTCGATGAGATTGGCGAGAATTCTCTCGACAGACTGCAGCAAAACTGTGAAGACCCGCTGACTGTTGGCGATGTGTCTGTCTGCAGATCTGCTGCTGAGCGTTGATGAGCGTTTGACTTCCCTGATCTTCATCTGTCTCTCCTGGATCATCAGCTTGATTTTAGCCCCCAGCTCGGCCTTCTGTCTTTCATAATTGCCTTTGAGAGGAACGGTGTCGTGGTTCTTCAGGTCTACAACAATGAGAACACAAGAACATGTGGTCAGTCTTACAGAGCATCTCTCTGTGATGTTTACTGAGTCGATTCTTGCGTTAATTGCTATTCTAATTAGGTGAGTAAGTTATTAAATATCGGGTATATGCTGACACCAAGTCCAATGAAATACCTGTATTTACCTAAGTGTTGGTTAAATATGTATGTAACATCGAAAAAACAGCTGTTTCCCACTAAATTTGGCCCACCATATTTTTCATGAGCTACCTAATCGAAATACTGAAGGTCCAGGTTCAAAATGATTATGCTTATAACCTGTCAACTGCGGTGTTTGTCAGGTGCCTCTTTCAGGTATTTCTGTTTTTACCTTCACGTAACTTACCTTTTGGTCCTGAGCTTTCCAAACGCTGCACCAGATCATTCCGGCTGATCTTTTCCAAAACCTTCAAGGCTACCTGCAGAGCTCCAGGACCCTGATATTTCTGGACCATCAGATCCACTGTGTCCCGCCTTTCTGCCTTCTCCAGCTGAGCTGCTGCGATGCCTGAAGAACCTTCCAGGATGTCATCCTGCTTCAAGAACCACTTGAAATTCTTAAACTCGTCTTCTCTTAATTCCTGCAGAGTGTTCCAGAGCTCCTCTGCGAGTTTCACCATTATGGCTGCCTGCTAACAACAATGAACATTTTCAATTGGAGAGACATGAATGAGTTATTTTGTATCCAGACTGAATAAAAAGGAAAAACCCTCTCTGCTCTGACAGCTTTGAAAGGATTGAGGCCAGTTCTGACATGCCAGATTTCACCCATTAATGTAGTTGTGATGAAATGAGAGAAGAAAAAACACGACACACTAGAAACACTTCCAATCACGTCTTTGAATGATGACACAATAGTTCATCAGGCGTGTCCTGACTGAAGTCTTACCTGTAACGCATGTACAGGTGAGGTCACAGACTTTCCTGCCTCTTCGCCGTTAGCGTCTTCCTGCTGTTACTCCTCAAATCTTCACCTTCCCAACCTAAACAAACAAAAAAAAAAACAGTATGACATCAGACCAGGTTGCTTGTGTGCTACACGCTAGTTAAAGAAATGAAATAAAAGAATATAATGCTGGATACAGCATGGATGGTTTGGATTGAGCACATCAGCAGATAATAATATCCTGGATAATTTAAATATACCTTGTCACAGTTCCGGTACCAAAGACAACAGGGTAGTGGGCCAGCAGCGCAGACGTATGCAGAGCAGGTTGAAACAGAAAGACTTCAGTATAAATTTTGGCCAAGGCAAGCTTGCAGTTTCACGACTTGATTGCTATGTAAACTGGCTTGCCCACAATGATGTCATCACACTGATGAGCTGGCATAAGTGCCAGGGCTTAAAGAATTAATCACAATTTTTCGTTGCAGCAGGTTTTTCTTGTTCTAGTCATTCCTCATGTTCATACTGTCAGACGAATCCAGTGAGGATTTTCCGAGGTTACCTTTGGACCTCTTGTCTACAGTGCGCCAATCAGAGACTAAAAATAGAGAATTATCAGTTGAGTCTGCCGCTCCCGTTGGCTTTATGGAGGTGTTTAGTGAGTTTCGGCTCATTGTTTATCTGTCCAGACACAACTCATTGCTCTCAAAGCGTCGTTTTACTGTAATGACGGACTATCACCAAGTGATCTGGAGCAACAGATGGACGAGGGCTTCAACAGGCTTTTCATCATGAACAAAGACAAACCCTAAATGACTGTCCGGCCCAGGGACAACACCACCCACATCTCAGAAGCCACCATTCTGCTCAGAGCAAAGCGAAATGATCATTTCTATTGAAACCTCATTGGAGTGACTTCACAGGGAATTCCAGACACGACGCCAACGGCTGGAATTCAGTCAGGACCAAACAGACTCAGATGGAAAACAAATCACTACAACACTGTTATCACAGAACTCAAAGCCATGAAAGAGTGGTCTGGATTTTCATCTTTACCAGCATTCCCAGACAGGATTGAGGTGAATATCACACTCTGCAGCGTACTCCATCCGGGACTGAAGAACCCCAACAACCGACCACATCCGCTCATTGTGAAATTTGAGCTCTACACAAAGAACCAGTTCAACAAGAACAAGGAACAGATGTTGACCAGCATCCAGGGGAAATCCCACAAAGACGCAAAAAAGCTGTTATCAATCCCAGCAGCTGATGAAGGACGGGAAAGCTTGGACGAAGGTGTGCCGTTGCACTGGATGTAACCCCCCAGGTCGTCTGGTCCTACTCTCTGTCTCCCCCTCAGTTGCAGAGACTCCCAAAATCAAGGCTTTCCCCGCCTCCTCTCCACCTCTGCTTGGCCCATTTGCCACGTACATGCAAACACTCGACACCTCCTCCAGCCCCAGTATCCCCTTACACCCCCCACCCCCCACCTCCGTACCCTGAAGTATGTGTTGATGTAGAACACAGTGTTGTGCATGGTGCTTGTATTTTTGTGTCTGTACTTGTATTTCTCTGTTTGCATTCTTGTGTGGGCCAGTCAAGTCAAGTCGATTTGTGTTTAAACAACCCAGTTTTGTCTGTCAGATCAGACTTAAACACACAATATGCAGCATTTCTGCTGTTGACTGCGCCCATGTCATATATTCTGTTGAGTTGTGTGTTTACATTATCCCAAATATTTCCAATAATATAGTAAAACTCAGGTAATATTACATTTCATTTGGTCGCCTGTCAGTGATGACAGAGGAAACACCAGATCATGCTTTAGAGAATGAGGAAGGTAATATGAATAAACCTTAAATACGTTACCTCATCTGTCCTACAGATTGTCAACGTCTATGATCCCATGACACTTCACAAAGCTCATCTATTTACATCTTCTGGTGGCAGAAATTACATTCTGTGCGTTTGAGGTTGCTTCTGGTGGCTCACAAACTTCCGTTTCACGCCTGTGCGATTTCCTTTAACCTTACGGTGTTTGCTGATTGTGTTGTAGTTCTGCACAGCTGCCACTAGATGGTGATAGAGTTATATTTCACTGATTGTACCTGTGATGAGCATTGTGTAATTCCTCTTCTGTGATCAGGTTGAACTGATCGTAGTGTAACGATCAGCAGTTTGTAAGATGATCTCGCCTCCACCCACAGATTTAAAGGAAATTGCAGCATTTGACTCATTTCAGATAAACTTGCTGAAGAAACACCAGCCTGTGATTTTGTGATCATGTCTCCCAGTTGTTCAGGTATGTTATTATTATTCTGTGAATGTGTTTGTATCACAAGATGAAATCATCCAAGTCCACCCTGCGTCATCATACTGTGTTTACTGTGAGTTATCGAGTTATCAGAGATGTACGTAGCACAGTTACGTAGTTGGCGCTTGAGGGAAAGTCCTTCATCGTCCAGGTACCATGAATGTCTGCAGCAGGTTTTTGCTCCAATCCATTCAGCTGATGAGGAGCAGGTGTAGGAAAGAGGAGGAGGATGCAGAGAACAGCCAACAGGGACGCACCCTCAGTGGGAGGAAACAGGTAGAGCCGGCTGCTCTGTTCACCAGCCTGAGGGAGTCTCTGCGTCCGCCTTCATTCTGTAGGAAGCTCCGGCGTGTCGAGGGCAGCGAGTCCAGATTGAGAAGCTGCTGAGGAGGAGCGACTAAAGAAAAGCCATGGCTGTGAATAAATGCGTCAAATACCTTCTGTTCATCTTCAACCTTCTTTTCTGGGTGAGTCTGGAAAACAAAACCAAGAAATTTAGCATCTGTGGACGAACTGTCAAACTTCCTAACACTGACTTTACAGGTGATGTTTGGACCAGTGTTCATCCTACAAAGAAGTGTCTGGTCCTTCTTTAGAGGTGATGGACTGTGTTCAGATCATATTCATGTTAAGTCTATCAGTGGCAGCTTCATTTGGTGTCTCTCTTTGAATTTTGTCCCAGTCTTCATGCAGGATTCACGTGTTTCACTGTCACTTTTACTGTCTTACACTGGTCTCACAAGCTGTGATGCAGCTTTTAGTTGAAAAGTCAGATTATTATTATTATTATTATTATTATTTACTCTGTATTTGTTCCTTTCTTCAACTATTTTCAGCCTGTTTTCTGTTCCGGGGTTTTGTTGAGGTTTTAAAGTGACGTTTGTATTTCAGTCTTTGATGTTTGAATCCACGTGTTTTAGTCGATCAGCTGTTTCTTCACCGGATTTTTGATTTGTGTCGTCGCTCGCTGTGTCCTTCAGTCTCAGGCCTCCGTCTGTTGCCTCAGTCATCCAGTCTGTGGTGTAGAACAGGTTCCTCTCCCTCCACAAACAAACGCTCGCTCAGTTTCAGGGTGTGGCATCACCATCGACCTCACATCACCACGACCGACATCACTGCTCAGCCTGTAGAGTTCAAATCAGTGAGTCAATGTGGCATCAACTCACTTGTTTGTCAAAATTACCATAAAGTTTGCAGTGAAAAAAATGAAAAGTTGCTTTTTAGTATCTCAGCAAAAATCACTGAAAGCATCATCAGAATTCATTTTCTGTCAGTCGTCTAATTGATTAATCATTTCAGCTGTACTTGTAGGATCTGTTTGGTAGTTTAATTTATAATAAAACATCAGATTTTTTAAGCTCTTTAAATGTTCTGTCAGCAAAAATGTTGATTTGTGAAGTAGCTGAATGTGAAAAGTACATATTTCCCTCTGAGGAGGAGAAGCAGAAAGTCAGACGCCTCAAATTTGTGCTTGAGTAAATGTACTTAGTTAAATTGAGGCTTCCAGGCGTCCAGACGTTCAGATGTGCTGCATCACATCCGCCCTGTTTTCTAAACAAATCAAGAGGCTTCGCTCGCTCTTTGAAATCAACCTCCTGCTCAGGTTATTTCAGGCTTCTCTCATCTTCCCAGAAACGATGACAAATCGATGTTAACTTGATTCTGACCACTCAGTGGACGACGTGGACATGATGTGTTTACATAGTGATGATGGTGGTGGTGGTGGGGTGGGGGGGGGGGGGCTCTCATTCACTGTCAAGCCTGTTTTGTGTCGTTTGTTGAAGCTTGCGGCTGCTCTTCGTTCGGCCACATGTGGAGGAGACAGTTTCGTGTTTGTCAGCAGGTCTCTGTAAAGTCGAGCCGTGCTGCGTCCATGATGAGCGCTGTGACGATGCTCTGCAGCGTGTCCGAGGCCAACGCTCCTCCACATCTCGTCAAACGGCAGCGCTTCCATAACCAACCCTGCGCGGCTCGGCCTGCGTACATTAACGCCTTTTAGCCGAGTGCAGAGTGCTCGTTCAGCCCATGAATAATAGAGGCTGCGTTCAGGAAGGATTCCTGCAGAGGAAGAGCCGATCCGAACACAAAGCACACTTCAGCACTGCAGCAAAGCACAATGGACAGAAACACACGCGAACGAGCTCAGCGTGCTGAAGTCTCAGTGCACGAGCGCCGTCTGCGGGAACCTTCAGTGAGAAGTAAAAATACGTGAGCAGGCTGAGCGCGTGCGCTTACGTTCAGTGTGTCAGTGACTAACAGTGTTTCCAGTTTATGACACGTTGTACTTGTACTCCACAATATCTCAGAGTACTGCGTGTTTAATTCCGCCACGTGTATCTGACCCGTGTAGCTACTGTTTCCTTTGAAGTTTAAGATTTTACACCAAACTTTTCTGCTTTGAACAAGCTGGATATGTGTTTGAAATCACTATTTTCCTGTGAACACTTTGTGCTTTTACTGGAATACAGGACTTTTATTTGGAATGAAGTATTGTTGTATTGTGGTATTACTACTTTTATGATGAGCAGATCTGAATACTTCTTCCATCACTGCGATGACGTTAGACCTCGTCCTCACGTTCAGCTTAGAGCCGGATCGATGTGTCGTCCAGTTCTGGCTCGGTGGAGGACTCAGAATGGTCTGATACTGAATGTCAGTACAGGAATAACAAAGGCGTTCTTTTAAATGTCACTGTGGTTTGTTCTTCACCTTTGGCCCGTCTGTCATTGTCAGAGGTTTTCTTTTATCGGTGTCAGCCTCAAAAGCTGCCGTGTTTTTCCAGTTTGAGAACCAGTCTGACCAGTGTGTTCTAACCAGGTTCTCATGATATCTGAGTGAAGGAGCGAACTGTCAGTCATCCGTTCTGCAGCCTTCTAGAAACGCTGTCTGTCTGAATTGAACACCTGTTGGGCCAGGTAGGCCTGGAGGGCGCAGGCCTGCGGCGTGTCCTCGGCGGCTCGGCGGGCTCGTGACTGAACACGCCTTCCTGTTGGTTGCGTCACAGCTGTAGTTTTGTGGTTGTTGTGTAACGGCGCTGCCTGGTCCGATGGATTCACAGTGAAACCTGCAGCTCAGGTCGTATCTCAGTCGCTCAGTGACTCACCGCTGTCCTGGTACTCGCAGCCTGTGAGTCAGCGCCGAGGAATGAGCCACGCCACCTCGGCTTTAACCGACACGCAGCCGATTGACCTCCTAATTATTCTTCTCACAATGTTTATGAGCTGTTTCCCAACAGGGACAAAATCCTTGTGGTGGTGTGCAGTTAACACCTCTGCATGGCTACAGCTTGACACATCTACCGGAGCCCCGCAGGGACAAAAGTGCATTATAGTAAAGGATTGAAGGAATTATTTATACAATGTCATTTACATTGAAGGCAGCTCAAGAAAACCAAACAATAGAAGTAAAAAAAAAGGAAGAAGAAATCTGAAATCTGATTATCACCTTTGATTAACTGTAATCGTCTTATAATAATCCAGATGACCTTTAATCCTTGTGGACCGTAATCCTGACATAATCCTTATTAACTGTCATCGTTATCAGCTGTAATCCTGATCAGTCTTAATCCCAAATAGCTGTAATCCTAATAATCTATAACCCTGATCAGATCTAAACCTGATGAACTGTAATCGTGGTTTGTGATGGTTTGCTCTGTCTGTCAGAAGGTGTGTTTGTTTTTCGTACCTGGAGGCTCCAGTATGTTGCTCTGCAGGTTTGCGCTGTGTTGATGTTACAGAGCTGATTCGCTGACGCAGGTTCGAATCTCTCAGCTCTAATTTACAGATGGACGCTGAGAGAAGTCCTGCTGACGGAGGATGACGTCTTCTTCCTCTTTCAACCAGAAACAGAAAGAGAAAGCTCCCTGTTTGACCGTCATCCCTCTCAGTTCCATATTTCAGGGAATAGACTCATTTCCATGGATCTCTTTTATGTTCTGCTTTCTTTGTTTCAGCTCTTTCGATGTTTTTCGTAGACATGTTGGCGCTGGGGTGACTGGTTTTTTCTTCCTGTGTGCTGGTGGCTGATCCCAGTTGTTCTGGTTGTGTTGTTAACTTGTGCCCCACATTTCTGCTTTCCATCTGCTGTCGGTGATAACAGATCCACAGACTCTGCTCGGAGGCTTTCGTTCACCGGTCGTGGCTCTTTTTCACTCCAGCATGACTCACTTGTTACCGTTGACCTTCACAGATAAACAGGTTGGCTGTTTTTTCCAGTGATAAAGCAGCTGAAACGGTAGAAAATCAGGAAATCTCTCCTCCACTTTCCAATCCACATATCCAGGAATTGAAAGGTTCCTCATTGTTGTTACGGGGCGCCACGTGTTGATGGATGAGTGAATCAGGAAAAAAGTGCAAAGGAGTGTGTAGACAAAGCAACCAGACAGAGAAGAAGAAGAAAGAGGAAAGAGCAGAGTAAGAGGTCTTTGAAATCTGCTGGGTTTCAGTTTCGGGCTGTCTTTGAACTCTTCGTTGTGTCGGGGCGTTCGTGTCAACCACAAACACAGCGCGAGCGGACTGATGGGGGCTTCGCCCTCGGGCGGTGTCAGCACCAGCAGGCTGCCTGTCTTTGTGTTTGTTTGGCAAACAGTCTGAGCTCCAGTGTGGTAACTCCTAGAAGTGGGCTGACCCTGACTGTAGCCGCGCTCCGGGGCAGGGCTGGCCCAGACTTTGCAGCGTCGCCCCCTGAAAAGCGACTGAACGCGGGCTGAAAGATGTTAAAACTGCACTGAAGTAAACAGTGAATGGCTCACGGCTAAGGTTAGCGCAGGGCTAACCTGTCAAGCTCTTGGCTTTGGTTCCTCTTTGAGCTGAATTTTACCCAAATAATTAACGTCACCAGACTAAAACATCTCAACAAAAATTGGATGGATTCCCGTGAAATCCCACTGACCCTGGTGGTCTCTGTCCCCTCCTGTGGCCCCACCAGCAGCCCCGAGTCTTTGCTTCACTTTGTTGTACTTTGGATTTACTTGTTTTTAGCACTTTGATTTTAGTGCTAATTAGCAAACATTACCACGTTAATGGGGTAAACAAGGTTGAACACGCTGAACGTTATTCCTGCTAAACATTAGCATGCTAACATGCTTTGAATTGTGTTTCCAAAACATTTAACCTGCAGTAACGGATGTTTTTGGGCAGCAGAAACAAGCTGCGAACACAACATATCATCACCTTCAACGATGAAACGGTGAGCTTGTTTAGACATCGAGCAGCGACGGATCGACATGATCACCGATGTGGCGTCATGTTCGTGTCACCTGATGGATGTCAGTCCAGTCTCTCTCTCTCAGCTCTGTTTTTGGTCTCCACCAGCTGAAAGTCGCTGTGAAGCTCCGTTAAGCTGAGCGGAGATTCAGGTTCAGCTGATCTGAAGGTTTCATTAAAGCTGCTTTAAGTCAGTAAAAATGGTTCGTGCAGCATAATGTCACTGAGTCTAACAGCCTGAAGGATTAACCCCAGCACTCTGACCATGCTTTTAACCAATCAGCATCAGCATCAGCCTCAGCCTGCGGGGGCACTGGTTCCACTGGTCAGGTATGTGCTTCTGTAGGTGTGACTCTCTTATTTATTTATTCAGCCTGAATGAGAGTGTAAAGAGCAAATAGGCGGAGGTGCGGTGGCTTTGTGTGTGTGTGTGTGTGTGTGTGTGTGTGTGTGTGTGTGTGTGTGTGTGTGTGTGTGTGTGTGTGTGTGTGTGTTGCCACTGTAAGCAGAGGTCATGTCCTTCTGTGTGTCGTGTTGTAGTCGATGATCCATCAGCTTCAGTCTTTATTTAGAGTCTAGAAAAAGGGACTAACGTCAAGTTAATGGAAATATTGACATCAAATGAAATGAAATTAAAGAGAGAAGTTAAACTACAACTGATGATTATTTTCATTGTCGTTTCATGTGCAGATTATGTTTTTGACATTTCATCATTTAAATGAAAACTGAGCTGAAAACACAGCTTTTATTTCGAGGTGAATGAATACACAGTTCCTGTGGTCTCAGGCCGTATTTCTGTTTCTGCACGCGCGTCCAGTTCATCAGCATCAGCTGACCTGCGTTCGTCTCGTGTGCCAACAGGTCCCAGATGAAATATTGATGGCAGATAATTACTCGCTGTAGTTTGTTTGTGTCGGCTAATTGCACGAGTGCTCAATAATGCATCTGCCGCTCGTCCGTCCTGAACTCCACCCACACAGCAGCTGGACTCTGAGGCCCTACAGAGTCCTGATCCTGACTGAGGGTCAGCTGCTTGTTCTGGCTTTCGTCCAGTTTGACGTCCACCCGGCAGCTGAGGCTGATGAGATTATCTTGAGTGTTGCAGGTATTTGGTCATATGTTCATTCTGAGGGAAACACGAATATCTGAATCAATCCGTCCAGCAGCTTCACTCAAAGCCAAAAGTATCGACCTCATGGTGGCGCCAGAGGAGCAGTCAGAGGACGGTGTGTGTTGTGTTTACACACAAGTCAACACACACGATCGGCGCAGTTTGAATTATTCAGACGAGACTGTGCAAACATGGACGTGGTCTCCATGATGTCAGGCAGTGGAAGGTGTGTTTGTGTCCTGAGGGTGGCGCCAGAGGAAAGGTCCGTGGGCGTTAGTACACAGATCTTGTGTGTAGTCGTGGAGTTTGAGCTGTTGCAGGTTTTCTCCACCAGATGTCGCCAACAGGCTGCAGTGCTGCTCGCTCCTTACCTCTGTCCTCTCTCTCCTCTGCAGATCAGTGGCTGCATCATCCTCGGTGTCTCCATCTACCTGAAAGTCAGCAAGGACGGAAACCTGGTGAGACTGACGTCACATCCTGATCAAAGTGAACACTCACTGTTTCATCTTCCTTCATTTAAACAGAGTCGAGCTGTTCACCACCTGAAGTTGAACTTTTCCAAATTTCTCTTCGCAGTAACTCAGCTGTAGCATTAGCATTAGCATCAGTGTTAAGGATCCTGTCCTCTGATTTCACGTCTCATTAGAGCCGCTCACACCGTCCAGATGTTACTGTCGACGTATCTTTCTGTTGTCTCCAGTGTAAAATACTGATCTACTGTCTGCACCTCCTCCTGTCTGCAGATCACCAATGAATCTCTGCCCGGCATCGACCTGATGATCGCCATCGGGGTCATCATCATGGTGCTCGGCTTCCTGGGCTGCTGCGGAGCCATCAGGGAGAACCGCTGCCTGCTGCTGCTGGTGGGAAGCACGTTATTCTGCCTCTTCTGACCACAACCATTTTTATTTCATAGAAGAAAACTGATCATTTTGCTTTATTTTTTGGAGAAAGAGACTGTAAAGCAGCCAGTATCAGTATGTTTTAAAGCTATACACTGAATGAGGTCAATTAAGGCCACTTTTTCAGAATTATGGTCGTAATTTTGGTACAGTTTCAGCTTCACCTGCTGGACGTTTGAATACTCAGTTGTCGTTTTCACACCCTGCTTTTCCTTCTCTGCTCCCTCAGTTCTTCATCAGCCTCCTCCTCATCTTCATCCTCCTGGTGGCAGCGGGCATCCTGGGAGCCGTGAGTGAGAATAAGGTAAACAGGAAGTGACGGCGTCCTCAGGTCACCTGCAGTGTCCTCGGTTCGTTGGGAGGGTCGCAGTTTATGCTGTTGTTGATTGTGTGTGTGCAGGTGCAGGAGTGGATCAAGGAGCGTCTGGAAAAGTTAATCCCGCTGTCGAAACAACCAGAAAACGTGAAGGCAGACCTGGAGAAACTGCAGGAGGAGGTAACACACACACACACACACACACACACACACACACACACACACTCTGTATCAATATAAATACATGATATTGATAAAGTCTGCCGCCAATCAAAAGAGAGAACTGGAACTAGTTTAGTAACAAATCCTCAGAACTGAAAAGCTGGAACCAGAGAATATTTCACATGTTTGGTTAAAAAATGAAACAGTCAATTATCAAAATAGTTGAAGCTTAATTTTCTGTCAGCTGATTAACTGACTCTCAGTTGGATTCGCTGTGGCTCGGCGTGTTTCAGGATCTGAATCAGTCAGTGAGCGGCGGCGTCACGTGTTGTTGTTTCTCTCTGCAGCTGAAGTGTTGTGGTCTTGTGAACGGACCCTCAGACTGGGACACGGTTCCCAACTCCTGCCGCTGCAACGGCACCGAGCCAGACTGCAAGGCCTCCGTCTACACCACGGTGAGGCCCGAGCTTCAGTGTGTGCCAGTGGTCTCACAGACTTGAAACGCTCTGCGGAGAGATCAAATCACATCCAGTCTCTGTAATTACAGTGAATTTAACATGTGGTTTATATCAGTTCATCAGTCAGAGTGACCGTGGAAAATATCAGCTGTTGGATATCAATCAGAATATAAAGCTGTATGATCATGTTTGTTGATGTCATGGTCTCGCCCTGTAGCCCTGCTCCACCCAAATCATCAGTCTGATGGAGAAAAACATGGAGGTGGTGCTGGGAATCGCCTTTGCCATCGCCATCCTGCTGGTCAGTACACACACACGCACACGCACACACACACACACACACACACACACTGAGTTTCATTTCCCATGAGAAGCAACCGTGCCAAAAATATTTGTACAAATATATCCTGATGCCACACCCAAAGCTCTTTACCGCCACTGAAAATCTACCAGGAGAGTTATTTACAGTAAAGATCGTTAAGATTAGTTCTACCCAAAATATTTTCTTTTCAGGCAAAATGAAAAAATACAACCCTGACCTTCAGTCAGACCCTTCAACACTTCAGAGGATTTGTGCCAGCCAAAGAAACGCTGAAATAACACCTGTTAAAATAAAAATGCATGCATCGTATCTGTATTTTTCTATAGTTATAAATACCATATGTGCAGTGTACAGCACATTAATTAACACGTGAAAAGGTCCAACATAATGTGCTTCAGTAAAGATGTAAAAATAAGGAACATTAAAAGCAAAGCAGAGGATTTGACCAAACGACCAGAAGACTGTAACTAATATTCTGGGTGAGATGAAATAAAATAAAAAATATGTCCAACTTAGAAACCAGTTTGAAAAGACATGTTTAGGTTTTCTTTGAAACGTTGTCATTGAGGTGCAGATCTCAGATCTACAGGGAGGCTGGCGTAGCCTGAAGTCCTCGTCCCTGGAACAGTTTTCCAGTGACTGAGATGCTCATCTGGTTCCTGATGATCAGCTGAAGCAGAGATTCAGAGCTTTGTCTCACCTGCGTGTCAACAGAAACTGATGCTTTGCTTGAAATCTAACACAACGGCTGCTCGTACAGACAGAAAAGAAAGGGGGCCCAGGACTGAACTTTGATTCACACCATAAGACGTATTTACTCTTTCTGAACAGAATTCACCAACAGAGACAAACAAAGTCGTCTGTTTCTGGACTACAACTTTACTAACCCACTTTTCTAGCCTCTCCATTATAAGATCATTATCATCTTCATCAAATGCAGCACTGCGGCCAGTAAACAGTGTTTTCTCAAATAGAAGCTGGGTTTTGAATAATGGCCAGGGAAAGAAAAAAAAGGCTGGATAAACTCCTGTTGTTGATTCACAGTAAAAGCCTGTCCAGTGAAACACTAGAGTGCTTTTAATTTGCAATGGATACAGGAAGTGTGGAGTTTGTATAAACAGCGTTATGCTTTCTAACGTCTGGTCTTTCTTCAGTGTTTCTGCATCTGATGTGTTTCCTCTTCCTCTGCAGATTTTCGGCATGGTCTTCGCAATGATTCTCTACTGTCAGATCGGCAGAAAGGACGCCGCCACCACTGCCTAAACACTCAAAAATGTGGCCACGCCCCTGCCTGGCAGCAGCCAATCAGCAGTGCCCAAATGACCCATGTAACATGAACCGTGTATCCTCAGCTCTTCTGCAACTTAACCTGAGCTTATATTGTGAAGAAACACACTGCACAGAAGGAATAAGTGGAACAAATGGATATCTCAGAATATCAGAGTGTTCCTTTAACTTTACAGAAAATATGTGTCGGCTAACACTCAGGTCAAAACACGCTATTTAACAAGTAACACATCAGCACTGGTCGATGTTTCCGCTCGCAATGTGGCCTCAAGGAACAAACTTTAGGAAAATGAAAAATCACTTTGTAGTTGTCTGAGCCTATTCTGTATGGAAGACCATTACTGTCAAAAAAAAAAAAAATCAATAAATACGATATAAACTACTAGACATAAAATTCTCATGACTTACATCAGTGATTTAAACACAAGACAATATTTTATTAATAATGCTAATAATAATAATAGTGCATTATACTGATGTAGCGCTTTTCAGGACACTCAAAGGCGCTTGACAAATTTTCTCATGATTATGACAGCTTCTTAAAAAGTGTTACTCAGATTTCTCAAAGTCGCCTGTAAGTAAGTAAACTGTAAGTAAACTGTTCCAGTGTTACATGGAATAGATCAAATTTATCATTCTAACGAAGTAGTGAATCACAGTTTTTAGATACCTGTGAGAGTTGTGTTGCCTTATTTTTTTTATGTTTAATTTGTTTTTGGCAGGAATGGGCTTCCATAGTTTTTGTCCAAACATACAGTCTGTCACATTTTCTGCTGCCATATTTGGAGAAAGACAAAATAAGGAAACAAAGATGTAATTGCTAACACTACACAACACAGTGCTGCAGAGATTTAATGCCGTACAGCACATTGTTATGTCACTCATTGACTTCTGGTGGTTTAATCTTGTGGAACAAAACTTGATTTCATTTCTTTGCTCTGAATCTTGTTGCTGTTACATTTGGATGCGATTTTTTTTTTTTTTTTTTTTTTTTGTATGAGCACCGGTTGAAAACTGTAGAATGTTTTTATTCTTGTGTCTTAAGAACCTCTTCAGAATTGCTCTTTTGTAGTTACTCCCAGCAGAGAAATAAAAACTAGAATAAAGTAATTATCATGAGTATCCTCTAATTTTGATTCAGTACATTTGAACTCTGAGATGCTATGTTATCAGTTTTGGTTTTAGTCATGACGGAGAGTGTATTTTCTTATAAGAAGGGGCTTCTGTACTGGTCAGTATTCTCAGATAACACATGAAAAAGCTAAATATTCAAAGAATTGAAGGTTTTCTGTGGAGCGCCTCGAGTCCACCGACCTGACTGATCTGCACGCTCTCATCAAACAGAACAGGATGTGGTTCGTTTCCTATCTTGACCTTTGCACTGAACCTGACGTGTTCCTGTGGGAGCGTCTGCAGGCTGTTGTTGAAAGTGGTTTTATCACCGTTCCGGCTGTGTAAATACAATAAATAGTGTTGGGAAGCTCTGCCTGCTGCCGTCCGGCTCTCTGTCCCTGTCAAGTGGTTAAACCGTAGGACTTAAAATCAAGCTGACCGCTCAGTTTGTTGTCGTGTAATCGAAAGGTTCACATACGAGTTTTCAGAGGAACGACGCCGAACAAGAGACTGAATGAATGACATCAACTGTGTTGTGAACACCAGACACCAAAGCCAGCAGCATCCAGATGGAAGGGGTCGAAGGTCATCGTTAAGGAGTCAGTGGACTCTCACAACCGATGCCAAAGCCCATCGTTGAACAGATGCAGCCACCTGTGACGAGGCAAACGGAAACCTGATCCCAAAAAGCTCCAGCGGGACAGCAGAGACTCAGACCCCGTCCCCGAGCTGCGTCCATGCATTTTAAAGAACAGCACGTTGGAAAAATGACGCCAAAGGAGGAGCCAGTGGTCCGGACCGGGCGTCCGTTTGTGACGGGGGGGAGCGAGGACGTTCAGGGGACGCTGATGGATGAAAATGTTCCACTTCATCACGTGTTGCTGCGAGCAGCTGAAGGGTCTGTCAGTGTTTATCATCGTTAGCGCTGCGGCGGCTAATGCAGCCGATGGCCGGGATATTTATACCTTTGTGTCTGCTGAGAAACCAGCAGAGAGCAGCAACACACACACATGCACACACACATGCACACGTATGGGCATAAACACACACACGCCCAGACAGTCCGTCCCCTTCAGTTATTTTTAGTCCAAAGTCAACATGGAGCTTTGCTTAATGACTCCACTGAATTCCTTCCTGTTCTATTTTATTTCATCACATCAACAAACTCCACCGGCTTCACGCTTCACACCGAAAACAGAAAGACATTTAGGATAAAACATTTTAACCTTCTATTCCTTTTTATTTTAGATTTCATTTGTCTAAGTCCTGAAATATTTGAATCCTGGTTCAACCATGAAATAATAAGTAAAGACAATTTAACAGATAATTAAGTGAATATTTACCAGTAATAATAACAGATTACCAGAACTAAAATAGGAACAGCAGCACTAAAACAAACATATTTAGTAGATTTTTCTAGTTAAAAAAAAAAGAAAGAAGAAAAGTCCACTTACGAGCTTCATCAGGGGCTTTCAGCTTCATCTCATGGTTCCTCGGCTGATGGAGTTTGCTGTTACATGACCCAATTTCACATTGAACCTGAGCTGAAGAGGACCTGAGGAAGGCAGTGATGTGTGGTTGAAAGGCCCAGAAAAAGCCTGTAAGTGGACACTGAGTTAAGGTCTTTTTATTGAATCGAACGTTCAAACTCACCGTTTCTCACCGTTTTCTCTTATTTTGAAAATGCTTCATTTTACTCAGTTTATTGTTCCGTCTACGTCTTCTACCCGTCTTCACTTTGAGAGCGCTGACATCTTTTTAATGTTTTAAAGCCGTAGAAACGAGTCGTCATTTCGTGTATTAATGTTTTCTTTGATATCAGTCATTTGGTTCGTGATGTTTGAACGTCAGACTTCCTGCTGACAGTATGCTGTTCTTTGCAGATGATGTGATTCTTCATTGATCTGCGACGTTCTCCATGTTTGAACCAGCTGGTCCATTTCACGCTGTCTGTACTTTCCTGGACTTTGTATTTGCTCTGATTCTGTTTCAGTTCTGTTGGATCAAATCTTTTAGACGTTGCCATCATAAGACAAAAGCTGCTCACACATGTCATGAGTAAAATGTCGTCTTCTTGACTCCGTCCACGTCTTGTTTATGCTCTAATGTTCCCTTTAACAGTGTTGGATTCCTCCGTCTTTGCTGTTTTAACATCTGTGCTTTGTGACTCACTGAAGTGAGTTCCCCCCTGAAGCCGCCGTTCACAGCGACGGTCACATGGAAGTCGTCCAAATTAAACAATAATCACATTGTTTGCCAGCAGATGACATTTCTCTGATTTGACACCCTTATCAGCAGGATCCACAGACGTGTAAACAAGGACGTGGTGTCCGTGACGTCCCCCTCGGGCTTCTGAAGAACCATTGTGAAGCTCAGAGACTCCGGCTGTCTCCATCTTGGCAGTCTGACTCCAACAAAACTCTTATCGAATCCAAAAATCAAAGAGGTGGAGCTGAGTCGGCCGAATGAAGCCTGATTGCTGAAGCCACGCGGCTAGCTGTCACTCAAAACAGCCACGCCCATAATTATGCATAACTTTAAGAATAAGTTTCAGCAATAGTTACAGTTGTCATGGACAGAGACACTAGCTGTGGAGACCAAAACTCTGTTTGGACCAGGCTGTAAACATGTTAATATGGAGGTCTATGGGGAGTGACTCCATTTGAGGAATGGCAGTTTTTGGCTCCTCCATGTTGGATTTACTGGATTTTGCTGCTTGACAGGATCACACAATGTCTCTGTCACGTCTTCTGATCTGATGATGCTCATGGAACCAAGAAACAAGTCAGGGTCACTTCAGCCACTGGGTGGCGCTGTCACTTTAAAAGGGCTCGTCCTTCTTTCTCTTTGCCTCCTTCACCTTGTTTTTCTCTTTTGTTTTTCCATTTATATCTACTCCTCCATCCACCCCCCCCACTTCCTGCCCATTTAATTAAATATAACTGTTAATTTCTCCTCTTTTTCCTCGTCTTGTTTCCTCCTCACCTTTATATTTCCTCACCTTTATATTTCCTCTCCTTTCTTTTTCTCTCCTCGTTTCCTCTCCTCTTCTCTCCTCTTGTTTACTGAACTTGTTTCCTCTCGTTTTCTTGTTTTCTCTTTTTGTCTCCTCTCCTTGTTAGCTTTCTCCTTGTTTCCTCTCCTCTCCTCTTGTTTCCTCCACTCCTCTCATTTCCTCTCCATGTTATCTCTCCTCTTCTTGTTTCCTCTTCTTGTTTTCTCATCTCTCGTCTCCTTTCTTGTTATCTCTCCTAGTTTCCTCTCCGCTCGTCTCATCTCCTTGTTTCCTCTCCTCTTGTGTCCTCCACTCCTCTCATTTCCTCTCCTTGTTGCCTGTCCTCTTGTTTCCTCTCCTCTCTCCTCTCCTCTCCTCTCCAGCTGATCTTCCAAACTTGGTCATGTTCTTCGTTCTGCAGCCAAACACTCTTGAGGTTTAAACAACATCCATCACACACACACACACACACACACACACACACACACACACACACAGGGTCTGCTCTGGTCTTTACTCTGTTTCTATTTTAGCTCGACGCTCACAGACAGCGGTCATGGCTCGCTGCAGGAGTTACTTGCGAGGGCTCGCCATCTGCGTCACGGTGCTGCTACTGGTAAGCTAACCGCTAACTGCTAACAGCTAATTGCTATCATGTTGATAGCAATTAGCTGTTAGTTTGACCTTGGTTAGGGTGAATGTGATGATGAGCAGCTCGAATCTTCATCAGCAGCAGGGAGATTTATCTGATAATGAAAAGAAATTAACTGATTTCTTAAAATGAATATTTTAATTTTAGCTTTATTTAACTTTACTCTGAGCTTTCTTTTCATTCATATTGCAGCAGGTTTATGCTGGAATTAAATATGATGCAAAATTTGAAAAAGCGATGATTTATCTGCTGGATGTAAAAATTGTAAATATGAATTCAATATGATTAAATTTCTTTAATCACTCTCTTTCTAAATTTGAAGGTTCAAAGTTCATTGTCGAAGAGCAGATTTAGTTGTTTTCCATGAGCTCCAGGTCGAAGCTGATCTTCTGTTTTTTAGTAAAATCTCAAATAAAATGCTTTTAATGCAAAAAGATCATTTTCTTCAACACACATATTTAATAATCTGTCCTTCGGGCAGATTGCGGTGCAGTTCTGTGATCACCAGTCTGAGCTGTGTTTAACTGGTTTGTCTGTCGACGGTTCTTTGTGTCGTTTCTGAAAACATGTTGCTCTACGCTGACGACACACTGATGTCTGTGACGCTCTTTACATTAATGTACATGTTAGTGATGAAATCTTTAAACATAAACTTTAAACTTACCTTCTTAGTTTGTCTTTTCAATACTTTACTGTTATATTTAAAGTACTTTTTTGCCTGTAATCTCTCTTTTTATTGTCTTTTATGTATTTTATTTTTAACTTTAACGATTATCAGCTTGTGATTCACCTCTAAAGCACTAACCTGCATCAAAAGCTGCTACAAGTTTAATGAGCTGATATCAGCGTCGACACTTCGTCCAATGGGCAACAACAACATGTCAAAGAAACGTTTAAGGTCGTTTCTGATGCATGTTTATTCTGCATTCATACTTTTTTCAGCAAAATGTTTGTATGTGTTCAGTGTTTATGCAAGAAAAATGATATAACATTCATAGTAACGTGCTTACTTGTGTAATCAGTGGTTAATTGTTGTTTAGATTTCTTGTTCATTTCCTCCTGTTTTCTCCTTCGTGCTTCTCTTCTCCTCCCACTGTTTCCTCTTTGTTTCCTTTTCTTCCTCCACCAGAAAAGAGCTCAGAACTCGAGCTTAGTGATGCAAAAACACTGTAAATAACCTCTCTCTATATATACATATTGTTTTTTTGTTGATATATTTTTGTCTTTTGTCCATAATGGGCCTGTTTTTTCCTCTGCTGTCATTTTTGATTTCTTTTTTGTTGTTTGTGTTGCAGATATTGTGTTGTGTAATTTTCCTGACAGCGTTAAATAAATTGCAAATCTAATCATATCAGTAGCTGCAAAACAACTTTACAACATTCAATTAAGGACTAATTGCAAGAAAATGCTTCAGTGTAAGAATATGTTGTAAAACAGAGCCTGGAAACTTTAAAACTGAGACAGATGACGTCTGCGATTCAGCGTCGTCCGAGTTCCCAGCTGATGGGAGTCTGACCAGCGTCTCTCTGGGGAAACACAACAGTTTGAGAGGAATGTTCCTGCACTTACGGACTTCCTCCTTCTGTGAAACCCAACAAACTCTCAGTCGCAGCAGTTTAATCCAGCTCTCCTTTGACGTTTCCGCTCATTATCTCTCTGCAGGTGTCTGGTGTGGTGATGATCGGCGTCGGCTTTTCCTCCATCGAAGGCAGCACACCGGTTGCTGAGGTGACTGTGTGTGTGTGTGTGTGTGTGTGTGTGTGTGTGTGTGTGTGTCTAACCTCATAACATCTAACATTAGAGCTGGAGGTGGTAAAGTTGGAAAAAACAGCAAGTAAAGTAAACAGCTCATTCAGATTCAGATGAATTTAGTGGCCATCTGTCTCCTTCTCTGTCTCTCTGTCTCTCTGTCTCTCTGTCTCCTTCTCTGTCTCTCTGTCTCTCTGTCTCCTTCTCTGTCTCTCTGTCTCTTTCCCAGTTGTTTGACCAGTTGCCCAGTAGTGATGGTTTACTGGTCCTGCAGGTGTTCGGTCCGGTCACAGTGATTTTGTCTGTTCTGGGCATCTGTGCTGCGACGTTGGACCTCAAACCTCTGCTGCTGGTGGTGAGACACACACACACACACACACACACACACATACAGACACAAGTCTTAAAAACTTTCTGATTTGCTTTATGGCGACTTGTGTTTTGTCCTCATAAGGAAGGCAAGTCCCCACAGTGTGACTGTATAAACAGACGCATGTCCCCACAACGTCAGTAAAATATGTATGCACATGCACACACAGAGGGGGCGGGGCTAACCTGTGATTATCTCCTCCAGTTCTCTGCTCTGATATTCGTGGAGTTCGTGGCTCTGATGGTTGTTGCCTCACCGCTGGTTCAGGTTCAAGCTCAGGTAACTTCCTGTCTGTGCGTCACCTTTAATGCTGTTTGATCCTCTCTGAGTCGACACTGCTGCCCCCTACAGGCCGAGGTGTTCATCACAGCTGCACACACACAGCTCCTTTTCTCCATCACTGCTCCTCAGTTGTTTTGCGTGCTGCTCTGCAGATGGACGGTGCCGTGGATGAGGTGTTCCTGAACGTAACCCCCCTCCACAGAACAGAGCGTTACATCCAGAGCGAACTGAACAAACTCCAGACCTCGGTACGAGACATGCACACATGCAGGAAATAAAACAGTAAAGTAAATAAGATGTCATCCAGAAAGAAGCTCGGCAAACACAAACAGTCTGTTTGTCACAGGCAGTAAAACGTGCTCCTCCTGCTGTTAGCCTAGCCTGTTAGCGCTCTCAGACATTTACAGAGTCTTTCTCCACATTTTCACGATGTTCTGAAACACTTGACACAGACTATCTCCTGAAAACAATCAACCAAATGTATTTTATACACACACACACACACACACACACACACACACACACACACAAACTACTAACCAACAATATCCTGGACAGTAGCACAAAGTTACGTAACGAGGAAGTTACATAATGGTTGTTTCGCTGTGGGAGATTATTTGTCTGCTGATGAACTAAAAGCAGGTTTCAGTCTCATATCTGACTTTTACATCTCTGAACCGTCTAAACGTCCTGAATGAAGTCTGTCTGCTTCTCAGGACTCTTGTTGTGGTTTGAGGAGTTTTGAGGATTGGGAGAATCAACTTCCTGCCTCCTGCTTCTGCACGCCTCCCGCTCCTCCTCCGGCCTCCGACCTGCAGCCGAGGTCAGACGAGAAAAGACTTTCTGGATTTCTGTGAGGTTTAAGTTTTACAGTTTAGATCGTTTTTAATAACAGATTCATTGATTTCTAGAAGAGTCTGAGTTTCTCTTGAAGCTTTTGAGTGCCAAAGATTTTTTTAGTAGCACACAGAGCTTTGAGCTTGGACACAGTCCTCCTCAGGACCTCCTCAGGACCTCCTCCTCCTCCACAGAGGACAAACAGTGAAAACAGCTGATCTCTGCTGTTCTTGTGTTTTTGTGGCTCTGCCCTCGCTTGCATTCCAGAAGTGCTGCTTCAGTTTTCTTCTTCTCTGTGTCACAGTAACTCCAGCTCAGAGGGACCCTGTGTGATGGTGGGCAGCGACCTTTACCCTCCGACCGCACAGGTCATGGGTAAATTATGGGTTCACTCAAAGGTAACGCACGCTCAGACGACCCTGCCTCAGAGAGATGATGCTTATGTACGAAGTCACTTGCACTCGTGATGACGTTGTGGTGACAAACGTTCTCGCTGCCCGGGTGATGTGCAGAGACGACCTTTGTCTGAATCACGCAGGAGTCGCAGGGAGGAGGTGGAGGTCCGGCCTCCTGTCTGTGGTGATTCACGCAATAAAAGCACTTAGTTTAGACAAAGACCACGAGTTCACACAGGTGGTAATAAAAGGCTTATGACTGACCTCTGACCTCACTGATGGACCGTTAGCCGGGAAGTTTCTTTCCGTCAGAAGAAGAAAAAGAAGGTTTTAAACATGTCGAACGTTGACTTTTGACCTTTGACCCGTGCAGCCCTGCGGTCCCATCCTGAAGAGCTACCTGAGCTTCCCCATCAAACTGAGGATAGGAATCATCTCTGCCTTCGCCACCATCACGGTAACCCGTCACACCGTCCTCCTTCACAGCTCGACCAGTTTGCGTTTTTCTCTCCGTTTGTCATTTTGCGTCCTGAATGCAGATTTTAGGTGAATTAAAAGACTAAAATATTGGATGAACGTAATGGAAGAGAGACATGGAAACAGACTGATTATCTGATTATAACGGAGCTGCACGGAAATGAGCGATGCAACTTTATACTGTGCATGTCATGTCGTGTGTGTGTGTGTGTGTGTGTGTGTGTGTATGTGTGTGTGTGTGTTGCAGATGGCGGCCATCGCTCTGTGTCTGGCGCTCGGTCTGGAGAAATACTGGAAGACGCCTCCAGTAGAATCTACAGTCGATGACTTCAACAGAGTGAAATATCAGCCCAAACCCTCCCTCACCTGACCTCTGACCTCTGACCTCGTCACTTCACGCCGCTTCATCGTTCACTCTTTGAGGAATCTTTGTTCCAAACAGCGTATTTATATTTGACAGAAGCAGTGACTCGGGCTGGTTTTGTTCCGTTTGCTCGTTTCAGGACGTTTTTAAAGATGCTCTCAGCGTGATGTTAAAGAAGACAGAGCGTCTCCAGGCGTGCAGCCTGTCTTTCATCAGGATGATCTCACAGTTAGACAGAAACCATGTGGGGCCCTGCTAAGGAGGTTTTCAGCTTGGTGTCATTTCAAAAGGATCTGCCTCACACGGAGTCAAAAAACAGGCAGAATGTCGGTGTGAAGACGAGCTTTGACTGCTTCTGTCTCTGCTTCTGACCACATGTTTGAAAACTTCATCCAGTCCGAACGTGGACGCTCAGCTCACGACTGAAGCAGGAGGCAGGGCTGCTGGCTGTGATGAACTGCGTTGTAAATAAAGTTTTTTGTGTCAGTGGTGTATGTGTGGTCTTCACTTGTAGTTCCCCCTGCAGCCACAAGATGTCAGTAATGCTGGAAATGGTGAGCCTGCAGCAGGTCAGTGAGTTGTTTGTGGTTCAGTCAGGTCAGATTCCTCAGTTTAAGCCTGCTTCCTCACTAAAAGCTTCCCTGATAAAGTTTTGACTTTAAATGATCTTCCTGCGGCAGATTACTGGAGCATGAAAACAACAAATGTCATTTATAAGAAGATAAGTTCACGGTTTGTTAAACAGTGAGGCCACAAACACCGACTCCCACACACACAACGATTTGATGAGTAAACTCTGTTAATCCTCAGCGTACCTACAAAGAATGTGGTGGACAGGTGCTGCTGGTAAACATCTCATTAACATATAAACAAGCTCAGTCCGGCTCCTCGGACAGGTGTCCTGTAGAGGACCAGAGGACTCCTCTCTTAGTCCCTTCAAAATAAGATCCTGGTTCCAGCCACACAGTCCAACTCTCCAATAATCTGTTTAGATGGTTCCAGCAGGTTTTACAGGTATGAGGCGTCTCTACAGGTTCAACCAGGTGTCCCCACGAATGACTTTCCTACTGGATGATGCTGTACATCAGAATCTATATTTCTATATTTCTGTAATGGCAGCTTTCAGAAGAAGCAGTGGAGGAAGAAGAAGAGCTTTTACTGAAGTGGAAGTACTGAAGAAGAAGCATTTTCTGCAAATGGACTTGAAGTATTAAAAGTAAAAGTACTCATCCTGCAGTAAAATATCTGCTGTGACTGATCTCTGATTCCACGTGACATTATTAGACTGAAGCATCAGCGTTTGTTTGAACTGTTTTACGTACAGTTAGCTGGTTCAGTCTTACGTCTCTGTCTCTGTGTGACTGTCTGAGTGGACACAGGTGTGCTGAAGGCAGAGCAGAGCGTCACCAGGTGCATCTCATGCAGTAATCGAGCCTCCTACAAAGACTCTGCTCCTCCACCCTAACAGACCGTAGACTCTGCTGGCAGTCACTGTTGTCCAGAGTCGACGTCTCGGCCAACATGCTCCCAGTTCCTCCAGAGCGCTTCCGTCCTCGCTGCCGGCCTCGTGTCCAGTCCTTGGAAAGTCCTGCCTGTCTCGTCCGTCTGTCCAGCCTTCCCAGCACTTCTGCCCATGTCTTCGAGTGTCTGGTCGTCCTCCAGACCTGCCCCGCCTTCCGTTCAGGCCCAAGGTCGTCCGCCTGAGGTTTCCTGCTCCGTCCCAGTCCATCCCTCCATTCTTCACCTCTCAGGCTGCCACACTCTGCTCTGGACCTGCCGGCCTCATGTCCCCACCCCGGCTAACCTGCAATAAACTACCTGAAACCTCTCACCTGTCTGCCCCTGTGGTTCACCTGTTAGCCCTGTAAGAGACAGTAGAAATGCTGAAGTAAAGTACAAATACCTCTAAGTACAGTATTTAATTTAGTACAGTATTTAAGTAAATGTGCTGTATTTTAGATAATTTGAGATGTGCAAAACAATCATGTGGTACAAAAGTATTTGAAGTCCGACAACATGATTCTGTTTTATCCACTTAAGGTGACTTTTGTTATATATTGCTTATTGTGTATGAAGTACTTTAACAGAGCAGTTCTGTAACTGTGCCAAAAATCATTGTACTGTTCAGGAAACTGGAAACCTCGACAGGGCGGCAGATTATTTATTTATCTTTAATCTTTACTTGACAGCAACAAAGCACAATACGTTTATAGAATAAGCTAATTTCCACATGTTGTCCCGTCGCCGTGACGATGGACGGAAAAGAAGCTCAGGTCGACGCGTTTTTGTCCTTCTGCTTCTGTTTGTCTCTTTGTTTAGGACACGCTCGGCTTTCACAGGATTTCCTCTGAGACGGAGCTGACGACTCTTAACTTTTTCCACTTTCACACTTAACCTGCACAGAACATTGACATGAGCTCAGGAAAACACAGAAAACACAGGAGGGCAAATGCTAACTTTGCTAATCAATAGTGCTTTTAATGAAAGAATGGTAATAAAATGCTAACAAATACTAATTGAGGTCAGAGGAGTTTGCTAAAAAGTGTTAAAATTGCTGATTAAGTTCATAAAAGACAGCTAATATTAACCTGAAATGCTGACTAAGCTAAAACAGCACGTGGCTAACACACACTACCTGATCAATAAAGCTTCCGGTAGGATGCTAAAATAACTGTTTAAAAAAATGCTAATTCAGCGAGGATAGCAAGTGAAAAGACAATGACAGGAAAACATTCCTAAAGTTTGTTTTCGTCTCTTTCTGGTCGAGCTGTGTAGGCTCACGTTCGGACTCACTGAAGAAATCAGTGCCAAAGGTGAACACACCTGGCTGAGGACAGACAAACATAAAAGGGTGGAGCCAACAGGTGGGAATACTGCTGCATACCTCCTTAAAGGTGAGCTCCTCCTTACAGCTTGGAGAAATGTCAACGTTCAGCAGTTAAAATCTGCTCTCTGCCTACCCAAAGGCTCATGGGTATAGTAGTATTGAGAGTAACACATCTAAAGCTTAACCCTACAGTATCATGAGTCACCCAGGAGACGCAGAGGGCGTGAAGACAGCAGCTCACTGTGCATTAAGCTCATAGTTTAGTTTTTTTTTTTTTTTTTTTTTTTTTGTAATGGCACACGGCGTGCTGTGACAGGGTGGAGCCATCCGCCCAGGCCTTCATGTTATGTTCACAGTATATTTCCAGGATGGCGAGGCCGAGCTTCAGCGTTTTTTAGGGAGGGATTTCCTGCTCTGGGTCAGTTCTGGGTTTCGCAGCACCGGCAGATGCTAACATCCTGTTTGAAAACGTGCCCCCTTCTCATTCAGGGCTTTTCCAAGCGTGCCGTAAAGTGAGCCGACAGGAAACTTTGCCTTGGGCGCCACCCAGGCACCACCTTGGGTTTCTATACTCTGCCCACCGGATGGGAATGAGTCATCCACAGTCTCTCTCTGATGACTTTCTCATCGATGGATGTTTACAGCCTGTCTGTGCATGTCCTGCTGCAGCTCCGCCAGAGCTGTTCTGGGAACAGTCCACCACAGTCCACCACAGTCCTGCAGCCAGAGGAGACCTGTTGAACGGACAGTGTGTCTGTAAGTGTGTGTGTGTGTGTGTGTGTGTGTGTGTGTGTGTGTGTTCATGAATCATTAAAAACAGAAAAGGATTTATGAAACCTTTGTCAACACTGTAGGATGGAAGATATTAATATATGAGTGAGTGAGATGATTGAGGTTCAGCTTTATGATCCTGCTGTGAGATTTAAGATCATTTCCAGTCTGGTTTTCCTGCTCATGTTCAGTCCACTGACGTGTTCTCAGGACTGTGTTTGTTTGCAGCCGACTGACTCACGGCGGGTTTAGACAGTCACTAAATAGAACTTTCACCGTTTATCAAAGCGCTTCACAAAACAAATAAGACAACCAGCACAAACAGAGTCTCAGGAAGAACAAAACGACTCAAAATGAATTAAAGGAAGAACAAAAAGAAAATTAGACAAAGATGAGTCTAAACAGGTGAGCCGCTGTTTACGAGCTGAAAAACAAAGCGTGGACCGAAGAACAAGCAGCAAACCCAGAGACCTGCTGCTGATTCAGGGCTCAGGGCCGCCGCCGGCTGTCCGACCTGCAGAGGTCCAGAGGTCATCACAACAAGCTTGACCCGGGCTGAAAAGGACTCAGAAACACCTGCCGGAGGCGCTAAAGCTCTGCAGCAGCAGGATGGACCAAACGAGGAAGAGGAGAGGGGGACGGGGTCAGGTGGAAGCCGAGAAAAGAATATTTCAAATGCTGTTTTAGTTCAAAACCAACCAACACACAGTTTTCCCCACACGAGGGCAGGCGGGGGGACGCGATCCAGGTCTGGTTCCAGTGCCTGAGTTCAGCTGCTGCTGCAGGTGTGCCTTCATTTTTATCTCACAAGTGTCAAGTTACAGTTTCATCATCTCACACTCTCACTTCCTCCATTAACCTCATCTGGCCTGAGAAGAAATGAAGGTTGGATCACTGCAGACAAACCTCTCACTACTTCCTGTTTACACCAAACCCAAACTCGCCAGACAGGTTGTGAAACCCCACCAGGTCAAAAGAACTGTGTCGAAACACAAGTCTGTGTCTTCGTGTGGTGACGGTGCCACTCCAGTGTTTCCACAACATTCACTTTACACCGCTGCTCTGACACGATCACTGACGTCCCCCAATCACACGGAGCGGCAGCAGGTGAAGTGAACATAACGCTGTTGGTACAAACGAGTTGAACAACGCGCCAACATACTGACAGACTCAGTGTTTTGTGTTTTTAGTCAGAGGACATGAAGCAGACTGATGCTGTTTTATCCTCGTTCTTCATGAAGTTTTCACTGCACCAGACTCTGTTTGAAAAATGGCCTTTTAAATGATGCGTCGCTCGTCAGGACATGGTCACCTGATACTTTACTGGTTACTAGATGCAGCTCAGCTCGACGGGACTCATGGTATCAGAGTTTGAGAGACGCTTCACGGGCTTCACATCACCGGCTCGTCGCCTCGTACATGGGTTTCCTGTTTGGCACTGATACTGATGTTCCTCCTGCAGCAGAGACGGAAACTCTCAACCTTCAGAATGACGTTCGGACGCCGTCCACCGACACGAAGGGTGAACCTGCTCTCAGAGGAGACGTATCCTAACAGACGAAGACGTGTCTCTCAGCCATATTTCAGTCAGCTCACGTATGTGGATCTGCTGTCTCCGGGCAGGTTTAAGATCCACCATGACAGACGACCACTTATCCGTCTGCCTGAGACTTGCCTCCAGCTGCTACAGCCCTGACTATGAGAAACTAGCATCCTCCTCCCAATGCCAAGGACCCCATTAAGGTAATCACTCCCTTCCCTGAAATGGAAAACACGTGTCTGCTGTACAGCAGCAGCTCTACGCAGCTCTTCATGGGAGAGAGGCCGGGATTTCAGGCTGCTGCGTCTTCTGATTGTGGAGGAAATGTGAAGTGTAAAGCTGCTGGAGAGCTGGCTGCAGTGTGTTTGTCTGGATCTTCAGGTTTCATTCCAGGCAGAAATCATCGCCTCCTCCCCTGAAGTCACTCTGCGAAGCCTCCAGGATATTTTCTGCCCGTCTCAAATGAACCTGATGACAGGAAACTCTTCATCTCTGTGGTCATTTGTGCAGACTGATTGAGTTTTGAAGAACGTCGGATGGAGCGATAAACGTTGAACCGCAGCAGCTCGAGCGTATCTGAGACACGTCATTAACATGCATGATTTATTAAAAAATGGAGGTGGCGCTGTTCAACATGTATCTCACAGTGTGATCTCAGGGATCCGGTTCAGACCAGAAACCCAAAGTCAGCCTGCACACAGGCCCTCAGTCAGAGACAGGTCCTCACAAAGCGCCTGATGTGCAGCTGGAATAATCTCAGGGTTCATTCACACGTCTCGTTTGGAGCAGCTGATTTGAAGCCGGGAGCGTTTCATCTGAAGATCAGCTAGTCGAGATGGAACCAAGGCTTCCAGTCGAACCACAGGCCGGTGTGTTCGTGGTGTGAAAGCAAATGGACCAACCGGCAGCATCGGTGATGTACATGTGTGATTATAGTCCAAAAACTAAACCACAAATGAATCCATCCAATGATCGTGAAATCCAGGAAGTGACCTCATAACAGACCTTTTTAAGCCTTAGCTGTTATTTATTCATGCAGATCCTTCGGTGGGGAAATTGGACTGAAACGGCCTCATCAACACACCTGCATCTCAGGTCAACATGTGGCTCAATCCAAATCAGGAGGAAGGATTTTAACCTCAGCTGCAGCAGCAGAGACGCACGAGGCCTGAATCTGATTCATATTGAACAGGAGAGAAAGATTTTAGTGACTTTTGAACATTGGAGCATAAATAATTTCACCTCCCTTTAAAGAGCGAGAGTGTTTTTTCCCATCGACGGGTACAACATGGTGCGTATGTCCACTCTGTGTGACGCTTATCTGCAGCTATAAGACGTTAAACTTGAAAACCACAGTTGAAGCAGTCGAGCTGTAGAACCACAGCCAGGTGTGACCTGACAGGTCCAGAACACACTCAGTCTGTGTGGAAGCATCGGGCTGAAAGTGGCACAAAAAGGGTCTGACACACCGGCTGAAACGTGAACTGAAGTCAGAGAAAATCAGCTTAAAGGAAAGACAATCAGGCCAAAAGGCTGGAAGCTGGCCGACGTCCAGCAGCTCTCAGTACGTGATGTTCAGGGCGGTGAGGTGAAGCTCGGGAATCACACGTTTCCCAACACGTGTGGCATTCATGGTCTTATATGTGGGTGGATTCTGCAGCTCGACCTTTAAGAGGAATTCAGAGAAATGTAATCTGCTTCGACTGCTCGTCTCCACACGCTGAACAAACAACGAGATCAACAAAGTGAAAGAAAAACAAAAGATTCTTCTCTTTTTGAAAAGAGTTAATAATAAGATAATCACACGTTTCAGCGCTGACGTTTAACTCCTACAGGCCCTGCTGCTCGCTGCCAGAGGTGGAGGTGACACACGGTGACCAGCAGCTTCCGCTCCGTCAGGACGTGGAAGAAACAACTGACAGTAAGAACGAAACCTAACTGCTGCTTTGCTGTTTGGTGATGTCATGTTTTTCTTGCAACATCCAACATTTTGCACTTGCACACAAACATCTTGGGGTTTTCTCAGAATCTCAAATCTCAACGTCACCAACAAACCTGTTTCAAACCATATTCAACCGTCTGTTCCTTCAGCTTTTGTTTTTGGTGAAATGGAGGTGAAAACAGAAGCAGAGTGAAACCTAACAGCCGTTTTGGTGGATCAACGTGAACAATGATGGGATTTTGATCCTTGCACAGCCTCCTGCTAAAAGACTCGCTGTTCACTTAAGCGATTAGCAGAGAGTTTATCGTCTGTGAGCTCGGGTATCAGACAGCCCGGCGTCGTCCACAAACCTGTGGAACAAACACAAACAGCACAAAGAAACACAGAAACACACGTTTAAGAGGACAGAAGTTCAGGTGCTTCAGCTTGGAAACACCATCGGCTCTTCATCATTTATGAATCAAGTCAGGAGCGTCTCAACGTTTGATTACAACAAAACAAAGTCAGAGTTCGTGCAGCGAGTTCGCTAAACGAGTGGAAACTGACTGTTAAAGTCTGAGAGCAGAGGACAGACAGAGGACAGACAGACAGACAGACAGAGGACAGACAGAGGACAGACAGACAGAGGACAGACAGACAGACAGAGGACAGACAGAGGACAGACAGACAGACAGACAGAGGACGTACAGAGGACAGACAGACAGACAGACAAACAGACAGACGGACAGACGGACAGACAGACAAACAGAGGACACACAGAGGACACACAGAGGACAGACAGAGGACAGACAGACAGACAGAGGACAGACAGACAGACAGAGGACACACAGAGGACAGACAGACAGACAGAGGACAGACAGACAGACAGAGGACACACAGAGGACGTACAGAGGACAGACAGACAGACAGAGGACACACAGAGGACAGACAGAGGACACACAGAGGACGTACAGAGGACAGACAGACAGACAGAGGACACACACAGCATGAACTGATGTAGAAACACAAAGAAACAACACTTTCATCAAAAGATTTGATGGTACAAACACACCTGATTTACACCTGGTATCAATGTAGGATCTGGACCTGGACCTGGACCTGGACCTGGTTCTGGACCTGGTTCTGGATCTGAATCTGGACCTGGATCTGGACCTGGACCTGGATCTGGACCTGGACCTGGATCTGGATCTGGATCTGGATCTGGATCTTTCCTTCATGTTCACACCTGCTATTTTTACTGCACTCTCATCATGCTCTTAAGTAATTTGAGGTGGTGGCAAATCAGCCCCAGACTCCCTTGAAAAAATGCAGATTTTTGGATTGTTGAGTTTCAGGAAACTCTGTAAACTTTATCAAACTGTCTGCGACACATTCTTAATCATCTGTCCCCTCTTTTAATACAGCAAATGTGACATGTCAAGTTATGTTTTCTTTGTATGAAAAGCCTGTGAACAGTCACCACATCACCAAAACATGTATCCAACATCGAACAGGTTATCAAATAATTCCTTAATATTAGTCGATATGACTTTTTTATATATAGTACAAAACGTCTCTGTTCATCTCAGGACAGTGAGTTTTATTCTTTGTGCAGCTTTTAATCAAAGCTGAAGTGACCGCAGTGAGATTTATTTTCAATACGAAGGTGAAGATGATGAACAGGCTGCTTTGAACTGCTCTTCCTCTCCTGTCCTCTCCAGCTCTGCCCAGGTGCTTCGTCTGATGGCTGAACGAGCTGCACCTGAGCTGCACCTGAGCCTCAGACTGAGGCCTGTGACTGCTGCTCTGGCTGCTTCTCAGCCCGGAGTTCATGATGTGTTCGGACTTTGTGGCTTTGCTTAGCCTTGACTTCCTGTTGTGGGTGTTTGTCTCAATAAATCTCATGGATTTGGTGGTTTTAAAGGTCTTTAAAGTCTTTTTTGTGGTTCAGTGGGGTGAGCGGTGAGGGCCACCTCAGGCTGGGAGCTAACCGCCCGTAAACTGTGTTTAGCAGCACAATGTTGTTGCAGCTAACTTAAGCTAACTGGTTACATTCTGGAGCGGTTGAGTTGAGTTATCTGAAACATGTTATTATGAAAAGTGTCTTTACAAAATAAACTCCTGAATTTTTTTTAAATAAAATGAGAATAATGAAACCTTTTCAGTCATCTCACTAATTCATTCCTGTGATTTAAACGTCACGCTGCGTTCCTCATTGTTTCGGGCTTCCACACACTTCAGCCTGCCGAGTGACGTCGGACAGCAGAGTGAATTCAGCTGCGGCCTCGGCGTCGACGATGTTGGTTCAGATAGCAGCGCAGTGGAGGCTGACGCAGGCGAACTGGACCACCGCTATCAAACACTCGATGATTGGCTGCAGCTGTGTTTGCTCTGCTCTCACTGTGTGACAGGTGCTTTCCGTTCGGCCAACACGCCTCCTCGCTGCCCTCTTTCTACCACCTGTTTCCTCACAGATACAAAGAACCCAGAGGGTCTGTGGGCATCCGCCAGTTAACAACAAGCAGAACAGAAAAAGGCCTGAGAGCTAACGTGAGCGGCCGGTTTCGATTCAATACCACAGAAACTAAAGTCGGAGCAGCCGACTTTGAAGAATGTGACGTTAGCTTCTCACCCACAGAACGAACAAACGTCAATTCCTGGACATGCTGCAGGATGGAGGTTTGTGTTGTGGTTTGGGTTCAAGCTGTTCACACGATGTTCTCATCAGACCCTTGGTTGTGTTTTTCCGTCCGGAGGAAGGTAAAACTCTCCTTTACGGTGAGGGAATAATTCATGTGCAGCTTTAAAGAAAAATACCTGCCGTCTCACGACTGCTGCTCCAAAACTGAGCACAGATCAATTTCCAGCTTGTGGAATGTGAATAGAAGTAACATCAATACATCGACGGATCATAAATAAATAAAATTACCGATCAGGATAGGAGGCTTTTAGACTCGGGCCAGTTAGAAGATTAATTTAATTTTCCTAAAGGAGCCGAGATGCCCTTTAAATGGCTTGTAGGAAATAGAAAAGGCCTTCTGTCTCATGTTTGTGTGGTGTAAGGGTGTAGACGTTTGGTTTCGCAGATGAGGAGAGCTCACTTTACTCCATCAATAATTCAATAAATAAAACTTTTAACAAGCGGCAGTGAGCTGTGCATTTCAATTCATGTTTAGCTTCAACGGACAAACATGCGATGCATTAAGATATATTAATGTTTGCATCTGAGCAGTGAGCTCCACCGCCTTAATGCAGCGAAGGTGGAGGAGCTCTTTTAGCCCTGAGTACTGTCTTCTCAGGCTGCACAGAGGCTCCATCAGTTAGGTTGGGCGGACCGTATGCAGCCTGACAGGTGGCGCCCGGGGCCCTAACCTCCATCGCTCACTCTGCACCACTTACTGCTGCTTGTTAAATGTGTTCTTGACGTCGCGGTAAAACTGAAAGCATCTCAGAGGCTCACAGTAACGTTTTATCTTCTCTTTACAATCATTCAGACTTTACCATCACCAAAAACTCTTGGCGTCAGAGAAAAAGTGATGTCAGAGCTGCCGTCCGTGCAGATTCCAGGTTATTTATCTCATCCACAGCGCTGTCTGAACGGCTCTGACTAATCAATAAACATATTACAACCAGAGAGCTTCAGACCTGTGGTTCCTCTCTCCTCATTTCCTCTGACACTCGTTTCAAAGGATTGAAACGGTGATAACTTACCTCGGTCACGGGTCTGAGGGTGGACGAGTGAAGGATGGAGACAAGTGCAATTAGCTGTTTGGACCACACCCAAGAACGAGCGAGAAAGTGATGCCACATGCTCTCCACAGCACCAGAAGCTGCAAATCAAAAATTAGCTCTCATCTCACAAGAATTTGCCCGTTTGATGGAAACACGTTGTTTTCAACCCTCAGCCGGGTTCGATCAATGAGACGGAAACTGAAGCCGGACAAAGAGTGAGCTCTGGAAACCAGAACCGTTGAATAACTGCTGTTTTGACGCCTGCAGGCGTCCTCAGAATCACACCGCAGCTCCTGATTTGTGTCTCCTTCAGCCAAAATGTCTTTTCTCCAGATGATTGGCTGATGACCTGTTGCACTAACGTTAATAAGCAGCATCTAGTGTTCAGTAAGGTTCTGTCTGTCAGTAATAATGTCTGATGTTACCGTCTTTTGGCGCATGCAGACCTTTGTAAAATGCTAAGCTAACTAACATCAACACCTTCAGTCGCTGTGTTTTGTGTTCAGTCAGTCTGGATAAAGATTGATGTGTGAATATAATCACAAAGATCGAAGATGCCTCATTGATTCAGTGCAGCCACAGAAAAGCCTGATGAGTCTGATGTGTTGTGAAATGTCACTGAGGACTTCCTGGATGTCGTCACCGTCTTCAGGACGTTCACATACTTCTGGATGAGACATACAGAAGCGTCGTTGTTCCGACAGAGCAGCTCTGTTTGTTCCTCAGCCACAAATTCTCCTCAGAGCTGACAGTTACAGCATTTCACCACTGCTTTGGCAGAAATTCACAACGTGCAAAACTCTCCCAGCATGTGTGCAAATGTTTTATCTTTAACCACAAAATGAGCGTGTTTGACACCGTCAATCAAAGCGAACTTCAGATCAACGAACGGACGAGGAGGAGGAGGAGGACGAGGACGAGGACGAGGACGAGGAGGAGAGCAAATCTCTTGCTGAAGCCAGTGAGAAGAGTGAAAACATGTTTTCATGGAGAAAAGCCCTCAGTGCTGTTCTTTGTTCTTTGTTCAGTGAAGAAGTTCTGATAGATCTGATGCGACAGCAGCATCTATGCTAACCTCTTCAGCAGCCGCCATTGTTTTCATGTGAGCAGTCACCTAAACGACACCTGGAGCTCCTCAGTGGACAGATCTGAAACCACTGTGGTTCGGCCACAGGTGCATAACCTGAAGCCTGCCAAGACGGATTCTTCCATCACGTGATCTCATGATCTCACTGCTGCTGCTGCTGCACAGGTTAACCCAGAATATTACACAGCTCTTATAGAGAAGGGAGGTCACTTCCTGTCAACCTCTTTTCCACGAGCTGCTGTAACTTCAGCTTCAGTCAAAAAATGTATCTCGCCAAATGTAAAGCTCCCATGACAATTCTGAAACGTGCAGCGCATGCTCGTGACATCACAGCTTGGTTTCATCTATAGCCATAAAAGTCGCCATCTCTGATTCATAAATGGTCATTTCAGTGGCAGCGAACGAGAGGTCGAGGGTGCAGACAGCGAAAGGTCAGCGCTCCAGATCTGCTTCGCCCATCTGAGATCTCTGCATGTTTTCAGAGAGAGGAGGTTAGTGGGAACGTCTGATGTCGTATGAAGAGTGACAGGGTAGTGACACGTTTTGTTTTCTTGTCTTAAAAAAGCACATCTCCCCACTCAGCTAATGACACTGTCCCATTTTGCTGATTGAGCATGCTAATGATGGAATCAAGCCCCGGCTCTGTGTGAGTGGATACAGATGAAGATGTAAAGCAGCGGCGCAGCAGCAGCACTCGACTCGGCTAATGTGATTGTAGCTATCGGTCATCTGTAGGTCAGCCTGTGAGAGGATGTAACACAATTACAGAGCCTGCCACCAACTCCCCTCAAACACAATAAAACAAACCATACTCTGTGAGTCAGACTGTGTACTCACAGTGATTAACCCCGGCTCTGTAAGATCCACTTAAAACTGGACAACAGGTATCGTACATGTCCAAAACAGGGAAATAAGAAAAGAGCATTTAGGGAGAATTGCAGGCTGAAATATGTTGGCAGCTGCTGGATGAATTCATGCAGACTGAAGGCTTCGGCAGGGCGGGGCTGCTCTGTATGTGCACGCATGTATTAAAGTGTAGCTCAGGAGCCATTTCAGTTTTTATGGCCTCCCTCGGGGGCTGTACTGAATTATTGAACACATATATCACACTAACCTCTGCAGTGGCTGGAGCTGCTCTCTGTGGCGAGGCGTCTGAAAGGCGTCTGGTCGTGATGATGACGATGATGCTACCTGCAGCTGGTTTTCCAGGTTTGGGTCTTTGAGTTCAGTGATTTCATGTTTTCATGTCAGAAACATCAGCTGGTTCCACATTAAACAGCAAACCTGTTCAGTTCCTTCTGTCGACTCCTTCTGTCGACCAAACACCTGAAGGAGTTCAGCAGCAGAAACGTCACACAGACACTTTCTGTCACTGAGTTTCACGTCAGGTTTTCCTTCATCTCTATGAATTATTCCAGACAAAACCAGTCGGGAGTGGTCCCTGAATGACTGATGTGTCAGTCGACTATTTTATGCTATTTTCTTTATCTCAGAGAAAGATAATTGCTGTGTCGAGATGTTTTTGTATTCATGAATGGCCAAGGTCTCGCCCAGAGGCCGACGGTTCTCCACCACCTACTGACATTCAACTGACATTCAACATGCAGGACTTCACCTGTAGTTAAATGTGAGCTCCATCTGAAATAAAACCAAGCAAACAAAACGATCCCTGTGATTGAACATATTCGAACCTGCAGCAGGCTCAGCTGCTGCCCAAAAAACTGCAGAACTGAAAAGCAAAAGTCTTAAACCAACAAACCAAACGTGTGTCAAACCCACGTTTGGTCATTTCATGACCGGGCTTGCCTGCCGCACCTGTGGGATCATCATGGCGACATTCACGTCTTTAATCTCCTTTAAACACAAAGCACTCAAAGTCTGGCAGTCCTGTTTGATCAGAGGGAACTGACGGTAGTCTGGAAATGCCAATGGTGTTTTGGATGGAGGCGTCGGGTGAAGACCGACGGCAACAAACCAAGAATCGATGTGTCTACAATAAGGTTTGTGTGTGCAGCCTGAAAACCTGATAGACCTTCTTCCTCTGAGTCGTAGAGCTCCAAAAAGAATTAAAAACACACCAGTGAGACAAAGGGAGGACGAAGACACCAGGAAGCGTTGAGCAATGGTCTAAAACATCGTTGGATTTGTTGACAGTGATAAAATATAGAATTTTGTCGGCCTTAACTTTTAAACAACTTGACAAATGTCCTCGGGTCCTCATTGTCCTCCTTACCTCATCTATAGCAGCATCACAGCAAAGTTAGAGGTTGTGGCATATCTTGTCCTGGACAAGCTAACGTTGCCATCATTCAGTCGTGCTAATAGCAGGACAGACACACATATAACATGAGCAGAGTCTGTTTTTAGCTCTGCACAGTCAAAGCTCTGCAGAACACAGAGCTAAAGTTCACCACACTCACACAACAGGGCAACTTGACATGTCTCTAATTGCTGGGGTCGAGGGAATTTCCGCAAAAAACTAAACAGAGCAGGAGCCAAAAAACACTGAGGAACTGTGACGAACTGTCGAAAATTATTTTTTCCCGAGCGGGAAACTGAAGGGAGCACCGGACAGGAGAGTTTCTGCATCAGCATTGATTCGTCCTAATTCTTGGTTTCGATCTTCTGTCATCACACCTTCAACATGTCACGCTGAGGTGTGTTCCTCTCTGTGTGCAGAGCCCATCAGCGTGGAGGGAGGTCAGAGGGGAGGCGGTGCCCTCCATTAGCCTGCGGTTCTTCTCGGCCTCCTCCTGGACTCCATTATGTCCCACCATCATTAAAAACCCTGCAAACCACTGCTGATGTGAGCGGTCCACAGGGTTTCTGAGCTGCACTCATTTAAACACAAGAGCTTTTCATCAGCATCATTCAAATTAAGAAATCATCACACTGGCAAAAATCCATGAAGTTTACAGCGAGTGTTCGTGTCCCCAGAGGATGAATCCTCATGTTAAACCACTGCTGGTGAGCTTTGTTTGTCGCACTTTGTTTGGCCTTAAAGACAACGCCAACAGTTCTTATATGTTCTTGTTCTTTGCATTTTATGTTTTCTAACCTGAAGTGAACAGTTTGATGTGAGTGACCCCTGAACACGACGGTGTCTTGTACCTCGGAGTTCGGGGGTTTGATATCTGCTTCCATGAAGACATCACTTGTTGGGGAGGACAGAGGTAATAAATTGTGCAGAGGAAAGCCCTGAAAGTGAGGAGGAGTGAGATCAATGAGCTCCCTGGACCACTCGGCTGTGTTGTACCTGCTTCGAGGTAATAAAACCTATTTTACATTGAGCTCTGAAGACTGTTGGTGCTTAGTGCTTCTACAAATCATGTCTGTGGGACTCTGAACTCGCCTGGCCCTGGACAAGATTTCTACTCCTCGGTGCTCACCTCTGACGCACCGACGCCTGGTGGAGTCTCAGTAATTATAGAGGCAGCTCAGCGTTGCAGCAGGCGCTATGTTAACGGTCTGCATAGGCTAAGTGTTCAGGTGGAGACGTCAGGACACCTTTTCCAGTCTTACAGAAGGAGGGCTGAGGTGCGACACTGACCGGCAGGTGAACAGACTTTAATTTCAACAAAACTTCTCATGACTAAACAAAGCTGCTGTACGAGCCGGTATGGATTCGTCCACTGGGAGACGCAGTGTCAGCCGAGCTGAGTCCAGTTCTATTTACGAGGTGATAAAGGTGGAAAGTAGATGGAAAGCGGCCTCGTTATCAGTGTTGCCGTTATCCCCACGATTACCCGGGCACAGTCTGATGATTGAACCCTGGATGGAGGAACTCCTTCTGTCTGTCAGCAGAGCAGCCAGAACACTTCACACAACACATTCCTAAACTCTTATCTCCACTGGAGCAACGTCACCGAATGATGCCCAAAATACAGCCTGTGGAGACCGCTCAGCACTCGGCCCTGACAGACCATCACTGGACCTTTCTGCTTAAACAAAGGTAAATTAGTCAGTACTTTGTTAGCGCGACAAAATTAACGTTCAGTGTCCAGAAACCTACATGAGAAAGCCTTCATGACCAGAGAAGTCCAGAGGGAGACCTGGGACCAGGAGAGGGTCCAAGGTGATGTTTAGGTCTGAAAACCTGCACGACCACGAAGAGTTCAAGTCACAAAACTGAAAGACTGAGTGAAAGGTGATGGAGCGTCTGCTTCAGCTCACCCAGATCACTTATCTCCAGCGGTATCTGGTCATGTGCTGAGTTTGGAGATATTGATCTGTGGCATTACTGCTGCTGCTGAAGTACAACAGATTAAATCTTAGCAAAGAAAACCAAAACCAGAAGTGGAACCTTGCCATGCAGAAGGCACATTTCACCACTCGTAAGTAGCAAATGTCAGTGAATAACAGAATAAAGTGGGGGGTTAATAAGAAGAACGACGGCCTGCTGCCGCAGGTCAACCTCTTCAGGAGCTGACATTTTCCCAGAAGCCTTTACTTTCACTTTCACTGTGTGAAAAAAAAAAAACCCAACACTGTGCTTTCTGAAACTTGTACTGAAAACATGAATTCAAGGAGCGATTCCAGTTTTTGGGAGAATTACGTCTTTGTTTATTGAACTCCACCAAATCCAAAGCTGTCTGTTTACATGTTTTATATTTTAGCTAGCATGCTAATTAGCAGTCATGCTGCAGTCGGCTTGGTGAGTTGACCGTAGAGTGAGCACAACTCCGCCAATGGCGAAATCTGAGACCAGTTCTGCAAACAGTCAATCATTGCACCATCATTCTCTGGAAACGATGATTAATCTCAGCGAGGAAATCTGGCCTGTTGAACTATTTCACTCTCATCCAGAGCTGGAAGGAGAAAAATGAACAATTATGAGCAATCTGTATTTCATACAAGCAACTTTTTCCAGGCTTGTATTAACTTTAACCTTTTCCAACCCCCCGTCCTCGCTGTTGTCTGCTCCATCCTGTTAAACCGTCGACTCGCTGAGTATCAGTGAGACCGGAATGTAGCTTTTTCCTCGTAAACACTTTAACAATAAGTCTCGTAAATCCTAACAGCTCTGCGCTCAGACCTGCACATTCCTGAACACAGAGACCGACTCCAGACAGACAGCTTCATCCGCACCAGAGCGCAGGAGAGCCCTGCATCCTGATTGGTTGGCAGGTGTCTGATAAAACTGTACGCGGGACACCTCCGACATTAGTTCCAGTCAGCAGTTTAACCGCTGCTCTAAATCAGAGCTGAAGGGTTTTTAAACTGCCGGTAACCACAGCAATGACACCGATGCTTCAGGCTCGGCTTAACTGACTCGACTCAGGCTGCCGGTCCAGATCAGTCCACTGGTTAATCCAGACTGGGTTTAGAAAGTCTGGACAACAACAACAACAACAACAAAAAACCACAAGATGTGATTTTGGCGATTTGGAGTTTGAAAGCGATTAAATGTCTTTTGAGTCACTTGCAACACAACAAACAACAATGATGTTGAATCCAGAGCGACAGATGTGCATCAGTGCAGCTGCCACGAGCAGAGTTTGGTGTGATGGAGGAGTTCTGCACCGCGACACCACCGACCGAGGATCTCCACTCACGCTTCCAGGTCGGGAGGTCGTGCCATCAGCTGACAGTCACGGAGGCCTGCAGGTCCTGGTTTGAGGTTCAGAGGTTCATCGCCGAGCTCGCCGGGCAAAGCTTTGCTCAGCGCAGCGAAAAACCATCGTGGCAGAGCGCAAACCATTGAAAACACTGGTTTCATGAGGGGGTGCTGCTGTCGTCACGCTGTGTCTGAAAGGGCCTCATGTCACATCCCAATAATCAGAGACCCATACAGGGGACTGAACAAGTCAGAACTGACTGATATATCACTAAGATCTGGCTGTGGTTTGGGGCATTACCACTGTGTGCTGCTCATTATCTCCTGTACAAACAGCTCCAGCCTATGTTGGCCTGTATGTGTGAAGTGTGCATGACTGCAGGGCTGAATTCTGACATACATACCAGAGCTGAGAGGAGGAGGGCCCTGCTCCCACCTGGAAGCTTTACTGCAGGTGTGGTTTTTTTTTTTTTTCCCATTGTGCAATAAACGTAGCACAACCACGACCAGAAGAGTTGAACGACGACCTTGATGGGCCACAGAGAGAGAGAGGATTATTTTGTGGAAATGTGTAAGGACACAGTAACAAGGACACGTTTATTTTACCACTTATTTACCAATTTACCAATTTACCATTTATTTCAGCCTCTTATCCAGACGGATCTGCTGTTCTTCACTGTCACATATGACGGTAAATGAAGAGTGTCTGGTTTTTTGACTGCTGGTCGGATAAAAGAAATAATCTGAGGACGTCACTTTGTGCTGTGGGACACTGTGATGAGAGAGGAGACATCAGTGTCTGATAATCAATCATCGCACGGCGTGGTGACAGCGGGCCCTCCACTGGCCAATAAGTTCATTATTGTGACATCTGTTACATCAGTAACGTTGGGGCCGTAAAGGGGGGGGAGGGGGGGGGGGGGTATCGTACCAGATAAAAACATTCACAGAAGTGTTATCAGTGGCGTCAGATTGCAGAAAAAAAGGTAATGGAGCTGAAGACCACATACCTCTGTGCAGGAAATCGACTCGTGTTGATGCTTATCAGCTTCATGAGGACAGCAGGCCAGCTGTGAGGCAGCCAATAGACGCCGCTCACTGCCAAACGGGCCTGTCCTGTACTCTGTGTTTACGTGCAGAAGAGGAACAGGATGCCAATGACAGCTATCAATTCACTTTAACACTTTGTATTGGTTTACTTAGGCAGGGATTGTGCACTCGAAGGCCTCATAGTGAACACATGCAGGCCTTATTTTGGCTGATAAGAGCTCTTCTCAGGCCTGTGTGGGCGTCTGTGAACGGTTTTTAATTGACTTCTCCCTCACTCTCCCATCGCTGGCAAGAAAAAGAATAAAACAAGTGAGAAAATGCTCTGAGCTGAGGTTTCTGTGATCAACAGGTTAGAAATTGTTTCAGGAATTCAGTAAAGAAACATGTTGGTGCAGCTGAGCCTAAATACTGAAACACTTCTCTGTCCATTCAGACATATATGTTGAAAATATGAGGACATATGGACAAAACAACAACATGTCTCCCATCACAGTGAGATCACCTCCATCACCTCCAGCATGTCCGTGACTGGACATGGTGTGTCTTCAGCTTCAGTGTGACTTTGTCTTTCTGAGTGAAACAACACCCGGATCAACGAGAAGGTGATTATGCAAATTTAGATCCAAACCGGTCCATCGACTCATCGTGCACCGTGTGGACGGATCCGTCGAATTGTTCCCTTTTGGGTTAGCGTGTTGCTGTTTGGAACGGGCAGAAATGTTTTTGTTCTTTACGGGAAGTGAAAGAGATTCTGATCTCAGCACACGGTAAGATGTTTTCTTCTGACACACGTTTCACTGCTAAGAGGAAATGAGCCACCAGTCAGGCTTGAGCTTTAAGACGTGGTGATAAAGAGTGAAAGCCAAACAAAGATCTTTGTTTTGGTGCTTAAACGTTTCTCAAATGTAAGCTGGACAAACTTCCTCTTCTCGGGCAGCTTTACCTTTTGTGTCTTGCAGTAATTTGATCTCAAATGAGCAGATCTGTTCCTTTCTGGCATCTCATACATGGAACCACTTTTCTTCTTGGCTTTTGTTTTTGGCTGTTCAGGCGGTGGTTGGTAGGACAGCTTTGATTGGCTGCCTCCTTCATCAACATCTGTATTTGTTCAGTGACACCTTGAATGTTCGGGGGTGTGACGCTTCCTCTGTTCTGCCCACAGCTTCTTTTTTTTTTAATTTCCTCCTTTTTTAGTCATGACTTTGAGCCAGATGGTCATGCTCAAACTTGGATTGAGAGGTTGCCTCCTCATTTGCCCGCCGGTTGGTCAGTGAAATCAGCCCTCCGTGGATTTAACACTTGATGCACCCAAAGCGGACATTTTGTCCTCCGTCGGCCCCCTGAGAGCCGCCACAAGTGGCATATTGTTTTTCTTTCTCTTTTTTTCTTTGACTTCCACATTTTTTCTCTGAGAGGTCAGGAGGACGGATGGAGCCAGTGTATCTCCCCCCCCCCCCCCCACACACACACACACACAGGGGGTGGATGTGAGGGGTGTGGTCTCCTCCATCAGGCCCATGGTAAACACTTCATAGATCTAGAGCAGTTAGAGAGGACAGAAGACCCTCGCACAGAGGAAAGCAGCTTCTGCGGCGCCGCTTCTTCGTCCAGTTTTTAAATCAACGTCTTTCTTCGTCTCTGACTTTGGTTTGTTTTGGGTTCTGTCAGTTTTCAGGGGTTATTCGTTCCAACTCTTTCTTTTAAATTGTTCCATTTCCTTCCCGCATTTTTCAAACTATCTGTTTTTTGTCAATAAAAGGAAAAAAAGTGCTGGTGGAGCAGACCCACGAGAGGCTCCACCCGGATAGGATGACCCCAGCCCCGCCTGCTCCAGGCTTAAATTAAAGAAAAAAAAGATTAAGTTTATTCTCAGGATATTTGAATGATAAATTGAGCCCGTCATCCTTTGGGATCTTTGAATGTTGCCTCATGTTATCGGTGAACTTCCCTCGCCTGATGACTGATGCGGGGGGGGGGGGGGGGGGGGCCTTTAACAGGAAACTGTTGAGAAATTTTGATGAGCTCAGCTCAAACTGTCGAGAAATCTCATTTTGCACCACGGTTACAAAATCTCTCGCTCCTCCTGCAGCCCCTTTTTTAACCCAAACCAAGTAGAAACTCCAGCTTCTCTTCACTGTTTCAGAGTCTTTTGGATGTGCATCACAGAAATCTCTGATGTTTGCAGGGTGCAGATCAGCTGTGGGGCAAACAGTCTAAACCAACATGGCGCCACTATTGACAACAACACACTGAACAGCTCTTCACTCAAGGTCCACTTACGGTCTTTTTCCAAAGCCTTAAAGCTTGAAGTGTGAACTGAACAGTGATAACTGCACAAACTGCCTGATGATGAAAGAAACTCCTGCTCAGCTGTTTTTGTTCCTCCTTGTTTTCAGGAAGCCCAGATTTTTCCACCACCTTCTGTTTGAAAGACTTGGCCTCCGTCGTGTTTTCTGAGAAGCAAACTGTGTTTACATCAAGAACTTCTTGTGGTGGATAACGAGCGCTGTCGCCCAGCCAGGCTTTTCTCCGGTTGCATAACGCTGGTAGAGTAAAATCCTCCCAGAGACGGCGTTTGGGTGGACGAAGGGGTCAAGAAGTTCGGTCCTTATTCTCTTTTGGTTATTTCTTGTAATCTGGAAAGTTTCAGCCCGTCCGCGGCTGACAGCGTACGCCAGATGTTTTTAACCTTCTCTGACCTCTTAAAAGCGACCTTTGCTTACATTTTCCTGTCTGTGATGGCGGGAATAATGAGGCGGAGTGACGTCGTTGGGTTAAGAGAAGGAGAGACTTTCACACCTGAGGCTGTGGTTCACGTCCCATCTGGTTTCTGTCAACCACGACCACCATAACAAACTGGATTTAGTTCCCTAAAATGACCCAAACACACCCACAACCTGCTCCATCTTCTTCCTCTCTGCCATTATTGTCCAGAAGTATTAAAAACAGGTCAATGAAGGAACCTCACTGTCGCACGAAGGAAAATGACTGAACCTTTTTAAAAATTAAACCACGGACTCAGACATTGTTTGTTCTTCATGGGATTTGCTAAGAAAAATAAAAACATAAGAGCACATAGAAGTACCTAAATACCTAAAAAAAAATCTGCAGCCTTCTCTGTTAACGTCGTCCGTAAACATCCTGCTCCAGCAGAGATCATCTCACCGATTATCTCCACTTGGCTCTGAACTTGGTGAACATGCCCTGGATGTGGAAAAATTTAGAGATAAACTTCATTCGTTCATGTTTCTCTCAGCGGTGCAATAACGTGATTTATTATCCGTATGGGCAACAGTGTTTTCACAGTATTACAGTATTTTTAGAAACTGTACACATTTTTCCTTTTTTAAATATTTTTTCGGACTGTAATGACTTAAATTCCCCAGTGTGGGATCAATAAAGTCTCATCTTTTCTTATCTTATCTTTTCTTATCTTTTCTGATTTGGAAAGCTCTGGCTTCATATCAGACATGTCAGGAAGCGTGAAGTCTTAAACTTAAAGAGCTCTTCTGGTGCAACAGGTCAGACCTGCTGAGCTCTTTCGACGCTTTGACGGACAGAAACGAAACGACTTCCACGCAAAGGTTTCATTTTGTGGCTCCTTCAAGCTGCAGCTCGTGAAAGCTTGATTGCGTGTGTCGTGGGAGGTCTGAGGCTGATCTGGTCTGGCTGCAGAGCCGTTCTGTGTGTCGCAGCTCTGTGTTCAGAGCTCACTGCAGACTCTTTATCACAGCACACACTGCTGCACAGCATCAAACACGCTCTGCTACACGCGCACGCTCCTCTTCTTCATCTCTGAGAGCCACTGACCAAAAACTGAAGATGGGAAAAATTAACGGATGCCTCAAATGCCTCTTCATCTTCTTCAACGTGCTGTTTGCAGTAAGTACAAACACTTTTTGGAGGATTTATTTTATTTTCAGATTGAGTGTCGTTTGTTCTTCTGCGTCCTTTTTCGTTAGTTTAGAGTTTGTGTTCGGAGTAAAAGATAAAACAGATGAAAAATGGAAAGAAATTATTTTTTAAAAAAAGGAATTACAGTGAGTTATTGTCGAGGTGAAAAAAATAATTAAATAAAACTGACTAATTGTTTGACTTTCAGCTTTCAGGAAAGTGAAAAACATGTGGAAAAAAGTGCAGCTTGCTCAAAAGAACAGAAAAGATGTGAATTTACTGACAAGAAAGAGAGAAAGCAGATACTTCAAAAGCCCCGATGTTAACTTTACACCAATAAAGTCTAAAAAATAAGTGCATGTGTTGAAAATAGGAAAAACAAACAAACAAACAAACATCATAGTGTTTGGTTAAATTAAAAGAAAAAAAAAAACACCAAAGAAAGGCGAGTTTTGCAGCAAAAAGCAGGTCCAGGTTTTTTTTAATTGAATTGAATTGAATTTTTTTTTTGTTCATGTTCAGTAAACAGTCACTTCCCGAAACAGCGAGACCAAAAAAAAAAAAAAAAAAAAGAAGACAGAAGACAGACATGATCTGTGCATCACAGAACGGTTTCACGTTTCAGTCCACCCCCCGACCCCTTCTCCTCCTCATAATGAGATTTCATTCCTTTCTGCTGCAGAGGAGGGAAAGAGGCAATTTAAAGAGGGCGGAGTCTGAAGGCTGCTCCCTCTTCCAGGGACATTGTGCACTTTTCCCGCAGAGACAATAAGAAAAACGGACTGAAGGCTCAGAAACGACGAGCTGTGAGTTTGTGGAAGAGATTCAGATGAAATGAAGCTCAAGGATTTTTTTTTTTTTTTTGATAAAACTGAATTCGATTAAACATTTTGAATGACTTCAGATTCTCGGGCGCACTGCAGACACACAGCATCGTGTGTCTGGAGTTCAAAGCCTGTTGATGTGAGTGTTTGCAGCAGCTGTCAGAGTTCAGCTGCGCTCACTTTGCAGGGCGGTGTCTCCCTCTAGTGGCTCTGCGCGGACATCACAGCGCGCAGGAGCACAAGTCAGCGTGACGATCAGAGAGTGTTCAGGAAATAATGAACATACTTCTCATGTTGTGACATGTCACATAATCACAGTTTTGGTGAACTCCGCTGACACTCGAAGCTTTTGAAGACATGAAAAAACATTTTCAGCTCAGATTTTGTGTCTGTTTGCTGTTGAAGGTTATAAATATCACATGAAGCTGCCCCTCACAGATCAGAGTGAGGACAAGGTGAATGTTTGGATTTCAGCTGGAAAAAAGTCCTTTTTAACAGGATCCCGTCACATTAAAGATGATGCACTGTGACGCTCTGAAAACTCTCTTTAAATGATGATCATCAAATGAGTTCACTGAAAATTAATGAAAACATCTGTAACCTTTTTTTAATTCCTGATTTAAAGTCTAGATTTCCTCCTTTAAACAAAGAAGTAGCTTTAAATTTGTGATTGGCTAACTTTTTCCAACATGTGAAACTGAAAGTGAAAAAATAAATGTTATACCCCCCCACCCCGCCCCATCCTCCCCACAGTGGCTCCTCTGAGGGGACCCCCCCCCCCCCGAGCCCCGAATTCAGCTTTAAGTTTGAATTACTCTGTTTTGTGAACCAATCACAGGAAACGATGCGTCTGAACGTTGTCTTTTTATACAAATTTTCCACAAATTGACCGTGATTCATGTGAGATTTTTGGAAACTTTAGGGCACTTTTAAAATACAGTTATGTGGATTTGACAAATCTGTGAAAATGGCGACCTTAGAGGATGGACCAAAATGTATTTTTATAATTATTATTTAGATACAGATAGATATATAAATATGTCATTTCCTCATTGTTTGACTCTGTCCGCTTTCATTTAGATTTTTCTTTTATTAGAATCAGTATTTGGTGGCACTCTTCAGCCTCCATATGTTTCATTATGTTAAAGCACAAACTAATGATGTGATGTGTCTTCAGATTCTGGGATGCCTGCTGATCTACGGGGCCGTGAAGTCCACTGCCTACAGCCATCAGGTAAACAACAACAACAAGAACAACAAAAACAACAACAACAAAAACAACACCTGTCGTGAACGCGCTTCATGTTCAACACATCAAAACACAGAAAACATGAAATCAGTCCGTGATTCTTATCTCATGTCACGATAACTTCAGGCGTGTGAAGAACAGGAGCGTGGCTGCTTCTTCCTGATACAAACGTGTGTTTTTGAACTTTAACCTCAGTAAAATAATGACCAAACCTAGTTACTCTGACATGCTCGTGTGGCAGCTAAACATTCAACCATGATCGCTGTCATAGTTAAAGAATACAGTACAATTACAACCAACCAAACATCTCAGTTTATACAGTTTTCTGCACATTGAGGGATTATTACCAACGTTTCTGAGGTGATCAGGTCCAGTTTCACCTCCAAACAAAGTGCTTTAAATACTCTGAATGTCAGAACTGTCAAAACCCAAAGCTGTAATAAAGCTGAATTAACCTTTAACAGCAGAGCACACTTCAAACGTGTCTCCGTGTCTCATGTCTATGCAGTAAATAAGCAGCTGGAGCTCGCAGCCAGTTAGCTTAGCTCAATATAAAGCGTGGAAGCCCCAATTTCTCTCCCCCCAAACTTTAACTCAGTGTATCGGGATCACACTACACGCACTTCTGTCGTTTGCCAGGAAAACATAAACGCCGGCCATGTTAAGCATTGGAACAGATCACAACTGCTGTCAACAGAAGCTAAACCAAAAATGGAGTTTTTCATCTGCCAGGGTATGAAGCCATGCTAGTGTGGCTGTGCCAGATGAATTCCCTCCTTGTTCATTATCTTTGTTGGGTCAGTGGTCGCTGCCAAACATGCATTTACAGCTTCCCATTACGGGATGTCAGTTGGCAGAATGAGCTACAGATTTACTGTAACGTGACTCACGGGGTAACACGAGGATATTTAGAGTCATATGTGAACAATTAAATCAATCAAGTGTTAGTTCAGGAGAAGCAGAGCAGGTTTACAGGGTTTGTGTGGATTACTCCAAAAAAGAAATCACTCTAAAAATGTTTGAATCATCTGGGATTTATATTTTATGGCAACATTTAAAGAACCTTGCGCAACCACTTACAGCCAGCAGTATAAATACCTCATAGGTTCATACTCAGTTATGAAAGTTAATATTCTCAGAGCTTTGAATTAAAACAAAAGCAGCTGGATTGAGTTTGTGAAGCTCACGGCTGCCTGCGTTAGCCAGGACGTGGTCCGTCCAATCCCGTGCTGCACACATGTGAAGACACAGCATACCTGTTTAGAAATGTTTGAAACAAGCCGAGGTGAAGGGTTGTGAGTGTTTATACGGACGCAGCCAAGTCGCCGTGATGCAGTGGAGGCTTTGATTTCTTAATGCAGAGCAGATGCAGCTCGGGGGAGTTTTTCCATTCTCACAGTCGACTTTCTCTGCAGCGGAAAAACAGGAAGGTTTCTGACAAAGTTATCAGATGAGAAATCCTGCAGGCTGCGTGACAGGGCTGACAAAAGAAAAAAACATGCCATACAGACTTTTAGCTCATTGTTTTCAGCTAATCAGATGTATTTTCCATGTCTGTGGAGCGTTTTCCAGCAGATCATCAGGTTTTAGGTTTCTTGCATTCCAACGTCCATTTTGTGGGATGCAGCGTTTAAACTCTTGACTTGAAGCCCATATGGTCCTTCAGAAAAGACAATGTCTTTGTCTGGATATGACGTCTTCTTTTACTGTCTGTCTATTAATTCCTTTCAAGTTAATTAAGTCATTATATGCTGCATTTTGATGGTTGAGTAACACCTGAAAGGGGGTGATTATTAAAGGATACTACAGTCGTCTTATTGCCAACACGTCTCATGAAAAGACCAAAACCAACAATGAGCAGATGTTACTCTGCAGACTCAAAGCCTTACAGACCAAACCTCCATTCACTGACAATCCTAAACCTAGCCAAGTAGTTTTGGTGCCACAACCAAACTGCGACCATTTCACAGCATTGACCAGGTGTACGTCGGTGCGTCGTATCCATCGTGGACCACGTGGCCTGATCTCCTGCTCTCCAGAGAAAACTAATAGGACCCGACTTCCACCAACGGAGCTATTGACTACGCTCCACGTCTGATTATCAACCAATAAGGAACATCCAGTACAATTAAGAGGAGCTGAAAGTTTGGTCTCATCTTGCACCTGCAGATTAATACCTGATAAATTGTGATCGATCAACGAACGTCAGGAATGATTTCAGATAAATCAATCAATCGGTGCACTTTGAAGTTTTCAGCTGCCACACTTACAGATCAGAGTTCATCTCTATAAACTGTCCCGGGTTAAGATTAGAGCTTTGCAGTAATTCAGTGTTGTGTTGTGTCGTCCTGTCGTGGCGGAGCAGCTGTCGGCGGTTGGGAGCCCAAGCCTGGGATGGTCATGGGTGTTTGCCATCGGCGTCCTCGGCATCTCCTGCTTGGGCATCTATGCAGGCTACTCTGAGAAAGACCTCGCCCTGAAAATAGTATGTACCACCACCCATTTCACACAGAGGAATACCTCACGAGGGTCAGCTGTCTGCTTTTTGACTTGATAATCCTGTTCGAGCCACTCAATCCACAAAACGAGTTGACGTCTTTGATGTTGTTTCATTCACAGTTTGCAGGCTTCATGGGGGTTGGAATGATCATCATGCTGATCTTTGGCATCATTGTCGTTGTCACAAGGAACAAGGTCATCTGTCTATCTATCTCACGACCTATCGATCTATCCTCACTCTGTTTTTATCAGCTTGCTCGAGTTCGCTCTGTATATCTGTCTTGTCTCTGAGTTGACGTTACTGTCTTTCTCATTAGTGTCAAGATAACAGGAGTAATGGCATCTTCACTCTAACTTACTATTTATTACTGTCTCCTTCTGTTGCCTTGACACTAATGGCATTTTTTAATCAATCGTGATGTGAGTACTGTCAGTATCGATCAGTATGCCTAAATCGTCTCTCTTGAGGCTACATGCTAATCCTTCTCCGTCTACCATGATGTTTTCTCTAGCTTGCGTTTGCTTTTTGCTCTCTATCTTGATGCTAACATTCGTTGTGTTTTTGTATCGTGATTCTAATTCTAGCTGTGTCAAAAATCACTCCCTTTTTACGACCAAGTGCATAAAATTTAGTTGCAGCCATTTAATGTATTTCTAGTACTGATAGTAACCCTTTTTTTTTTTTTTTTTTTTTTTTTACAAAAATCGCACAATGTTGCTTTGCCTTTAATATTATAGTCACATGACACTTCAATAAAATGAATGTCCAGCTCTCTTCATCTACAACTTGTTTACTTTATCTCTGTATATTTACATTTGTCTCTCTCCCAATGCTAATGTTCTCTCTTTATCTTGATGCTAATATTATCTCATTGCAAACCTCCTGTCTCGTTTTTTTCCTTCTTTCAATTCATCTTGATGCTAACACAGTTCTTGCAATTCGTCTTAATGCTAACACAGTTCGTTCAGTTTATCTTGATGCTAACACAGTTGTTTTAGTTTATCTTAATGCTAACACAGTTCGTTCAGTTTATCTTGATGCTAACAAAGTTGTTTTAGTTTATCTTGATGCTAAAACAGTTTGTTCAGTTTATCTTGATGCTAACACAGTTCTTTCAGTTTATCTTGATGCTAACACAGTTCGTTCAGTTTATCTTGATGCTAACACAGTTGTTTTAGTTTATCTTGATGCTAACACAGTTGTTTTAGTTTATCTTGATGCTAACACAGTTCTCTGTATCTAACAGCATACTAAATGTCTCTTTATGTTTATCTTGATGCTAACACAGTTCGTTCAGTTTATCTTGATGCTAACACAGTTCGTTCAGTTTATCTTGATGCTAACACAGTTGTTTTAGTTTATCTTGATGCTAACACAGTTGTTTTAGTTTATCTTGATGCTAACACAGTTCTCTGTATCTAACAGCATACTAAATGTCTCTTTATGTTTATTTTGATGCTATTCTTTCCCATATAAACTTTATCACTAATGTTCTTTCACAGTCTGCTTTGACAGTATCTTTATTTTGTCTAACTGTTTTTCTGTTCCTTTATCTTGATTAACTCTCGTCATGTTGATGCTAACGGCCTCGTATCAGTATCATCATATTTAAGACTCATTTTAATCTACTGTATTTAGATGCCACCATTGTTTACTCTCTCCCATCTTTCTATCTTAATACTATTGCTCCTTCTTCTTCTCTCTCCAGTTCTGTCCAGATTAACTGCATGCAAAATATATCCAAATATATTCATAAGTGCCAGAAACCTCAATTTACTCAGTAAAGAGTTATTTATTATTCAGTGAATGAGCGAACGAGGGGGTAATTTTGGACACAGAATCTGTTTTGATGCTAACCGTCTGTCTCTCTTGATACTTCCGTTGTTTCTCCCTCTCAATGCTAGTTCTTCTTTACTCTCCTCTCATTCTCTGTCTTGATACTAACATATTCTGTCTATTGTTAGCTACCACAATGCTAATTTGTTTCTCTCACTGTCTTAAATCTGTTTTCTCATTCCATGCCAGTCCTTAAACTTCCTCTATCTTTTTTTGTCTCCACCCATCTCAATGCTAATGTTGTTCTTTCTCTCCTTGCAGCTGAAAAATAGCTTTGACAGCGCCTCCTCTGAGGTGGCAAAGCCTTTCATGGAAGACGATGGACTGAGAGCGATGCTTGATAGCCTTCAACAAAGCGTAATGTTCCCTGTGTACTCTTTACTCTTAGGAGTGTCGTCTAGCTCGGCTAAGCACTGCCTCTTGTGGGCTCTTCTAGGATGAACGCTTCCAGAAAAACTTTATATAATCCACATTTCACACATGAGAGTTTTGCACTGATGAGTACATTACAGTCACAACAATCGCCCCTGTGTTGTTAAAAAAAAAAAAAAGCTTTGAAAAAGCCTGAAGGGCGTTCAACCATCCGTACTGTGTTTATGAGGACATGCTGTAAAATCCAACCACTGTTCCACTATTTTCCTCCTCTGGCGTTATCGTCTCTTCTCTCTGTCACTTCATTTTTATAGCAGCAGTGTAGTTTCCCTTTGAAGACCATGTCCAGCTGTTGAAAGTCACATTTGCATGTGGTTGCAGGCCCAGTGCTGTGGAGTGGTCAGCGCCTCGGACTGGGGCGATGATATCCCTCGGTCCTGTGAGTGCACTGGAGGTGGATATGGATCGTTTGGAGGATTTGGACAATCTGGATGCAAATCCAAACCACAGGTTGGCTTTTGAAAAATTAAACTGCAATATACTGTATTATTTCAATGAGTCTCATCTAATGGGAAAGTAAAAACTACCTTTTCATCACTAAATGCACCAAAAACTGTGGACCTCAAGTAGTCGGTTGTATATGGTGGCAGTGGTGCAGGTGGTAGAGAGGGATTGTCTGTTTATCACAGGGTTGGTGGGTCCATCCTCTGTTCTATATGCAAGTGTCCTTGACTGAGATACTGAATTCTAAAGTTCCTAAAATCCATGAAACACTCTGTTGCAACTCTGCTGTTATTGGGCTTGACAAGCACTTTGTATGAGGCATCCTGAGACCTTTAGTTAGGATTTGTTTGGTTTCTTTTTAAATGATTCATCTTTCATCTACAGTACTTTTCAGTTTGTGGTTTTTGACAGAAGCAGTGTCGGACTGTGTTTCTTTTCTTATTATACTGACCAGATTTTTCTCGTTGTCTTGCAGGGAGCCAGAGGCCCAGAAAAGATCTTTAAACAGGTATTCAATCAATCAACCAACCAACCCATCAAAACACCATCAAATTTACCAGTGAGCGATGTTTCACGATAACGACCTTTTCTCCATCTTCTCCTCTGCAGACCTGCAGTGATTTCATCTTCCTGTGGTTCAACCTCTTCTTCCAGATCGCCATGGGCTTATTCTTTGGATTTGCTGTCACCGCAGTAAGCTCCGCTGTTACTCTTCATTTATTAGTATTAGCTGAAGTAAAAAGTACAGCCTTGGGTTCACTCGGGTCAGGTCCTGCAGACCCGTGGAGAACTGTAATCCTCCAAACCAAACTGCTGGAAAAATTCTGATCTGTGTATCCTGGAGGCGTCCATATTCTGTGTCTCTGTTAAGAAACATCTCAGTAAAAACACTCAAATTTGAATTTGAAATGGGGAGAAACACTTCCAGAACCAGCAGGGCCTGTTTTGCAGATGTGTTTCGGGTGAACACACTTTATCCTTTTAGCTCCACTCAGAAAGCTCAACAACTCATTCAGCTATTAAACTAACAACATGGAGGCAATGAAAACATCTTTGTAACAGCTGTTACCCTCCAGCCAGCATTGAAATTCAAAGCAGCGTGGATTGGACAGATGGTTGCTTGCGTGGCGTCTTTCACTCCTGGTGTGGATTGTCTACTGTACCTGTACCTGTACCTGTACCTGTACCTGTCTTTCTAACCGACTTCCTGTCTCTCTAGCTGCTGGGCCTGCTGGTCTCCCTCCTGATGATCCACCAGGTCAAACGTCATGACAGCGCAGGAGGAGCGTCCATCGCTATGAAGGGTTACTGAAGGGCACCCTCCACCCCTGACCCCTGACCTTTAAACCTCTGCACTATAACAGGAGGACTCAGTGGTCCATACATGACCTCTTCTTTTCTTTTCACAACATTGCTGCCTTTTGAAGAGAGCGAGTGGGAAAGCAGGAGACAGAGGGATGGTGTGGCTTGCTGCAGGAAGATTTCATTTGGGAGCTCAGGTGCTGCCTCACAGCATTCTTTTCTTCCAGCTTACTATTGTAGAAAATATTGCAAACATTTATTTTTTGTGAATCCGTGTATCTCTTTTGTGTTTTGTGATGTATGCAGTATTATAGTAGACTGATGTAACAGAGACATATTGTAGAAAAGAGGCGTTTTCTTTGCTTAGCCTTCAGCACATCTGACTACGGCTCTATTAACCCGAGGAGGTGACAACCAAAGTTATTACAAGGGATTTTAAACAGTTTGAAAATCCTCTGTCACCCCAGAAAATAACACATTGAAGTTCAAATATGGATCTCTGTGAAATTGGTCTTCCTGGCAAACCGGTGCAGCTGGCGAGCAAATCGCTAAGACCAGCCAGGAACTTGCTCGTACATCTGCCGCCATTGTTCTTCCTGCTGAATGTCTGGCTTGCCAACTGTCATTTAGCTTCAAGTTGTTCTGACTGTCAGCAAGCTAGTTAACTCCTTCACGAATCGGCAAATAAATTCACAAGATTTATTCAAAAGACTTTGTTTTGCAGACGGGCTCCAGGCTTTAATTGCCAGTGTTTCCAGTGCTTTAATCCAATCACAATTTGCAATAAATAATGACGTTATTTCTTTTGGATTGGGAAATAAAACCCTCAGATTTGATTCCACAAACATGTATAAGATGAAGACTAATTCTTTTTGCCCTGAGTGTGGTCAGCATCGTTTCTGAGGGAATTACCAACATAAAGTTCGGAAAAGCAAGAAAGTTTTCAGACCCTCCTCGGGCTAAAATGATCAAGTCAGAGGAACATTTCAGCTGTCGTTCGTCAGTGTGTCTGTGACAAATGTTATAACGAACTTGCTTATTTTCCCCAAGCTATGTGTAAATCTATGTAAACACTTCAGTCTTGTAAACAGAACTCTCCACTGGACTTCAGGGTTGGATTAATGAATGTCCTGATCGGACATCTTCCAAATCAGTAACTTCTTCCAACTTTGTGTGTCAGTACAATTACTCACGTAGAAGCCATTAAACATAAGACGACATCAGTCACACAGATTCACTGATGATGAAGCCATGTGACGAACCAAACAACAGCAGCTCAGGGTTAAGTTTTCAGATCTCCCACAGACCATGAACACACCACCACCATCAAAAAGGGACAATGATTGAAACTGAAGACACAAACTGTGACAGGAAGTGTTTTATTGTAAAATCTGCCCTCATGTCCTTTCAGATTAAACTCCAGAGACTGAATATCCACCGTGTCTCGCTGTCCTGTGTCCCCATGTGATCTGTGTTCCCTCACCTTCAGCCTTTGATGTGCTCTTCACATAATGGGCTGATGGAGGCCAGTAGGGAGGTTGAAAGGGAAGATGAGGCTTTAAAGGGCTAATGGGAGGTAAAGTGGGAAGCTCAGTGGGTTTGAAGGGTTGATGGAGGGATACAGAGTGAGATGGGATGGTTCTGAGGAAACGATGGCACACTTGAGTGTGTGATAGGTGGACTATAAATGAGTGAATAAGAGTTGTATGGTGGGCTGAGGAGGGGGTTTTGTAAGACTGGTGAAGGAAGGTTGACGCTAATTGAGGGTTCATTTTCATGTTGAATAAACTTTAAGTGAAGGTATGTGATTGAATGCTGCCCACAAACTGAGGTGTAGAGCTGTTTTTATGCTCGGTTTCCTGATTTCCAGCTATAGAGCGAGGACTGAGGTGTAACACAAATTACAATAAAGATTACTGTGTCTGTAATTCAGAACAGGGTTTGATAGTCAGTCCAAACAGACAGAAAAGCCAAAGGGATGAGACAAAGCATGAGGAGGAAGGAAAGAGGAAGTGGCTGGTATGTGTGTTATGGAGCTGATTGGAAACAGGTGTGCGAGTAAATGCCAGGTGAGGCATGAAGGCAGGAAATGCTGATGCATTCAGGGCAGGAATACTTATGACAACAGTGTTCTTCCAGCTTTGTATCAACAGTTTGTGCCTCCATAAAGAAATGTTTTTTCCCAGTGTGGCGTGGAAGAACTTGACCAGCCTGCACAGATTCATAACCTCGACCCCATTCATCACGTTTGGGATGAACTGATGATTCCCCAACTGACAGTTTTTGACCTTTTCCCAAAAAAGACAATATTCCAACTTGTTCAGGTGACTAATGAAAATGAATATTCCCTAATATTCCTGTTGACATGCAGCTGTGCGTACTCTGGTTAACAACACAGCGTCTGTTTCATTTGTTCAACCACCTTCTTGTAAAGGTGGTGCTGTACAGGCATTGTGACATTGTACTGTGATGTTTTCTTAATTTTCTTGTGTTTTGTCTATTTAAGTTGCAGCACATGGGTGTGTTGCTCAGGTGTCCACATACTTTTACCCATATAGTTTGCTTCACCCCATATAAACCAACAGCCACTAGATGGCAGGAGACACCAGAGAACAACCAAAGTGACCAACACTGACTCACAGGGCTTCATGTGCTGAGGAGCATTTTATCTTTCAGATGCAGGAGATATTTTTCTCCACAGCAACGACTGATGTGAATGAACTGCAGAGGAAGACGTGCAGACACCGTTTCACTTTAGTCATTCTAAAAACTGATTTTCAGTGTTTCAGTGAGGCTGGTTGCACGCTCTGTTGTGATAAACATGGAAACACAACGTTTTGATGGAAGATCTCGGAGCAGCGTCAGGAATCATGTTAGCTGTTAGCAGATTTCTTATCTTTTTCAGGTGAACTGAACTCACCTCTGTTCAGTCACTGCTGGTTTATTCATGGCAAAAGAAAGGAGGAATGCTGTCAGTTAGTGACAGCCGGCTTTTTAAGAATCTGAAGGAAAAGCACAAAGAGGGAAACACAAGCTGTGCAGGTGACAGTGATTACACTCTGACCTCTGCTGCAGTGCTCCCCACCATCTCAGTCTTTTCATTTCACAAACATAATATGCTTTTACCGCGATCTTGAATGAAATTAAATTAAAAGCATCTTTTCAAATGCAATCCTCAAGTATGCTCATTTGAAAAGCCCTTCAAAAAAATCCTCAGCGAGCGCAGTGAGGTTTCACTACGAGAGAGCACTCGGTTCAGTCAAGGTTTAGCTTAGATATCATCGCGATCACCAGTCGAACTGTTGCTGCTCAGCATCCAAGCATTAACTGTTGGGACTAGTAAATCACACACTGCGGGCTAAGAAACTCATCCTTCACCCAATCAAAATGCACAAATTAGAGTACGTCTTCCTCATCTTTGAGATTGTGTCTGTTGCACTGAGTTCTTTCCACATGTAAACCAGCATCAGACGCTTTCACTTCAGGCCTTTTGCCAGAGTTTACTGGACATGAAGGACACCTCTTTACAGACTGCTGCTACAGGAACTGAACGATAAAGACCCAGTTGGTTCATTGTCTGTAGTTTATTCTTGTAAAACAAGCAAGAGGGGAAGGGACCTTTAAATATGTACCGTTGTAATGTAATATATAACGAAGGTTATATTGAACAAAACTAAAGTTAATGTGAAATTAACATTCTGTTCACACATTATCATCATCCTGGTTCACCTCTTTACTGTGAGGATTTTTAAAATATTTTATTGGCATATTTTGGCAGAGCAGCTTAAAGGCCACGGTTCAGCAGTTGCAAGAAAAATGATCTCACTCCATCAGCTGCCTGAGGGTTTTTATCCAGCCTATAACTGACAGTGTAACATCAGGGTATAATATTCTTTTGTCCTTTTCCATGAGTGTTACTGCCCCTTGACTACCTTCCACCCGAGTCATTTTTACTTTTATTTTTACTTCACTTTTTAGAGATGTTTTTTTTAGCATTGACTTCATGTCAAACCACCTCATTATTTCTGTCAGGGTGCAGTGGCTGCTCCGATGACACGGCGACAGCTTGTTTTTTGTGCCCTAAAACGACTTCTGCCACTAACTTTGTTATCTTTTGGTCCCCTGATTTCCACCAGGAGGACTTCGAAGCGTCTCCTCATTAACAGGTGTTATACATCAAGTTGAAAAGGGAAGTAACCACAAGTCAGTGCAGTTAAGAGGGTTTGGTGACTCCCGCTTCGACCACAGAACTCTCACAGAAAGAAGAATAAGAAATTTAGGATGAGAATACAAAAATGTGCTTGCATGGAGCCTTTTTTCACTGGAGAAATTGGTACAACTGCAGTAGCAGGGGCCTCACACTGTATGACCTAGAATACATAACAATATGACAGCCAAACTGTGGAGTTAAGGAATGCTGGCAGCTGCAGTGGGATGCATGCTTCCAATTCCTTCAAGAAGACTCGCAGGTGTGCAAGCTAATATGCAGCAATGATGGTGCAGCAAGCACTGAAGCAGTACCAGCTTAGACAGAACAAAAGAGTGAGCAGTCGGCTGGCAGCTTAAACAGGCTGCATGTGCATCAGCGAACGTCACACGAGGCCTTTTCGTGGAAGACGTTTTGGAATGTCCCAAGGTTTAAAGTACAGTTAACCCTAGCCCTAACCCCAACCCTTCTTCATTTTCAGGGTCCTGGTATTGTGCATGCTGGCTCACTGTAGCACTCTTGCGGCTTAGTGGGTTCGTAATAGGTTGACTGCTATGATAAGTCAAATGTCTGCTGTGAAAGAGGCCTAATCAGCGTGCAGGATGTACAAGTACCATGAAAACCACAGGTGTAATTAATAAAGGCTGTCTTCCATTAAAATCATCCAGTTTGTGCCTCTCTGTTGTGGCCCAGGGCATCATTGATGTTATTGGTTCCACATGTGCTTTTACTTGTGGGAGAAGTCAAAATGCTAAAAATCTCTGTCACGATGTATCTGAAGGCATTTCAGACCTATACTTCATTTGCTCTGGTCTGAATCAGTGGATGTGTTGGTGAGCTTTTTCATTTTCAAAGATTCAAGTGAACCAAAAAACATCTCAAAATGTCAAATTGTTCCCTCTGCTTATTTGTTAAACATGTTTGAGGTGGGAGCAAGAACATACATCATTAGCCTGCGTCAGACCTCAATTCATTTCTGGCTATGGGAGCCATTTAGCTCAAACGTGCAGAGTACGCCTTGTGCCTTGGTCAGATCGTGGTCGGATTACGTTCCCACCACAAACAAATTGTTCCAGAATGCCTTTGTGACTGGACCGAGACCATTTCCCCTGACGGGCCCCAGTGTGATTATTTTGGTCCACATCAGTTCTTGATTGCTGTGTTTGGATGTACCCACATGAACTGAGTCTAATTCAACCAGACTAAACAATGCCGATGAAAACATACTTAGAAAAACACTGTTTTACAAGACGAAGATAAAGCCGGTGATATGACAAAACCGTTCATGATCAAGGCATCACATAAAAGCACCTTTAAAAACAGTCGGTGTGATTGACGATAGAAATGACCAGAGGGGCAGAGTTTTTGCCATCGTTATTAAGACCAGGATTGAAGAACGGGTACAGTTTGTCAGTGAAGGAGCAGCCAGTGAAGGAGTAGAGAGGAGCTGCAGTATCCACGTCATAAAAGGAGACCAGACCCTCCTCATAATCCACAAACACTCCCACCTTCTGTGGCTTTGGATTTAGAGAGAGAGGTAGAGGAGAGCCAACAAGTGCTGCGTATTCATCACCATTTTTCAACCACATAGTCCAGTGACCATTTTCTGGGCACAGCGGGGTTATTCCCTTCCTCTTGATTGACTCCTTGGCCACTCCTAAAGTCCATCTAGTCTTGTCTTTAACTTGAACCTCAAAGTAAAATCTTCCATAAGAGAAACACTGTTTTGATAATACACAGCAACTAGGATTGAATCTCTCAGGATTGTCTGAGAGATTCTTCTTCAAATCACCATGGTGTATTTGTTTGCCATCATCAGACAGGATGAGAGCAGAATGTGCTGTATCTGGATCCAGAGTCACGTCCACCGCAAACTGTTTGATCCTGTGTAGCTCAATCTTATGGATGAGCTTCTCCATCTGTTTGCCAAGCATCTCCTCCAGTTGATCCACTGCTGTCCTCACGATCCCCTCATATGACGGCAGATTCAAGCTGACGTCTGTCCAGTCTTTGGTGAGCGCAGAAGCATTCAGGGACCCTAAACTCTGGAGGAAGTGGAGGTGGTCCTTTGAGCGTGAGAGCTGCTCCACTTCAGCCCGTCTTCTTATCAGCTCAGAGATTTCCTGCTCCAGCTCTTGGATGAAAGCTTTGGCCTGTTTTTCTGTTGCTTTCTGCTTCTCTTCAATCATCCCAATGAACTCCGCCTGGGCTGTTTCCAAAGACTGTATCAAAGTGCTGAAGACCTGAACACCACCTGCCATCTCTCTGTCCGCAGCATCCTTACTGAACATTAGAGAGTGTTTGATATCCTGACTCTTCATCCGTCTCTCCTGGATCATCCGATGGATTTCAATCTCTCGCTTCCCAAGATCTGCCTTCTTTCTCTCAAACTCTTCTTTAAGCGGAATGACTTCATGCGACTTGTGGTCTAAAACAGGGCATAGCATGCACACACAGGTCTGGTCATTCTTGCAGAAGAGCTCCAGAGGTTTATCATGTATCTTACACATCCTACCCTCCAGATTCTCCACAGGATCAGTTAGCTGATGTCTTTTCAGGCAGGTTGCCGTCAGATGTGGCTTCAGGTGAGTCTCACAGTAGGAGGCCAGACACACCAGGCAGGACCTCAGAGCTTTCATTTTGGTTTCAGTGCAGATGTCACAGGGAACTTCTCCTGGTTTGGCAACTCGTGAGCTTCTCCTTCCAGCTGAATGTCTGAACTGAGCAGCCATCTCTGATATGAAAGTATTGACTCGCAGATCAAGCCTTTTATAGAAAGGCTCTTTGCATGAGGGGCACTGACACAGGATGCTGCTGTCCCAGTGCTGCATGATGCAGGTTTTGCAGAAGTTGTGTCCACATGGTAATGTGACTGGATCGGTGAACACATCCAGACAGATTCCACACAGAAGCTGCTCTTCAGTCAACACACAGCTGGCAGTCGACATGCTGACACTCTGAAAACCAAAAATTAAAGCACGACTGTCAGAAGACAATCTGATATACCTGCTGCAAATTTCAAAGCAGGATTATTAGCAGGATTACAGAAAAACGGGAAAAGTGTCCAGACTGCAGCCTGTACCGTTAGTGCAACTGTTTAAACACAGAAAATCACCAGCTGACTCACCGATGAAGACTTGATGAAGGGTGCAGACTTCAAAGGCCGTGTGAAGAGAATGAAATCTTTCTGGGAAGTTCGTCTTTCTTTCTTGTGCAGGACTGTCTTGAAAAATGTCCTTTCTTTTCTTGTGCAGGACTGCAGCTCTGTTGCTGTTCTTTGGTTCTTTGACTCCCACACAAGGAATTTTGTCGTCAGTGTTGCTACACCTCTTTCTGGTAGGTAAACCAGTTTGGGTGTTACTGGAAGGAAGCAGCTGACATGTATAGTCTTCATTATTATCATTCCTCTTGTCTTCTGTATCACGTCTAGTTAAGTTCAGTTGAATGTGCTTGGGTTTGGATCTTTGCTTTTGTGTCTATGTCAGGATCTGATTCTCTTCAGGTGTCTTCTTTGTAACTGACACTCAGAACCAGAGTCAGGCTGAGTCCAAATGATTTTTAGTCTAATCTGGTTTGGGTAGGCTCATTTTATATTGCTGAGGATCTGTGTCGGTATGTCCAAGCAGACTCTCTATCAAGTCTGATCACATGGTGCATCATCATCATCATCATCATCATCATCATCATCATCATCATCATCACAGGAGGCAATTTTAGCCATGCTAGCAGGGCATGGCTGTAAGGATGGCAATGTCACTCCGTCAACTGATCAACTGCTTTTGTCCAGACTGAAATATCTCCGACATTCATGGTCCCCAGAGGATGAATCCCACGGACTTTGACGATCCTGCGGCTTTTCCTCTTGTGCCACTAAGATGCTTGACCTTTGTTGTTTGGAGTGAAATGTCTTAACTGTTTGATGCATCACCATTAAATCTGCAACACAAATTCGTGTCACACTCAGGATGAATTGTAATAACTTTGGTGATTCCTTCACTTTTCATCTTGTGCCACCATGTGATCAATATTTAAATTTGTCCAATACTTTGATTTCTGACCACCATGTTCACCATGGCAAGATTATGCCTGTGAAACATGTGCATGTTCGTCATTGTGATAATGTTAGCATGCTTTTTTTAGCTCAAAGCTGTTCTGAGTACAGCCTCACAGAGGCGCTAATATTGCTGTTTGAACTTGCACAGACCTCTATTGGTCATATCAAATCAGAGGATTTAAAAGGGTGAAGTTAGTGTGTTCAAAGTGTGCGTGAACACACAGTCACACAAAACAACACACTTTGCTCAGTATTCGTATGAAATGTGGTAACAGTGGTGTTAAGATCACACACGCACTAAAAGCTAGTGGAATGATTTCTTCAAAAACAAAAACTATTACTATGAGTGAGTGAGCGGGCAGGGCTTCACACACACCTGAGTCCATCCATCACACACACACACACAGACCTCGCTGCAGTCATTTTGGATTGTCAGTCTCATTTATGAATGACATTAATAACCTCCCTATGTGCGTGTGGGTGTTGACCCACATTTCTTAATAGCTTCTCTAATATGTTGTGAATTTATAACGACATCGACACCTCTAATATATTCTTAATGACCTTTGAAATGTATTTTGTGTGTGTGTAATAGGTTTTAAATGGATGAGCTCCTTCAGATTGCACTTGTACCATAGGCTACTGGCTATCGAACCGCTATGCTAGCTGACACACATCAGCACAAATGAGAGAGGGTGGGTGAAAAAGAGAGAAAAATCACAATATTTATCATTTGTGACTGTTTGGGTTTGTTGGCCCTCTGCTTCAAAGGTTCTCATCAGTATTTTTACTTTTGCTATTGTAGATTTCAAACACTGTTGTCCCTCTCTGTCTATATGGAAGACTAAGACTGCTGAAGTAAGTTGAGGCAATCGTCAGAATACATGTGTATTTGCTTTCTGGAAGGCAGGTTAGAATATTGATACCACTCTCATATCTGTTTGTTAAATGTAAGACGATAACTAGCTTAGCCCAAAGACTGCAGGGGAAACAGCTAACCTGGCTCTGTCAGACAGTTACAAACGCCACCTGTTAGCACCGCTAAAGCCTCCTAATTAACATGACATTTATCTCATTTAATCAGTACAAAAAAAAACCAAAGTGTACAAAACAACAATTTGCCATGTTCGTTAATGTGTTGGAGAGCCAAGAAATAGTCCAGCAGGTTATTAGGAGCAGCTAACGATTACCAGCTTAACCGTAGAGGCACTAAATTCAAGAAGTTCTAAGGAATTTGAGAGTTGTCGTTTCTGTAAGTTGGCTTTTTAAAAACTTGTGCCGCTGCATTGACCTCATCCACACTTGTCTTCACACTTCATAGATGTAGTCAGGGAGCTAGCAATCTATGCAGGAAAACCACATAACTACAAAGCTATTTTCTCTTAATCCCGCCTACAAATCTCTGATTGGTTGACAGACATAAATAAGCACAACGCCACATCTATTTCAATAATTCAACTAATTGGAGATGTCTGCAGCAGTTGAGAGGTCTGGAGGCTAGACGATGGCAGACGGACTGGGCGTCAAACCAAAGTCTCAGGGTGAAGACGGAGTTAATCGTGAAGATCGAGTTCTCGATCTACGAGTCGATCCACATTCCAGCTCATTCCAGCAAGCACAAACTTTGTACAGTGCATCAAGAAGAATGAGAATGAGGACATATTGTAAGCGAGCAAGTAAGTTTTCCTCACAGGCCGTCGGGTCTCACGATCAGGGACAGAGCGAGAAGCAAAGACGTTCAGACGGAGCTCGAAATGGAGCCAGTCAGGTTGGTTAAACCGGCCGTCAAAAGTGCAACCAGTCATATCTGAACTGTTCATTGTACAAAAGAATAGAATAGTGCTAAGAATTCAAGTCTGAAGTCAGTATAACGCAGGAAACACACACACTCCCTGACCATTGGCTCCAGAGTCCTCAGTGTTCATCACTGTCAAATGATAATAATAATTTTTGAAACATTATTATGACATGAAGCTGCTCTTTTGCACCAAAAGGAACCAGTCACAGTGGTTTGGGCTGTGATTAGGAAAACCTTCTAGATGCCTCCCTGTGGAGGCATTCCAAGCACATCCGGCTGGGGGGAGACCCCGGGCAGACCCTGAACACACCAGGGGGATTTTATATCCCATCTGGCCTGGGAGCGCCTCAGGGGCCCCCATGAGGGCTTGGGGAAGTACCGAGGGAGAAGGGCACCTGGGTGAGCCTGTTACCACCAGGACTGTGGCTCAGACAAGAAAATATACATGATATTAGTTATTATGACTGTGTAACTTTATAAATGTTGTTTGTCCGAACACCTTGAAGAGTTTTATGATCTGACACGGCGTGGTTTAGTGAAAATAAGACTTTGTGAAGGTTGAGGAGCGATCGATCGTCGTTAGCAAACAGGAAACAAAAAGTTTGATGTTTCCTCGACTCATTCATCCTCCCAGACCTCCTCGAAAACCTCACCTGACCTCCTCCTTCGCTCCTGTTAATAATCACATAAATATATGTCATTTTGGGCGCTCGCTGAAACAACCGATGCTGTCGGGTTTTTCTGGTCTGACAGTCTCGGCATTAATAAAAACCCGGCGAACAGCAGAGGTACAAAGTTAATTGATAATATTTTCAGCATCGGCGAGACATGACAGGACTTCTTCCCTTTTGTGTTCAGCACATAATTATTTCACTTTTCACTTTGTTTTGCAGCTGTGTTTGATTCCTCTGTGTGGAACAAATCCTTTACCGTCACTCTGAAGCCCTTAGTTTTGATTTCTGGATGAACTGAACAGAAACACACACACACACACACACACACACACACACACACACACACACACACACTGCAGCAGGAAGTGATGCAAAGGTGGTCTGAGGTCTTTAGGCTCTTTCTATTGTTCTGCTGTGTTTACACTTGTTTTTATAGTCGCATTTACATAAATACATATATATGAATTTAATATGTGTTCTTGTTAGAATGATAAGTGTGCTTAAGATTTCGAGTGCGCCTCGTTTTCCATGTGAATAGACTGTATTCTCTGTGTGTGTGTGTGTGTGTGTGTGTGTGTGTTCGCTCTCACTGTACAGCCTGAAAATCTACAGACTAAAACGACTGAATGGATTTTACGGTTGAGAGAAAGAAGGAATGAAAGAGGGAATGAGAGGTGAAAGAAAGGAGAGAGGGGAGAAAGGTGTGTGTGTGTGTGTGTGTGTGTGTGTGTGTGTAATGAGGCCTGACTAGGTTAATACCTCAAGGCGAGGTTTGTGAGGTTTGCTTTCTGATGCAACACACACACACACACACACACACATAAACACACACTCTCTCTCTCACAGACACACACAGACACACACACACACACACATAAACACACACTCTCTCTCTCACAGACACACACAGACACACACACAGACACACACACACACACACACACACACACATAAACACACACTCTCTCTCTCACAGACACACACAGACACACACACAGACACACACACACACACACACACACACATAAACACACACTCTCTCTCTCACAGACACACACAGACACACACACACACACACATAAACACACACTCTCTCTCTCACAGACACACACAGACACACACACACACACACACACACACATAAACACACACTCTCTCTCTCACAGACACACACAGACACACACACAGACACACACACACACACAGTCGTGTTTCCATCACTTTTGGGGACATTACTTAGACTTGCATTCATGACCTGGAGACTTAAACCATAACCACTACCACTAATTGCCTAACCTCAACCTCGGTCTTCACCCTTAATATTTAATGATTTACATCATGGTGACCTGCATTTTGTCCCCAAAAGTAAGCCGAGTCCCCACAACGTGAAGAATACATGGCCACACACACACACACACACACACACACACACACACACACACACACACACACACACACACACTGCAGTGTTTCCATCACTTTTGGGGACATTACATAGACTTCCATTCATTTCATGTCTTCACCCTAAAGCTGGTTGATTTACATTGTGGGTTGTTTTGTCCTCATAAGGAGGACGAGTCCCACAGAGTCACTGTGTAGAAATATTTATGTCCCCACAATGTGAGTAACATTCCACACACACACACACTCAGGGTGAGGTGATTTTTTTAAATGGCAGGGGTAAAATACAATTGCAGATAAATGAGGATTGTCAATCAGCCAATGACGGCTTCGCTGACAGTGTGAGGTGAGCGGAACGACGAGATTGTCAGGCTTCCTCTCAGGAGAAGAACAGATTTAGACTTTTATTCAGCTTTAGAATCAGCTGTTTTTATCCGACATGATGTGAAAACTGCCATCATGGAGGTGGAGCTCCTCACGTGTGTGTGTGTGTGTGTGTGTGTGTGTGTGTGTGTGTGTGTGTGTGTGTTTCTGTCTATGTGGCGGTTAATGGAGACACCTGGGAGACGTCCAGTCCAGGCACATTTAACCACCACATTTGGACATAACGTTGAGCTACATCAGACTGATCTGTATGCATCTGCACACACACACACACACACACACACACACACACACACACACACACACACCCTTCAGCCTTCAGACTCCACTAATAAATGAATACCTGATCTGTGTGTGTGTGTGTGTGTGTGTGTGTGTGTGTGTTTCTATCTATTAGATGTGTTGTGTGTGTGTGTGTTAGTTGTGTTTGTGTAGTTTTGGGTATCGCACACAAAAAGACTATTTATTCCCCCGCAGGAATCATGAAAGCTTCATCTCAGCAGCTTCACTCTGAGCTTTTGTTCACATGAGCTGAGTGGGAGACAAGTGTGTGTGTGTGTGTGTGTGTGTGTGTGTGTGTGTGTGTGTGTGTGTGTGTTAGCCTTCTATGTTTAGCCTGTAATTTTCATGACCAGGTGTTCTTGTTACCGTGGCAACCCTGAGAGACAAGAGGTCAGGTAGAACTGAATCAGAGCATCTCTCACTTTCTCTCTGCTGCTTTTTCCATTTTGTTTATTTATTTATTTTTGAGTTTTGGCTTTAACTCTTCGTCGAACACAACATGTGGCCGTTCGATGATTCTTTAATGCAGACGACACCTTTTTTAATATCCTGAGGACTAGATGGTTTGTTTTTTCTGTTATTAAGAAACAACATCAAAACACGAAACAAGGTAGAACAAATTCAAATACACAGGTTCAGATTCCCTGACCGACTCTCATTTCGATGCTCATTTTTTCCACGCTGGCTCACGGCATTGAAAGCAGCAGCGGGTGTGAAACTAATGGCTGCTGTTAGAATCTGTGTCCTCAGACATCAACAGCTCCAATGCAGCATCTTAGCATAGCATCGTCCCTCTGTCTGCCCGGTTTGGTCACTTAGATGCTTTAAGAAGGCACCTAGTTTACATCTTAATGATCAGCTGATCGATTTAAACATTAGCGTGGACAGTGAGAGGACGCACAGAGCCTCTGGTTTCTAATCAAGCCTTAATATTTACATGTGGCTGTTCATCAAACTGTGAGTAAGAACGGCCCGTAAATGCAAGAAAATTGTTATTTCTCACACGTATGTATGCATGTATGTATGCACAGCGTACACACAGCTGTCCACCATTAGTGATGATGAATCCCACCGTGTCTGTGCGGCTGCACTCATGCATTTACATGAAGAAACTCCCTAAACAAATTCCCCTTTAAAGCCCCTATAGTGGCACAGGTGTGCTGCTGACATCAACCAGGGAAAAAAGGTAAAAATAATGAAGCAAACAGCATCAAAACAACAAAAACCCAGAGAGGATGTGGTTTGGGTGCAGGTAACAAACCAAGTCGAGGCTTTGTGGCTTGAAGAAAGAGCAGCTGCAGAGGTGAAAACAGCAGCCATTTGTCTTAAAACTGAAGACCACGAAGATCCCTGACCAGGTGATCTCTGCTCCGTCTGTCAGACCCTCCAGTACGAGGACCGGGGGGGGGGGGGGTTGGGGGGGCACTGGGGGGCAGAAATGAGACACGATCCAGGAAGTCCAGTTTGAGGAAACAGAGCAGAAGGCCTGGAAAGTCTACATTTTTTATATTTCCTCACAACACTGTGCGACACCTCCTCCGCCAGGTGTGTCCATGTGCACCTGGTCAGCAGTGCGAAATAAACGCAAACTCTCGAACACATAATAAACATCATGAGACTCCAAACAACGAGGCGGCGATTCTGTTTGAGCAGCAGAACATTTTAACCTGCTGCTGAAATTAAACACGGTAAGATCACAGACCGATGGACTCGCTGACACTCACTGAACTTCAAACATTGCTCGACCCTGATTGGCTCACTGAACACAGAAATCTCTCAACTGAAATGACAAAAACTGTAAACATCACTTAAAGTAAGAAGCGACTGGAGAAAACAGGTTTTCATGGCCCTTAAATTTGGATAAAAGAGGTCGGAGGAAAAACCTATTTTTGAACAGATCGAAGATGTTCAAGGTCATTTCTCAAGTTACGGAGATGTCTCAGCGTGTAGCTTCATAAAAAACACACGATCAAACACGCGATCAATAAGAGCAAGTCACTATAAACTACCAGCAGCACTGTGTGTGTGTGTGTGTGTGTGTGTGTGTGTGTGTGTGTGTGTGTGTGTTATTAATTAGCCTGCAGGTAAAAGTTAGAGCACCTTCTTCAAAGTCTCCTTTAACAAAACTTTGATTAATGTTACGGAGACTAACTGAATCTTTCATTGATCGCTGAGGATAAAATTCATCCAATCAGGGATCCATCAGATCTTATCAATACTGATTCATTAAGTGTCGTCGTAACGAAAACCTCATCAGTTCATTTAAAGCATCTGTTTCTCTGTGAAAACTCTCTGCAGCACTTTTACAAAGTTCCCTCGTTCTTCAGGTTCTTTACTTTTTTGGTTCTGGGAGGATTCAGACTTTTAAGATTGATCTATTCTTCACGCTCATCTGCTATTGATTATCTGTCCTGGAGACGATTACACCACTGTGGTGGACAGTACTGCACTGTACATTATTGTGGTACTTGTACTTAAGTATATCCAATGCATGTTACTTTATACTTCTGCTGTATTTCAGAAAGAACTACTGTACTTTTTACTTCATTACATTTAAAGGGCCAGTGTGTAGGATTTAGTGGCATCTAGTGGTGAGGTGGGGCGTTACAACCAGCTGAGGAACGCTTGGCTCACCCTCCTTTCCAAGCATTTGAAATTAGGATGCACCTTTGAGAGGGTCACGCTCACAGATGGACTGAGGAGCTCAGACATCCGGAGGGAAGGAGACGCTGCTCCTTCAGAAGGAGCCAGCTGAGGTGGTTCAGGCCTCTGATCAGGATCCTCCTGGGTGCCCCCCCTTGGAGGTTTTCCAGGCACATCTAACTGGGAGGAGACCCGGGGTCGACCCAGAAGACGCTGCAGGGATTATATATCTTATCTGGCCTGGGAACACCGCTGGATCCCCAGGAGGAGCCGGAAAACACAGGAGAGGAAGGATGGATGGATGGATGGATGGATGAAAGAAGGGAGGGATGGATGGATGGATGGATGAAAGAAGGGAGGGATGGATGGATGGATGGATGGATGGATGGATGGATGGATGAAAGAAGGGAGGGATGGATGGATGGATGGATGAAAGAAGGGATGGATGGATGGATGGATGGATGGATGGATGGATGAAAGAAGGGAGGGATGGATGGATGGATGGATGGATGGATGAAAGAAGGGAGGGATGGATGGATGGATGGATGGATGGATGAAAGAAGGGAGGGATGGATGGATGGATGGATGGATGGATGGATGGATGGATGGATGGATGAAAGAAGGGAGGGATGGATGGATGGATGGATGGATGGATGGATGGATGGATGAAAGAAGGGATGGATGGATGGATGAAAGAAGGGATGGATGGATGGATGGATGGATGGATGGATGGATGGATGGATGGATAACATGCTGCTGCTCTGTGGTGGCCTGAGCTTTCCATCCATCTAGCATGGCTACATCCTCTGTGGTGCTGCAGCTGTAGCTCCCTCAGAGATGGAGGTTCTGCAGGAGCAGTTTTCAGTGTGTAATTCTACTGGGAGAGGAGTGTTAACAGTAGTATTACAGTGGAATTAATGTTTCAGAGAGACATTTAGAGCCCGCAGAGAGAGACAGATGAATATTTTTTAATGTGGCATTCCTCTTTACACTTAATTCCTCCGTCGTATTAAATGTAATTTCAGTGAGATATTAAACCACCATCTCATCTTCTTCTTCATGCTCTCTGTCCTCCACCTCTGCTTTCTCCATCACTTTCCCTCATGACCGTCCTCTCTCCCTCCATCTGTCTCTCTCCAGCTAAATGCCAGCTGAAATGAATATGTTAATTTGGCGGGCTGCCGGCTCGTAGCCGCGTGATCAATGAGGCTCTCGGCTGTTGGTTCGGCTTCAGCGCAGCATCTTTGGGGAGCCGATCATTAAAATACCAGAGGAGCCAGGCTGGAGCTTAATGAAAAAATGATATCACTCATTATGTATCGCAAAGGTAATATTATCTTAATTTAAATAACTTTTGCATTAATCTTCGGTTCAGTCTGCTATAATCAGGATCTGACGACGCTCAGGAAACCAAACAGTGTCAATAAGCTGAAGAAGAGACAAAGAAGAAGAAGGACGAGAGGAGGTCGAGCTCAGTGTGTGATGTTTCTGCGCCTGAAAAGAGAAAATGTTTCTAACAACGTCTTTTTCTTCTATTTTTCTTCAAACAAGACAAAAATTTTCAGCTGCAGAGAGAACTGAAGTTGAGGCTCGGCTTGTTTCCAGGAAACCCGAAGCGACATTAGTCACATGATCACACAATAAAAAGGGATGTTCACGTTCCTCACAGTGAGACAGAGGCAGGAGGCACAAACAGGAGGAGCTTCAGCGTAAAACTAACGAGCTAAACGAGCTAAACGCTCAACGCGATCATGAACAGCAGCCTGTGTGCAGCAAACACCTGAGCAGGTAACTGACTATGATGATAAAATGCTGATTATTCATCCTTCACGTCACCTTCACGATGAATAGAGGCCAAACGTCCCTGCAAAGCTGCATTCTTCATCATTCAGCCTGTGTTTTTCATCAGATTATGAGAAAACAAAAAGAAATTAAAGGATTAGCTTGAAAAAAGACGTTTATTAACTAAAACCTGCCTGGCTGTGAAAACTGGACGATGTTGACTCGAGGACGAGGACAAAGACTAAATAAATAAAAATAATTTGATGACATGTCTCAGTAAGTCACGACTTACACCACTGGAACCGGCTCAGCTAAATGGAACTGTTCTTTTTAATATTAACACCTGTTACACCTGTGTTTGTCCTGCCATGACAAGACAAAATGTCTGCTGGGGAAAAAGTCTTCGTCCTTCGTTTTGTCCTCCAAAGCCTGAAGACAGTGCAGGAGGCAGCGCCTGAAAGAGGACAGTAACATTAAAGGAGCTTATTTTCAGTTTTGTTCATTCAGCTTCAGGTCACAGACCACTGTGAAGGAAAGAGAAAGGTGAGTAGGCAAGGAGAGAGGAGGCAAGGAAAGAGGAGGTACAGAAAGAAAAAAGAAGGAAATAAGTAAGGAAAAGGGGAAAAGGTGATAGGAAAGGAAAGGATAAGGTATAGAAGTGAATTCAGTGAGGAGGACGTTAATGAAAGGAGGAGTTGGCAGAAGAAGGGATGAACCAGAGAAAGAAAAGAAGAAGCATTTTAATGGAAATGGAACCGAGCCGAGGACACGAGAGGAGGACGAGGAGGAGAGAAAGTTGGAGAGACTTTTAAGACGGCGTCATTATCGCAAGTCAGCGAAGTGTTTTCCTCAGAAGAGATGGAAAGTTAGTGTGTGTGCGTGTGTGTGTGTGTGTGTGTGTGTGTGTGTGTGTGTGTGTGTGTGTGAGACAAACCTAAAATGAAAGTGAGACACTTTTTTCTCGTTGCCAAAGGTCGCTGGATCAACTGCTCGTCTGCGGCTCTGATAACACACTCTAAATTAGACTGCAGTGTGTGTGTGTGTGTGTGTGTGTGTGTGTGTGTGTGTGTGTGCGGGGTTTAGGTAGCTGGTGTTAAAAGTCACACACACACACACACACACACACACACACACACACACATTAGAGTTAAGATTAGAGTTAAATGCTAAGGTTAGCATGCTAACAAGTTCACAGTGACAATGCTAACATGCTGATATATATCAGGCATAATGTTTACCATACTCAACATCTTAGCTTAGCATGTTAGCATGTTAACATTTGCTAATTAGAACAGCTGAAGCTAATGGTGATGCGATTAGCTTCCATGTATAAATCAAGATAAACAAGTTGATCATACAACCATGTTTTCACTCTCCGTCCGACCTGAAATGACTGTCAATCAGCCGAGTGTTTCAGATCTGAGGAGGCGGAGCCGCCTTTTTCCTTCGACCTTGAGGAATTTCCTTCCTCCCTTTGCTGTTCAGGGTCAGATCTCTGTTCGTCTCATCAAAGATCAAAATAAATTCCACCACAACAGTGTTTAAAGTATTGAATTAGAAACGTGTCCATTAGAAAAGGAGCAACAACAGTGTGGACGGCTGGATGTTTTGTCTCTGCATGACGTCACTGAAATGTGATGGAAAACTCAATCAAACGTCTTTGTACATGTGTTTACGGACGTCAATCTCCAACATTGAACCAATGTTGGATCAAGTTTTTTCACCAGTCCCTCCTGATCTGTAGTGTCTCCAGCGTCACCTTCCCCCACTTCCCACCTGCTCCTTCACCTCACCTGCTCCACGTTCCCTCTGATTACCTCAGTGGTATTTAAACCTCCACAGGTCCTCTGCACATGTCGTCATTGCCTCTGTTTGATTCCTGGATTCTCTGCTTGTTCTTCACCTGATTAAGCTTGTTTTGGACTTTCCTCTGAACCTGAACTGCCTTGTGTCGTGGTCTTGGTCTGAACCAGCACAGACTCACATTTGGCCTCTCATTAAACTTTCTTTTGGTCTAATTGGGGTTTTGAGCAGCAGACAAAGGTGGTAAAACAAAGCAACACCTTGCAGAGTAAAAAACACAAGCTAACAGGCCGTCGGCTGGTTAGGTGTTTCATGTCTGCAGGTGTGTTGTGCACAGACTGGAATCTGATTGGACCCCTGTAGAATAAACTGGATCACACAGCACTGAAGGAGCAGACAGAAATCAACACCTTTTGTCACTTCAAGCCCTGTTGAGCAGAAGCACCAGTGGATGCTAACGGAGGCAAAACAACATACAGATGTTCGTTGTTACATTTATTGGGTTCATTAGTTTATTTCATTAATTTGTTGTCTTACATTTTGTTTGTTGTGAAATTATAATCCTGAATAAATCAATCCATTTAAGGAAATATAGTGATCAAAATAGTGGTGTGCTAATAGTGCTAATGTTCAAATATTAGCATGCTAACACACTAAATTAAGATAATGAACCTGCTGAACTTTAGCGTGTTAGCATTTCCATGTTGAGGATGATGCTCATATTAACATTAAATCCACGATATTAACGCAAGCTCAACACTTTTTTCATCTTTACTCTGCCGCCTTGTTTTTTAATAGTTTTTGTGTCCTTTTTTTCTTCCATTTATTCATTCAGAGCTTCAAATCGTTCTCTTTTTATTCAAATTACTGCTTTTATTGCGCTTTGTTGTGTCTCGTGGTTTTTATTTCCTCTGTTTTGTTTGATCTCTTTCATTGTTTTACACACTACTTAAAGAGCTCAGATTTGCCAAATGTTGCTGAAAATGCATGATTGATTAATTTTTCTGCGTTTCCAAACACACACAAAGAAACATGAATGGAAGAGATAAGTCTGTTATTCTATGTCTAATTCTCTCTCTGACTCAGTAAATCTCTTTTAAGACGAGTTATAAAACCACCCGACCGCATCTCTTATTAACATTACACTGTGTGTGTGTGTGTGTGTGTGTGTGTGTGTGTGTGTGTGTGTGTGTGCGTCCGGTTGTACTTGTATCTTTATGGGGACCTGCTTTAGACCTCCAAAGTGAGGATGCATCTTAAAAAACGAAAACATTTTGCCTGTTTCTCATTTCTACGTTGCTGTTTGACGGTTAGACTTGGTTTTAGTCTTGAGGTTAGGATTAGATTAAAGATTTAGATTAAATGGTTGCATCTCAAGACAATGCAGTGTCCTCCACAGTGACGAAAACAAGTGTGTGTGTGTGTGTGTGTGTGTGTGTGTGTGTGTGTTTCTGCTGTAAATTGCTGAGCTCGGCACGAGGAGAGATGGATCAAATGGGAGAATGAAAGAGGAGAAGATCCAGAATGACACAATGGAGACAGAGTGTGTGTGAGGAGGCGTGTGATAACAGGAGGAGACGGCTGGATTAAAAAGATGGCCGTGTTAAATCACTGAGAGGCACAGACAAACATCAGCAGCTGACAGGAAGAAATACAGAAGTGGAGCGTTGTGTTGGTTTGGGCTCGTTCGTCAGCTCGGGTGGCAAACAGCTGAACGCTAACGACCAGCCGTCTTCATGCAGGTGTGCAGAGCGGCCATTAAAGGCTTCCCACCGCTGCACTGATGATGCCTTCATGCCAATGTCATCTGCTGCTGCAGCCACAGCCTCCACCAACCACAGCCTCCACCAACCAACCACAGCCTCCACCAACCACAGCCTCCTCCAACCAACCACAGCCTCCGCCAACCAACCACAGCCTCCACCAACCACAGCCTCCTCCAACCAACCACAGCCTCCACCAACCACAGCCTCCTCCAACCAACCACAGCCTCCACCAACCAACCACAGCCTCCACCAACCACAGCCTCCTCCAACCAACCACAGCCTCCTCCAACCAACCACAGCCTCCGCCAACCAACCACAGCCTCCTCCAACCAACCACAGCCTCCGCCAACCAACCACAGCCTCCACCAACCACAGCCTCCTCCAACCAACCACAGCCTCCGCCAACCAACCACAGCCTCCACCAACCAACCACAGCCTCCACCAACCACAGCCTCCGCCAACCAACCACAGCCTCCACCAACCACAGCCTCCACCAACCACAGCCTCCACCAACCAACCACAGCCTCCACCAACCAACCACAGCCTCCACCAACCACAGCCTCCACCAACCAACCACAGCCTCCACCAACCACAGCCTCCACCAACCAGAATATTGGCAGTAGTATTTTTATGGCATGATTTTCTATTCTGTATCCTGTATACTTTTTATCTTGACCTTGATCTTTATTCCACTGTGTGGGATCAATAGTCTTATCTTATCTATTGTATGTTACTTTTTACTGTATCTCAGAGGGAAATGTACTTTTCACTGCACTACATTCATTTGATGAACTTGGTTCTTTACAGATTACTGAAAGAAAATATTATCAACAAATAAAATATGACACAGTAGTAGTAGTAGTAGTAGTAGTAGTAGTAGTAGTAGTAGTATATATTTGGCCACCAGCAATAAAGCCTCAGTTTTACCATCTGCGACATTAAAGTGGTGCTTTACATGAATCTGTCAATGATTACGATCTGCTCATGTAAATCTATATGACTCTGAAATAGGACTCTGCATAGAAATGCAGGTTGAAGTGCTAATACGAAAAAAAAAAAGCAACACATGGACGTCATGAGCATCATGAGTTTTCTCTTTCAGCGCAGATGTTTCTGAAATGAAATCTCTTTTAACAGTAACCACGGCCACTGCAGTGAGGTCATCCATCGCTGGTGATCAGACTCTACAGTGAGTCTTTCCATGAATATTCATGACTTTTCCTCCTTTTCTCGGCCTCAGACTCGTGAAACATGCGACCAGCTGCACTCAACACATTAATAATAACAGAGGAACATATTTTAGACACTTTTTCACAACACCTTTACTGTTTATGCATAACAGGTTTGTAGATTTAAGTGGAGAAAAATAAAAAAGTAAATTATTTCTTATACATACAAAATTGCGAGGCCCCTCGTGGCCCCTGTACCATCAATCTTCTGCGTGTCTCTTATCAGAAGTACAAACACCGTTATTGGCTTTAGCTGCAGCTGAACTTGACGTTTCCACCTGCAGGGGGCGCTGCTCCTCGAGCTCTGATCCTCTAACGTCCACTGAGCAGAGAGCTGCAGGTCGTCCTGATCTCAGCTGTTTTCTAACAGTTCAGTCAAACACGTGAAACCTCATTAGATCCTTGAAACAGAGCAGCACACACACACGCACACACACACACACACACACACACACACACACACACACACACACACACACACACAGCCGTGTTTTCATCACTTCAGAGGACATTACATTGTCTTTAATTTCTTGGAGACTTACCTGAACCTGAACCCAAGTCTTCCTCCGAAGACCTTTTTTGTCCCCATAAGGACGGTGAGTCCCCACGATGTGACTGTGCAAGCATGTTTTATGTCCCCACAACAAGAGAAATACACGTCCTCACACAGACACACACACAGACACACACAGACACACACACACACACACACACACACACACACACACACAAACAGTTAGGAAACATGCATTAAACATGAATCCAACATCATGTCCAGCTCGGACTGAGGACAAACAGAGGCCACCGGGAGCTCCAGCACGACAACAACACACACACCAGGTATCCGACTGTGTGTGTGTGTGTGTGTGTGTGTGTGTGTGTGTGTGTGTGTGAGTGAGTGTGAGTGAGTGTGAGTGTGTGCCTACTGTATTCTTGTTTTTGTTTGTATTGCATGTTGCACTATTGTAATAGTTTCTGTGTGTGTGTGTGTGTGTGTGTGTGTGTGCGTGTGTGTGTGTGTGTGTGTGTGTGTGCCCCATGGGGCTGGTTGCCATGGGGACAGTGATAAGGGTTCTAAATGGAACTCAATAATTCATGAGCTCTTGATAAGATGCACAACATGCGCTCACACAAACAGCACACACACACACATGCAAACACACACACACCGCACATTCAGATACAACACAGGCAATTACGAGAAAACAAGACAGACAATCCTCTCCTGACAAACACAAGGAGAAAGTGTGCAGAGCAAGCGCGCACACACACACACACACACACACACACACACACACACACACAGACCTACTCGTGTGTTATGAATAAATGCTCGACGATGCAGCTTCGTTACACACACTCAGATCTGAGTTCAAACCACTTTCATGTAAATTGGATACATCAACATCATTACCTGACTGATGTGATGCAGCAGAGGAGCACCTGTCCAGGCTCTGCTCGACAACTCACGATAAAGTTTTGTTTGAACAAAGCTCGGACGGACTCCGGCAGGACTGGAGGATCGTGAAGGGATCTGATTTCACGAATAAATGACGAGCATCAGCGCCACCTGCTGCTCATCTCAGCTCCGAACATGCTAACGACAGTCATGGATGGAAACACAAATTCATTTTGTGCCTTTCTCTGGTCAGTAACACTGTGTTTGTTGGCTGATCTCTGGTCAGTAACATTGTGTTTGTTGGCTGATCTCTGGTCAGTAACACTGTGTTTGTTGGCTGATCTCTGGTCAGTAACACTGTGTTTGTTGGCTGATCTCTGGTCAGTAACACTGTGTTTGTTGGCTGATCTCTGGTCAGTAGCAGCGTTTGTTGGCTGATCTCTGGTCAGTAACAGTGTGTTTGTTGGCTGATCTCTGGTCAGTAGCAGTGTTTGTTGGCTGATCTCTGGTCAGTAACAGTGTGTTTGTTGGCTGATCTCTGGTCAGTAACAGTGTTTGTTGGCTGATCTCTGGTCAGTAACAGTGTGTTTGTTGGCTGATCTCTGGTCAGTAACAGTGTGTTTGTTGGCTGATCTCTGGTCAGTAACAGTGTGTTTGTTGGCTGATCTCTGGTCAGTAACACTGTGTTTGTTGGCTGATCTCTGGTCAGTAACACTGTGTTTGTTGGCTGATCTCTGGTCAGTAACAGTGTGTTTGTTGGCTGATCTCTGGTCAGTAACACTGTGTTTGTTGGCTGATCTCTGGTCAGTAGCAGTGTTTGTTGGCTGATCTCTGGTCAGTAACAGTGTGTTTGTTGGCTGATCTCTGGTCAGTAACAGTGTTTGTTGGCTGATCTCTGGTCAGTAACAGTGTGTTTGTTGGCTGATCTCTGGTCAGTAACAGTGTGTTTGTTGGCTGATCTCTGGTCAGTAACAGTGTGTTTGTTGGCTGATCTCTGGTCAGTAACACTGTGTTTGTTGGCTGATCTCTGGTCAGTAACACTGTGTTTGTTGGCTGATCTCTGGTCAGTAACAGTGTGTTTGTTGGCTGATCTCTGGTCAGTAACAGTGTGTTTGTTGGCTGATCTCTGGTCAGTGATCTTTGGCTCTGCCTCATGTCCATTGATCTGATCACTGTGATGGAACTGAGCGACCAGTCTGACCAATCAATCCCCGATCCAGCCATCAGCTGACCAGCAGACAGACCCCGATAAAACTGATCAATTGGCTGACCAATGAGGTCATCTGGCCGGGAGCAGAGGACAGCTAGCCAATGAGCGGCCTCAGTGCTGTCCAGAGCTCCAATCACAACGATTGATCAGGTGATTGATCATCTGCAGAGACAGATCCATCTGCAGAGGAACTGAGGTGGCCAAGCTTTTCCTTCTTTTTCTCTTCCCTCTCCTCTTCTTCATCCTCATCTACCTCGTCTATTGTCTCTTTCTTCTCTTGTTTCTCTTCCTGTTTTACTCTTCCTCCTCCTCTTATATTCTACTCTCAGGCATGCTCTATTTTTCCTCTTCCTCGTTAATTTCCTCATTCATCATCTCATCTGACTCTTCCTCTTTCTTTATCTTCCTCTCATGCTTCCTCTCCTCTTCCTCATTGTGTCAAGTGTTTTTTTCTCTCTTCTATTCATCCTGCACTCTTCTCGATGTAATAAAAAGTGTTATTCTCCTTCATCTCCTTCATCTCCTCCTCTTTTCTCCTCCTCCTCCCTCAGCAGTGATAAAACCTGTATTTCCCTCCACCTTCCTCCTCTTTTACACAGTGATAAAACCTCCTCATCCCTTCCTCCTTTTAATCCCTTCTCAAGTCCCTCTTCATCTCTACTTAAAATGAACTCTCCTTTTTCACCTCCTAAACCTTTTCTTCTCCTCCTCTCTCCCGGCAGCAATAAACCAGTTTCACTTCTTCATCTCCTCCTCCTCCTCCTCCTCTGCTGACAGTGATGAAGAGTGTTTTTCTTCCTCGGACAGGCATTTGTCTCAGGGAGGCAAAACTCTTTCAGCTCCTTTTAATTACTTTGCTTTAGATCAGCGAAACGTTAATATGGGCGCTCGCACACACACACACTAACACACACACACACACACACACACACACACACACACACACTAACACACAGACACACACACACACACACACACACACACACACACACACTTAAAACACTGATTGCTTTATTCACAGGCGCTCCATCACCCCAGAAAACTGAACCTATCACAGCTCAATTTTGATTGATAATCAGTATTGTGGACTGATTTTGAATTTAGGGACAGTGTGAAGAAATCTCACCTGTGTGTCACCTGTACGCGTCATGTGATGCGATTCACTGTACGGTGATTGACTCGGTATCAGTCAATCACTTATGAATTGTGAAGCAATTGATCAAAGACTAAAACAGGAAAAGAAAATCCTGAAACAGTCGAGTGTCCGGAGGTGAAACAGGACATCTGGTTTTCATGTGGTCGAGGTCGAGCAGAAACCAAATGGATGTCGATGCAGAGTCCTCAGAAGCGTGACAAACCACTGTGTGTGTGTGTGTGTGCGTGTGTGTGTGTGTGTGTGCGTGTGTGTGTGTGCGTGTGCGTGTGTGCGTGTGTGTGTGTGTGTGTGCGTGTGTGCTGCAGGGTGTTGTGTAAACAGGGAGGCTCTGTAGCGTAAATGAAGTGCCTCCTGGCTGCTCCAGGCTCAGATGGTGCGTTGGATTTGTCCTTCTGCTGCTGCCTTCGGGGCCCTGGGAGCCGGGTGGAGCATAGCAGAGAGGAAGAGGAGGAGGAGGGTGAGGAGGAGAGAGGGACTAGTCAGCATCTGGGGCTCCTCGCTCTCTGTCCCTCTCCCTCTCCCTCTCCCTCTCTCTCTCCTCTTCTCCTCCTCCTCCTTCTTCTTCTTCTTCTTCTTCTTCTTCTTCTTCTTCTTTTGTCTCACTTGCTCTCTCAATCTGTTTTACAGTTTCTTAGTTGTGTCTCTGTCACAATCACTTCTGTGTCTTTCTGTCTGTTTTAAATTCAAATACGACAAAGAAAAAGAAGAAGCTTCACAGACGACATGTCACAGAACAAGAGACGCCATCAAGCTGCAAGATGATTGACAGGAGGAAGAGAAACCTCAAGTGTGTCCAGCAGTGAGTGAACACTCAGCTGATCAGAGTGTTCGATCAAAGAACGTTTTATTAACGTTAACAAGACATTAAAGGGAAATGACGTTCAACTGTACATCAGTCAGAAACCTCTCCTCTGTCACCAACATGCATAAATACTTTGATCATCAACAAAGAAGACACATTACAGCACATTTGAGGACATTCTGGCATAAAGGAAGATTTAACTTTGTTTGCTGTTGTTTAAATGTGTTGGATTGTTTGTCGCCTTGTAGCAGCTGGTCAAAAATAAATAAATAAATAAATAAATAAAGGTAAAATCTGGAGGCAACAGAACAAAACTGAGAGTCTGCAGCCATGCTGGGGCCCCGTGAGTCTGCACAGTGGTACTTTGAGCTAAATGCTAACACTAGCATGCTAACATGCTCATGTTAAGCATTATTTGTTCACTATCTTAGTTTAGCGTGTTAGCGTGTTTACATTAGCTAATTAGCTCTCGACAAACAGAGCACAGTGGAGGCTGATGGAGTGTCGTCAGTTGCAGATAATTGGTCCCAAACCAAAGTGTTGACCTGATGATGACGCTTGATGAAGAGTGAGAGGATCACCACGGTCAGTAGGACACATCCTCCACGGAGCCTGAACGTCTGAGCCACATTTCATCGCTGTTGTAGCTCAGGCATTTTCTTTTTCTTCTTCTTCTTTCTAGATTTTCAAAAAAGTTACTCAGTGTGTGTGTGTGTGTGTGTGTGTGTGTGTGTGTGTGTGTGTGTTCATGGTCAGCCCGTCTAACAGTGTGGCTCATTTTTAATGGTTTTTGGACAGTAACTGCTGCTAAATGTTGGCCCTCCTCTTTCCTCTATTGTTCCAATATTTCTTCTTTTTTTTCTTCGGCGTCTCTCCCGATGACACATTCAGATCGCAGCTCGCAGCTTTGTGTGAAGATGTGAATTCATCCTGTTAATGAGACATGTTTAAAGACACTTCTGACAGGTTTCTATGAATTAAAGGCGACAGCTGAAGGAAATGTTTCATCAATGGCAGTAACAGATTAATCACCAGCAGACAGTCACACACATGAATCACCTGAGAACCATTTTAATCACGCTGCTTAATATGTGTGTTCACACGGCAGTGATGTGGCTGCTGCGTATTGATCTATGTGATTGATTAGAAATCGATCGACGAGTGTGTGTGGGTGACAAAGGCCGGCTGACCTTCGTGATGATCTTGAGTTACATGATGGGAGATCCGTCCACGTCGAGACCGAGTCTTTAACGAGCTGATCTGGTTAAAGTCCACTTGCAGCAGGACTTAATCCAGCTGTGAATTACATGCAAGGCTTTATCTCATTATGATACTATAAATTCATCCTGTTGAGATGCAGAAAGTTTAATCCTGTTAATCACCGTGAAGATTAATCCTGTAAAACTACCATTAGGATTCAACATTTTCAGCACGACTTTAAAATGATTTGCCTCGATCAATTATTTAAAAGTCAGTGCACATAAGGAGGGAGGGCGAATCATTACCACCAGGTTGCTCGACAGGAATGTTTTAATATTTAAAGTCAGACTGAAATTTGAATTCTTCACTCTTTTCCTGTAAATATAATCGTGTGTGTGACTTCAGGCCTTTGACTCGAGCCAGCTGGAGGGCATCGCTACCAAAAATGCTAAAAAATCTGACCCAGTGTGCTTTTTCATTTGCATTTCACTCACAAAGTGGAAGCTAACAAGTTAAGCTACCTAGCTTCCACTCAGAAGGCGAAAGCCAGTTAGCCACGTTTGCTAGCACTGATTTCCACGACGTTAGTTTTGGTTCGTGTTATTTCAACACCAGCTGAGTCAGCACCCTTCAGGACTGTGTTCATCCTACGTTATACAAAGAAGAGGGCTAGTTAGCATTAGCCGTCTCTCTTTCCTGCATCCAATCATAATGATGGTAAACAACGTGATAAGCTAATTGTTGAAGCTTCCAGTCTTGTGATGAAAATTCATCTGATAGTGACTTTCTATTTAAGCAGCAAAACTAAAAACATGAAAATGTTTGCTTTCTTTAGAGGAAATGCATTTTGGCCTCTTGGATGGCGAGTCCAGCACCATACAGACCCCCAAATTTCCTCCACAGTTTCAGACACAGTAACAGCAAGCGTCCAGGAAATGTGAAGATTTGTACTGATGTAACTTATATTATATAATTATTATTATAATTATATAATTATATTAACCTGAACACCGAATGAGCAGAGGATTATTGTTATTACAGGAAGACTACAGGCACAGTGTGTCTCTGTGATCCTCTCGCTCTGTGACAACGACTATTTGAAGCACATATTTAGAGAAAATTAGGGATCCAAGAAGAAACTGATGGAACGGGCCAAGAGAAAAAGGGCCAATTAGAAATCCCTCTGCTCCTTCAGCACCACGGACAGCACCACGGTTCATCAATACTCCGCTCGGTCAGACTGCTGATGTCTCAGAGGTGGTCGGGGTCATAGATTCTAAACCTCAGTCAGATAAACGATCAATGAGTCAGACAGACTGGACGAACATGTTCAACTAAACAACCCCTCTGCTCCTTAGAGGGGGGGTGGCAGCTCAACGGGGGGATGCATTTAGGTCAACCTGCTAACAAGGTGGATGGCAGCCCCCCCCCCTCAAGTCACCCACCGCTGTGAGGCTCAAACACAAAATCAGAGAGTCTTCAAGACTTCCAGTTCATGTTGTAGAAATTTACATGGCAGAACGATCGAGGGAGTCTCAACAGAACAGAACTGACACCAATCTGTCAGGCATCCCACACACACACACACACACACACACACACACACACACACACAAACACAATAATGAAGATAAAATGAAGATGAGGAGGAGGCGGAGGAGGAGCGCAGGAAGAAAAGAAAAGAGAGGAGGAGGACGAGACGAATGGAGGCAGTCTGTCATTCACATGACAGATTACATGTTTTCAGTCTGTGAGTTTACTGCATTACGCTCCCCTCCCTCCCCCTCCCTCCCCCTCCCTCTCTCTCTCTCTCTCTCTCTCTCCTTCTCCCTCCCTCTCTCTCTCCTTCCCTCTCTCCCCCTCTTTCTCTCCCTCCCCCCTCCCCCTCCCCCTCTCTCTCTCTCTCTCTCTCTCTCTCTCTCTCTCCTTCTCCCTCCCTCTCTCTCTCCTTCCCTCTCTCCCCCTCTTTCTCTCCCTCCCCCCTCCCCCTCCCCCTCTCTCTCTCTCTCTCTCTCTCTCTCTCTCTCCTTCTCCCTCCCTCTCTCTCTCCTTCCCTCTCTCCCCCTCTTTCTCCCCCTCCCTCCCCCTCCCTCCCCCTCCCTCTCCCTCTCTCTCCTTCTCCCTCCCTCTCTCTCTCCTTCCCTCTCTCCCCCTCTTTCTCTCCCTCCCCCCTCCCCCTCCCCCTCCCTCTCTCTCTCTCTCTCTCTCTCTCCCCCTCTCTCTCTCTCCCCCTCCCCCCCCCCCCCCCCCCGTCCCCCCCAGGCTATTCAGTTCAACAGTTTTCCATCTGTCTTGTTTGTCTCATTGTTAGCAGTGACAGCCCTCCACCTCTCTGCATTCACACTTAAACTCTGCGTACTTGTGTGTGTGTTGGAGGTGTAGGTGAGCGTCGCTGACGGCTCTCAGATCTAATGAAGCGTCTCGCTGTGGATATAAATATCGCTTCAATTTATTAAGAAACTGGGTGTGTGTGTGTGTGTGTGTGTGTGTGTGTGTGTGTGTGTGAAAAATCCAGGAAAGTGTGTTGAGTTTGCAGACGAACAGCAGGGGTGTCATCGTGTGTTTAACAGTGCGTTATTTGCCAAATTTAGATGGAAATCCAACACAATATGCGCATAAATATGCACATGTGCACTGTGACAAGGGGTGTAGCAGCATGAATTCTCAAATATTAATCATAAAATAGCAGTGAAATCATTCTTGGGCAGAGTTCAGTGTCTCTTCATGAATGTTTTTTTTACCATGAAGGCTTGAAGGGAGGGGGGCAAAGTCTGCCCCCCCGACATGCTGGAAGGCTTTTGGAGTGAAACAGGACACTTGTCTTTTAACCAGCTGTTCTCCAGACGAGGCTCTGTTCACTTAAGAATTGAGAATTTAATGGAAAATGATTAGAATAACTAACAAGAGGAGCAAATCAGCGTTAAGCATCATTTCTGTCTGGACTTTCATTGCTGCATCTTAGTTTGACAGATTAGATCAGAGATTAGATCTGATCCCTTTGGGAGGGAGTTCCAGCAGCTCAATGCGATGCAGATAAAGGGTAATAAAATACAATAAAACACAACAGAAATAGAGAAAAATATGTGCTATACAATATATACAATACCCCCCCCCCCCCGTCCCATGTTACCTCCTCACCCCGAGTGAGGAGTTGTTCAGTCTGATGGCGTGAGGGACAGAAGAGTGTTTCAGTCCTGCACTTGGGAAGGAGCAATCTTCACTGAACAGGCTCCTCTGGTTACTGGTGGCGGTGTGCAGAGGATGCCTGTCATCATCCATAATGTCCAGCAGTTTCTGCAGCGTCGTCTCCTCCGCCGCTGTCACCAGAGTCCAGCTCTGTGCCGACCAGCGAGCCGGCCCGCCTGGTCGCTTTGTCCAGCCTGGATGTGTCCTTCACAGGCTGGTAGAACATCCACAGGAGTTTGTCGCAGATGTTGAAGTGAAAGAGGTGAAAGTGTTGTTCCAGCTGTGGAGATGTGCTAATTGTTCCGGTTCTCCCATGAAGCCACCAGGTGCTCCACAACGACTGCTTCCTGTATGAAGTCCGAGCAGCTACACGAGTCGGCTGCTACCTGTGCAGGTGGACTGCGATGTGGACTCTTCGTATTTCTACAATCAGCCATATTGTGTCATCACTGGACTTTACTGCCATCGACTGGATTTAAAGATGTATGACAGTTATTCTGTTTTATCTCACAATGTTAGCGATTCCTCCTGCTGACAAACAAACAAACAAACAAACAAACTGAGTGAAAGCTGAACCTCCTTGGTGGAGGTACCAATGGACTTCATGGCTTTTATGTTTCAGATGTATTTTTTATTGAGTGTAAACACAACAGACGAACGTGATCAGAATCAGCTTCAGTGTCAGGGTTGGACACAGACATCCAGCTCAAAGCGAGGACAACAAAGCTGAACCGAGGCTGATGGAGGTGAACGCTGTTAAATAGAGAGAGTAGATGAAAAAACAGATGCATGTAGAAGTTTATTATAAAAACAACAATGAACAGAAAGTGCATTTAGAAAACTGTATGTTTATTTGTAGCTCAGTGGGTGTTTTGGTGTTTCAGGGCTCTGAAGCGCCTCCCAGAGGGGACAGGTGGGAGCAGGCTGTGTCCACGGTGGGTCTGCAGGACGTGGATAAATCCTGGGTGGAGGGCAGGTTGGCACCAACGATTTCCCCTGCAGATCTGTTGACGGGCGAAGCCTAAACTTGGATCTGTCCGTCCGTCCGTCCGTCCGTCCGTGACTCCAGCCTGCAGCGGAGTTCATTCACTGCACTCATAAACCACAGAACTGTGGAGCAGCATCACGCTTCACAATCAAAGAAAGTTTTCACATTCACGTTGACGCTTCTGTCCATATTCTCGCGCTGCCGCTCTCTAATTGACAGCCAGATGAAGAGAAGACTCACAACATGAGGTTACACAAGAGGACGTCTAACGAGAGAACAGAGAGGCACGTTCGTGGTCTGAGCTTCTCCAACATGAAGCATTATGGTCCACACTCCAGTAACACGACTGACCTCCTTGAAATTCTCTCATTCCTTTTGTTGCAGCATCAGCCAATCAGATTGAGAGTGTGTCTTCCTGGTGGATTACTTTGTAGCATTAATGGTGTTTCTGCTTGTGTTTGTTTAGAGCAGGAGGCTACAGAAGCTAACACCTACTGTATTTCTATCTTTGGACTCCTTTGGATCGGACAGCCCTTCACTAAATATGTGCTTATATGTGAATAAAACCGAGTTCCTGACACATTCAGACAGGAAACATTAAAGTTATGACGCAGAGACAGTGATCCTGGGACTAAAGTGCAATCTGTCAGCAATCCACACGTAATGAAAGCAGCTTTACATCAGCAGTGATACGATGATGAAGATGTGCTCTTGTTAAGCTTGAACACATGCTGTAATCAGATGTAACGTCGAGCAGAGAGATGAGAAACTCTGAAAGCCTTGAAGCCGGAGAGTCCCTGCTGATCTACAGCAGCTCCACTGATGTGACACTCCAGCAGGAGGTGAGACACATTTACTCTCATTCTTTATTTCTGACAAAACCACAACAAGGAGCACAAAAATAACAGTGAGCAATGCAGCGAGAAGACAACACGAAACCAGTGACAACAGCCATGAAATGCTGAAGATCAGACTGTACAAGAACTCACATTTGTAAAAACAACAAGCACCTTCTCCTCCCAAACTTTGGCTTTAAATTCAATTCAAATTTAGGAGGAAAACTTTTCCTTCTGCGTGACTCCTCCACAGCTCTCTGCAGCTCTCTGCTCTTTGGAGGTTACGACTCCTTATGTGTCCTGTCTTATTTCTTCTCGGCGGTGATTGAAATGTTCCTTTGAAGCAGGCGTCTCTGTGACTGAGGCAGAGAAAGTGACTCCTACAGGAGGCTCTGAAGCTCACAGCGACGCCGGCGGTTCAGCTGCAGCGTGTTTAGGACAGTCCTGTTTTAAAACAGGTTTAAACGTGTCCTCAAACCACCCTTCGCTAAGTCCCGCCCTCCTTAGTTACTGACATGATGACTCTCCAGCTAATGTAAGCTAATGCTAATGCTTGAACTCTATTGGTCAGCTGAGGTCTTTGTCCAGCTGATGTTTCCATGTGACACATTTTAAAACAAGAACCCTGGAAAAGGGTTTCAGATATGTTTTTGATGATGTGATGCTAACTGAGGCTAAAGCTACTTGTCCCAAGAATAACACCAGCATCTGCACCAGCTGCAGATCCATGACATGAACGCAGGGCAGCAGTGAGTTTAACTCACAGCGTGGTATTAAAATTAAAAAATAATAAAGTGTAGGCTCATTATTGTAGCACGCTTTGAGTTGTTTGGATGCTTACTAAAGAAAACATACTTGGACCAGCAACACACAGATTTAGGCTGTGCTTTATTGTTTGTGTCTTCAAACGATGCTTCACTTTTAGAAAAGAGAAGGATTTGAGATGTGAGGAATAAGCCAAGAGTTTGGCAAATGTAACAGCATCTAACTCACAATTGGCTGGAGCTGCTGCAGAGTGAACTTCCCCAAAACCATCAAAGAGCAGGACTGAGCCGCCGCCACGACTCTAAATTCTGATTCAGCTGCATCTGGGCTCACAGGAAGATCACGGTGCACGTGTCCGTCCAGGATCAGCTGGCGCCTAGTTACAGTTTCTTAGCTATGATTGGACAGTTGCTGTTCAGAGGAGGGGTTTAGTGGAGGGTCAGTCAGGTAATAAAGCATGTTTGACTGCACCTGCAGAAGGTGTTACCTGATGTCACGACGCGTTCTCAGTGAGAAAGGAACAGACAGCGCTGAGGGATGGAAATATCCTCGCTGCTGAAAGGACGTGAGACCCCCGAATCGTCATGTGCAGCGATGACAGGCAGGCAGACAGACAGACAGACAGACAGGCAGACAGACAGGCAGACAGACAGACAGACAGGCAGACAGACAGACAGACAGACAGACAGACAGACAGACAGACAGACAGACAGACAGACGGGTCTGTTCATGGATTCAGTGTCCATCAGACCGTCCTGTGGTAGAGTTATGATGCAACAAGCAGAAATACCATCAAACACACACTGACACACACACTTTCACATGTGTGTGAATGCATTAAAAGGAGACATAGATTGTGTGTTTCTTTTTTTTCTTTTTTTTTTTTTTTGCCGGTTGGTGAGAAAGGCATCGCCATGGAAACACACACAATTACACAAACACACACTTTAGACAGAGTGAAATGTGGGTTGAGTGTTTTCATGAGACAGAGTGAAAGAACGAATCAAAGGCTGGTTTTCTCACTTCTGTCCCCGTCCTCCGCCGCTTTGCTTCATCTGTCTCAGCGTCTGTTTGATGTGTCGCTGACTGACGTCCCTTTGACAGAACGTACAGGGACAGAAGGCTTGAGGTGAGGAGGATGAAGGTCGGGGCGGGGCGCCGGACAGCCGGATCAGCGGACGCCAGAGCAGGAGAAGGAGGCCGACAGCTGGAGGTCTGGCTGAGGGTCGACCGGACCGCGGCCGCAGAGGACGACCACAGAGACAGACTGTGACGCAGCATCTGTCCCTGTTTGGCCTCGACCTGGGAGCCGCTAACAGAGACCTACCCGAGGACACCGGCTACATTCAGCCTGCTGAGGGGTGAGCCGGGCTCGAGAAGAAGGGAGTAAAACTAGATGAAGAGGAAGAAGAGACACGACACAACGGACAAGGAAGAAGGGGTCGTAACAAACATGGCAGCTCTTTCCTGTAGAGCTGGAAGCGGACAGAAAAAGGAGAGCAGATGTCCGATTAACTGAAAGCGTGAAGCAGAACTTTATGGCTTCATACAGCTTTCAGATCACCTGTGATCGGCTGCAGGTCCCCAGATTCACCGGCCAATAGCACAAGAGAGGAGGAGGAGGAGTAGAGGCCCAGAGCCTGAGGAGCATTCAGCTGTTTGAATGTAACAGATTTAAAGGTAATAATTAAAAACTTCATCATTTCGCTCCTTTAACACCAGACGACAGAGGTTCAGAATCGACGCAGGAGAACCAGAGACATCATCCTTTTTACTGCACACCTGTCGACATCTGTCGCCTACATTTCCCAGAATGCAACTCGACTGTTGACAGTTGGGTGAGAGGTTCGAGTGCGTCATGCTAGTCGCAGCTAATGTAGCCTGCAGCAGAGATCTGCTCAGCTCACCAACACACTGACTCAAGTGACATCACTCGAGGAAATGAACATCAATCACATGTTCAGCTGTACTCAACAACACCTGCAGACACACTTTCATGTGTAAAATCAGTGGAGTTCCCCTTTAAAAAGCACTCTGAAACACTCAGTTCTAGTATATTATTAGTAATTGCCAATAATCATTATTACTGTTGGTAAAACTGTACACTTTGACACCTGATGAGCCTCTGAGCCATCACACCCCCGTCCACCCTTAATACAAGTGGACAGAAACAAATTGAACAAAATAGGAACCTGCTCTAAATACCAACATAATGGAGGACATGATCCCTGCTCGGCAGCTCAAGGACGGAGAGGGTGTAAACACAAGTCCCGTTAAATTAAATGTCACATTCGCAGAATCATTTGGCGAGGCTCCTCTCTTATGTCGGCGAAAAGGAGGAAAATCACAAAGGAAAATACAGCTAAAGAGAAATGGTTTTGACCAAGAAAGCTGAAATAAAGAGCTGCTGTGACAACTGTCAAAGCAGAGAGGACGAGAGGAGGAAACCCTGCAGATGGGATAATGAGAAGAACGGCAGCTTCCAGGAGGTCTTAATGACAATCTGAGAGAGAAGTGAGCCATGAAAACACTCACATTTAACTGAGACGCAAATCAAAGCTTGGAAATCTCAACCAAACCTCTGGGACAAACTCGCAATACAAAAAAATGAATTCAATTTGGACATAAAAGCAAAGATTCAGAGACATTATTTCTGAAGTCTTTACCCACAGCAAGTCAAACAGCTGACTGAGCTTCCCTCAGCGAGCCGCTGAAGAGAGTAAAAGCAGATTAAACTGAGCTAAATGATGGAAATTATCGACTGAGCGTCTAATCAGCCTCTCCGACCAAACTAAAAGCGGTTCTTAAAGCTGTGGACTGGACATTATCGGCAGCAGAGATGCTGAAACCAGCTGCTACAAGCTGAGAGGGCAACATCCCGCCGGTCAATAAGCCGAGAAGATAAGAGACGTTAATGCAGCCGCTGCACAGATCACACTTACAGTCAGTGAGCGGCAGCGAGGTGACGAGACGCCTGATAAGACCATGATCCCTGTCAGCTCGTTAGCAGTTTTCAAATCCAGATGACCTAATTTTATATCCACAAACCAGCCCTCACCTGAGAATCTGAGCAGCAGGTTGTTACGACTAACTTTCACTGTTGTGGCTACGTGACGCCCTCTAGTGGCCGCAGTAATTATGACGGCAGGAAGCAGGAAGTCAGGTGATGGAGGAAGGTGAGTCAGAGGAACAGAGGACCTCCACCTCAGAGCGTCGACTGATTTTAACTTACGAAACAGCTTCGTGACGATGAAGGTCGCCGGTTCCCTCCAACGGACTCAATGACAAACGTCTCAATGCTGAAAATCGATTCATGTTTTTTGTTTTTTATTCATGTTTTCATGTTTTCCCCTCGGTTCTTCTTCTCTCTGTTGATTATTAGTATTGATTTTTTCTGTGCGTGTTTTTTTTGTCCTCGTTTGTTCGACTGATGACTTCCTGTAACTTGTTGTTCTCTTTATTTGCAGCATGTTAAATGAATGCTGAGATTTTTCAGTGAAAATGAACGAAATTGCCTTTTTTCCTGCACAAAGAACAGCCGGCCTCGTATTAAGGCTTCATTTGCAAAAGCAGATATCTGTGATGGTTTTTTATTGCGCATTTCAGGGAATATCGATCAAAGCGGAGCTGCTGGTTTGATGAAGAGCGCTGTTTGTCTGCTTTTACAAATTAACTCTTCACGTATACTCTGCACGCCGTCGCTCAATAACGAGGCAAAGTGTTCTCATTTTGGAGGCTTTTAAAAAGGCGTTTGACTCCATTTGATAATAAATGAAGAAAAATCTTTTGGCTGGAGCTGTGAGGTGAGGATGCCCTCTGAGCTCGCCTGATTCATCATTTATAAAGCCCAACGAGTCGGCGACACCCGGCAGTCATCTGCATCACTTCAGTCCACTGCAGGAGACGCACGAATAAAACGTCTCTTATATGCAGACGACCTTGTACAAGGACTGCGGCAGAGATCCGTCCTCGCCGAGACTTTACCGCAGGGGCTGGAGATGATCAATAAATACTGAGGAGACAAGAGTCACAATGATTCAAAGATTCAGGTGTCAGAAAAGCAGCTTTTATTTCACCTTTGAAGGAAAGACACACAAGAGCTTCACCTGAAGTGGTTCCAGTGTCCTCAGCTGAAAAGATGTCCGACAGAGAAAAGGACATGAAGCTTTTCTTCTATCAGAACTACAGGAAACATGGACAACAGGACACGGTTAAACTCTGTGGCATGGAAGGAAATTTAGGGCCTGTATGAAAAATATATGTGCTCATAACATGTTGGTTTTATCGATGTGACAAATGTAACTAAGTACATTTACTCAAGTGCTGTATTGAAGTGCAAAGCTGAGGTACTTGTACTGAAACCTCCCAGACTGTCCAGTCACACTGTGACTTCATGAAGCTCTGCGGATTGTTGTGTTTTAATGATATTCATTGAAAAGATCCCGGCGGCTTGTAGTATTTTGTAAAAACTATTTTTAAAATGTTTTGTAAATGACTGAAACATAAGTCACTGATCGTGTCCAACAGGTTGTATGTAAGCAACCCAGAAACAAGTGTAACCTATGGGTCTGTGGACGAGCGTGCTGACGCCTTGATGGGGGTCGCCATCGTGTGTTTTTGGAGCCAGAAGTGACCATATTTGGACAAGAGGGTGGAGCTGCAGAGGATACGCATCGCGATGCCTCTATCCTGATTGGCTCTGACTGAGAGCCCCACGGCACGGTAGTGACCTGTCAATCACAGGTAGCGACGCCCTGAAGCATAAATATCCTGTTTTATCCTCTAAATGGGACCAAACTTTATTATTGACTACTTTCTCATAAGCTTCCATACAATCAACTTCTTTTTGCAACCAGTGGAGTTTAAGGCGTTTCTGCATCGGCTTCACTTTTCAGAGCCTGAAGCTTCGTCCTGTTTACAGACTCTGCGACCAAAACATGAAGGCAACATGTTCCAGAACACCTGGTGAATAAAACATGGCGCAGAGTCACGAGACGTGTTTTTGATCAAAGAGAGTTCGAGCTTCGTGTTCTCACCAGAAACACTCCACAAAATGTTCCATCATGTCTTTTAGAGCCGAAACGGGAGAATACGTCCTGCTTCTGTGAAGGAAAAAGAAACCGCTGAAGCAACGTCTCCCAAACTGATCCAGATACAGCCATAAACAAACCAACATAAATATATTTGTATGTACTAAATGTACAGATTCTCTCTTTGTGAAAATGCCTTTGTTTCCCACGTGTCTCAGCAGCCTGAGCTCCTCCTGTGAAGCCTCAGAACGTGAACCCAGAAGAGTCAGAAAACAGACGAGCCGATGAAACAGGAGCTCGAACAAACGGCTGAAGAGCTGAAGCATCGGCGAGGACGCTGCGGGGCTGATGAGGGCCATGTGGAGCAGGTGAGCGGGTGGGCGGGGAGGTCAGGTGAAGGGAACGAACGGTGTGACTGCAGGGCAGGAGAGAAATACGAGCCGAAGAGCTGGCTGCTCTTTGATCACATCATCTCATGGAAAACTTCTTCTGCAGGAGTTTAATGGAAGCCGGCCGGAGAATTAGTGCCACCAGCTGTTTGTCTAATATTCACATAACAGCCATGTGTGTTCATTTTCTTTTGCCAATTTTCTTGATATTTGCTTATAATTTCAATGGAAATTGGGCTCCAAGCATTAAATATACACATATAATATAAAATGTATGTCCTGTAGCTGGGTTCAGGCTGTGAATGAAGCCTGGGTGGAAATACAGGACTTACACAAACACACACAGACTCCATCCGTGTGTGTGTGTCTGGTTGTATTTATAGACCACTCGTGATTAAATATGCAAATACATCTGTGAGTATGCACACATTTCTCTTTCATTGGAGCTGATATAGAATACTGAATATTAATGCGTCTGTTGGTTAAACAGCGCTCAGGTCGTACATGTTCCCGTGTTTTGTGTCGTGTCTCGTGCTCGTCCATGCGAATAAAGCACGTTTGAATTTGAATTGGAGACACAGAGAGAGACTGACGGACAGACAGACAGACAGACAGACAGGAAATGTTTCCCTGTGATTTCCCTGCAGGCTGTTCTTACATTTAACTGTGTTCAACCCACAACATTCACATGACATAAATTATTCATTACACTGTGTGTGTGTGTGTGTGTGTGTGTGTGTGTGTGTGTGTGTGTGGGTGAGTACGTGTGTGTTAGCGCAGCTTTCAGTGCTGCTCCATCCATTCTTCTTTTATGCAGTGAATTAAAAGCAGCAGTGAAATCAAAGTGTTTTTAAAACACAGCAAAGCGCGACGAAAGGTGTGAAGCATGTGAGTGTGAGTCGACACGTAGAGCTTAATATACGTGTCTGAGCAGCGATCCGCGGTAGAAGTACCGTGTCTGTCAGGGCGCCTGTGTCAGCCATTAGAAAACGAAATACGGCCTCATAAGGTTTCTGTTGACTGACTCATCTTAAAGTCTGAAACGTCTGCGACAGCACAGAGAGCCAACCAAAGCTGGACAATGTGGATCTGACTCATAACCAGGAAGTGGTGTTCGTCCTCCTCGCCGTCAGCCTCCTGTGTGGTCGATGATGAAGATGCACCTCACCTGCCTTCATCCATAGGTCAACAGCTTTGGGTCACATGACTCTGTGGTGGACTGGTGAACGTGCTACAGGGCTGACAGACGAGAGTTTGGACCGAGTCGTCCTCAGAGGACGCTGCCAGGTGGTTTCCTGCTGCTTTACTCCGCCTCAGCGTGGAGTCTGTCAGGTTTTTGTGACAGAATTCATCAGCCTGCAGCTTCGCTCTGGACTCTGCTGTTTGTTCGGAGCCTTTCGTGATCAGAGTTTCCTTCACGTCGACAGGCAGCTTCAATAAAGTCCAGTCCTCAGCAGAGGAGACAGAGGACGAGTGTGTCCAGCTTCATGAAGCTCACACAGCTTGTTGTTCTTCACTTCGCTTCCAAAGTCGTCGCTTAATGTCTGCTGTGTTTCTGGACGTCTCACACTTTCACCTCTGATTCTTTGTGTGTATTGATGATCAATGGCAGTTGCTGCGTTCTTCTTCTCCTGTTAAGATTAATGGTGGTTGGCATCCACCCAAAGTGATCCCATTGATATTGTCCATTCTGGAAATAATCCACATTATCATCATCATCATCATCATCATTATTATTAATATTATGAGACATGAGAATGAGGCTCCTGCACCTTTAATCCCTCTGAATGAGCCACAAAATCCTTTATTGAGGCCTCGACTGAACGCTGCCGACACATCAGAGAGGAGCTGATCTCAGAAACGATTCACGGTTGGTCTGAAGTGGATTTGACTGCGATGCTGAATGAATGTCTCTCCAGCTGCTCTTACAGACGATATGTCACAATCTTCAGTAACAAGGCGGGTTAACAATGGCGGACCAAATAAAATAACTTGTGATTTATTCCTGCTGAAACTTGTATAAGCAGAGACTCTGAGAGAGGAGCTGATTCCTGTGAAGATGTTTGAGTTTTATCTCCACAAACTCTGAGAACATCTCGGTGACTGTCGACGGGGAAACTCGGATAAAAACGCACCTCCTGTTGTCGTCTGACAACAAACACGGCTGTAAGTTTACACAAACAAAAGTATGAATCAGAGGCGCTTTAATGTCTGCTGGTTGTGTTCATCAAGAGAGATGCTTCCTCTTGTTTTCTTCACGCTTACATGGACTCAGCGTTCAGTGGGTCTCTCTTAAAGGCTGAACATCAGTTTGTTGAGGCTGTTTTCTGTGTTCAGAGAGCATCTTTAAAGGAACAGCTCACTCCAAAAGGCTCTTCTTATCACTATCTACCACCAAGATCTCACTAAAAACTGAGTCGATCAATCAGCTGATTGACCAGGTCGGTTAACTACTTACTGCAGGTATTTCCCACACAGCTGAACTGACTCCATAGTTTTCCTCTCCAGTAAACACTATTGAAAGCGGCGCCTACACTGAACAATCAGTCATCACATTAATTCAACAACCAGCACATAAAATCGCTTCCAGTCTGCGTGGGAGCGAGCGACTGAAACCAGGATGACTTCATTAAAACTTTCCAGAGAAGAAGAAGAAGAGACAAACTTTTCTGCTGATCACTCAGAACTGATCACTTATTGATATGTTTTTTTAAAAAGTCATTTTCTAAA